>NC_086446.1:343879445-344179445 GCF_028390025.1 Pseudophryne corroboree
TGCGTAAACCAATAGGCTCAAACTCCAAAAAGCTTCACTTTTTGGGATTTCGTACCTAGGGGTCAGACTATAGTCCACTTTAATGGGCCTTGCGGTCTGCAGTGTTAATTAGCCTTTCAATAAAATCTCATTCATTAGGCTGTAAGTACATAGTGGGATACATACAATTATTCAGAAACTGCTGTGATTGCATAAGTTTATGAAAAATGGGTTTAATAAATATGCCACCTTATCTCATAATAAATTCTTCATTTTATTGTAATTTACTGTTTTCTATCTATCTATCTATCTATCTATCTATCTATCTATCTATCTATCTATCTATCTATCTATCTATCTATCTATCTATCTATATTTCTATCTATCTATCTATCTATCTATCTATCTATCTATCTATCTATCTATCTATCTATCTATCTATCTATCTATTTGTTATCAGTTTCTTATATAGCGCAGCATATTCTGTTGCGCTTTACAATTAGAACAACAGTAATAGAACAAAACTGGGTAAAAACAGACAGACATAGAGGTAGGAAGGCCCTGCTCACAAGCTTACAATCTATAGGGAAATAGCCATTGATACACAAGGATAGATGCTACCTGTTGCATAATGGTACACCAGATTGCTAGGTTCTGAATGGGTTGTATTATATGATCACCCAGCAATGTTGGCCAAGGTTCAGGAGGGTGATATGTGGTGTTATGTGTACTGTACAGAGAGAATGTCATTAGATAGGGAAGCTTATTTGCTCTGCTACACAAGTTATACTCTCTTTCAGACTTGCAGATGACATTTATAATTGCCACACATGAGCTACTAGTGAATTATGTTATCCATGGATATCGTGGGAAATGCAGTTTATACTTCAGGCTAGAGTTTTAAGCAATTCTTGGCTGAATGTTTTTATTATCTTGTATACAGGTCCCTTAAAATGAATGGAAATCAATGTATTTTGTTGCATAAAATATTACTTACAATAAAGGGATTAGCAAATCATTGTAAAACAGTACATGCATCTAGGTAGCTACTTAACTGAGAAGGGTTAATAAGATATTGTGTAAATGAAAATAATAAGCTTAAGCAAGTAAGTGTTATAAAAGCTTATAAAAGTGTCGATTTTGTTAATCCATATATGGGCGGGGCAATCAGGCCAGGCAATTTGGATGTTGTGGGGGAATTTTTTATTCATTTTGGTTACAAAATTTAAAACAAACTTGATCAAAATCTGTGACATTTTATAAGACATGTTGCAAAATCTGGTCAGCCAATGACTCCAATCTACATGCATGTACTTATCACATACTTGCCTACCTGACCCTCTCCATGAGGGAGAAAATGCTCTGTTCCTGGACTTTCCTGGTAATGTATGATTACCATCACCTGTGGTGAGCTAGTTAATTGATAAGAAAGGTGTTTCACCACAGGTGATGGCAATCATACATTACCAGGAAAGTCCAGGAACAGAGCATTTTCTCCCTCATGGAGAGGGTCAGGCAGGCAAGTATGACTTATCAGCTCACTTCACTGGTCTTCTCACTTAATTTTTTTGTACAACTGTAACTGGGGTGGTCTTCAGGTTGCTGGCAGCCGGGCTCCCGGCGACCACCATACCGGCGCCGGAACCCCGACCGCCAGCATACCGACATATTTTCTCCCTCTTGGGGGTCCACGACCCCCCTGGAGGGAGAATACATAGCGTGGCGCGCTTCCGGCACCGGTATGCTGGTCGCTGGGACCCCGACCGCCGGCAAACCATACTACACCCCTGTAACTGTGCTCTCTAACCCCTCATGTGTAGATTATCAGGACACAACAAGATCATTTTTATTTGTATTTTTTGGGGGGAGTAGGGGGTCAGGATGAACACAAGTCTTCTACTTAAGTCCAATGGTGTAGGCTGTGCAAAGCCGTTTGGCTGTGCATTTAAAATTGAAGCGTGCATTTTATCAAAGCGTGATAAATTTGACAAATAACAGCAGCGTTCAATCAGCGTTCAATCGAAGTGAAAAAGAAGGAAAACGGAAGCACATCAATCAAACAAAACAAACAAAAAAACTGAAGAACTAAAAACAAATGTGAGTCACTTACTCCTCAGATCACTCACCTCCTGATTGTTGCATCTGAATAAATAGCACGGAACAACCTTACTTGGACAATTCAAAAACCATCCATTTCACCTACAAATGCTTGTATCTGTTTTATTGTAATTTTGTTTTTTATGCACAGCTGCACCAATGCAATTTTACCTGCAAACACTTAAAACATCTAACATAAGTACCATTGCTTCTTAAACCTCTCACAATCCTTTCATTTCTTACACTCCAAATACATTTCTGCACCCACTTTATCTACACTTTTGACTAATTTCATACTAAATCTACACCCCTTGAGCCTACACTGCTTTTCTCACCTGCATTTCTGCAATTCTTCTGCTCAGATTCCCTTACAGTCTCCTCTCCTACTTCCACTTTCCCTCAACCTATTTACCTACTTAACACTATGTCAAGGCTTTCCTATACTCCCCACATCACTCAGTGTCTACCTAATAATGTATCTTTATCCTTACCCCCTAGTCTCCTACACCTCCTCCTCTCTCCCCTCCTCTGTCTCCCCTCCTTCCCTCTGTTTCCTTCCCCCACCTTTCCTGTTACCCCACTTTCATTCACCTCTGCCCCATGGTCCTGCTACCCCACAACTCAGCCCTGCTCCCTCTCTCCCTTCCCTGTCACCTCCCCACACCCCCATCCACATCACACTGACCTCCCTCCCTGCCCACCTCCTGCAGTTTCCCCTCCTAGCTCAGGCACCCATACCATCACTACTCTCTCATCATCCCTGCCCTCAAAGTTAATCCCACCTCATCGCTACAGCAACCCTGATAATCTCATTCACATCTCTCCCACAGACTTATACCCCCTATCCTGTGCCCTCTGGAATGCCAGATCTGTTTGTAACAAACTGGTCCCCACTCATGACCTTTTCATTTCCAAATCCCTACACCTACTAGCCATTACTGAAACTTGGATTACGCCCTCTGACACTACTTCTGCTGCTGCTCTCTCTGCTGGGGGCCTCACATTCACACACACCCCCCGACCTGGGGGTCGCCATGGGGGTGGTGTTGGGGTCCTTTTACCTTCTAGTTACTCCTACCAACTCATACCACCAGAACCATCCCTTATATTCTCTACATTTGAGGTCCACGCCATACGCCTCTTCCAACCAGTCCATCTTAGAGTAGCTGTCATTTACCGCCCCCCTGGCACTGCTTCCAAATTCATCGACAACTTTGCTTCTTGGCTTCCTCACTTCCTCTCTTCTGACATTCCCACCATTATCCTAGGCGATTTCAACATCCCTATTGACATCCCCACACAATCCCCTGCCTCTAAACTCCTTAACCTCACCTCCTCACTTGGTCTCTCCCAGTGGACCTCCTCACCCTCCCATGTGAATGGGAGCTCACTGGATCTGGTCTTCACTCACCGCTGTGATATCTCTGATTTTTCCAACTCCCCATTTCCCCTCTCTGACCACCACCTGCTCTCCTTTAACCTATCTCTCTCAACTTCCCCATCTCAACCTCCTAAGGCTACCATCACTAAGCGTAACATTGAAGCTATTGACACCACATTCCTTTCCTCCCTGTTTGACTCACTTCTCTCTCCTATTCTCTCTCTCTCATGCCCTGAACAAGCCACTTCCACGTACAATGCTTCCCTTACTTCTGCTCTTGACTCTGTTGCTCCACCAACCACTATTCACCCTCGCAAATTAACACCTCAACCCTAGCACACCAAATGCACCAGATATCTGCAAAAATGCTCACGTACTGCTGAGCGTCACTGGAGGAAATCACGCTCTAAGGCAGATTTCCTCCATTTCAAACTTATGCTCTCATCCTTCAGTGCTGCCCTTTCTCTTGCTAAACAGTCATACTTCAAGAACCTCATCTCCTCCCAGTCTTCCAACCCCCGGCGCCTCTATGCCACTCTCAATTCACTCCTCTGCCCACCTCCACCTCGTCTCCCTTCCTCACTCTCTGCTCTTGACTTTGCCACTTACTTCACATCCAAAATTTACTCCATACGTCAAGACATCACATCACACCAGACCATCAGTAACCAGCCTTCTCCCATCCCTTACCAACCCTCCCCATCCCTCGCACCAACTCTGTCATCTTTCTCCCATGCGTCTGGAGAGGAAGTCATGGCCCTCATTCGTTCCTGTCCCCTCACCACCTCCCCACTTGACCCTATCCCCTCTCGCCTCCTCCGCTACCTCTCTTCTTCTGCTTGTTCCCATCTTTCCCACCTTCTCAATCTCTCCCTCTCATCAGGCACTGTCCCCTCTGCCTTCAAGCACGCACTCATCTCTCCTATTCTTAAAAAACCTACCCTTGATCCAAACACTCTCTCCAACTACCGACCCATCTCTCTCCTCCCTTTTGCCTCCAAACTCCTTGAGCATATTGTCTACAACCGCCTTACTTCCTTTCTTTCCTCACACTCACTGCTTGACCCATTCCAATCTGGCTTCCGTCCTCTCCACTCCACTGAAACTGCCCTTACAAAAGTATGCAATGACCTCCATGCTGCTAAATCTAAGGGACACTACTCTCTACTTATTCTACTTGATCTCTCTGCTGCTTTTGACACTGTGGACCATCCTCTCCTACTGCAAATCCTTCACTCCATTGGTCTGCGTGACACTGCCCTCTCTTGGTTGTCGTCCTACCTTTCTGACCGTTCATTCTCTGTCTCCTCTCATGACTCCACCTCCCCCTCACTTCCACTAACTGTAGGGGTACCCCAAGGTTCTGTCCTTGGTCCTCTTCTCTTCTCTCTCTATACGTCCTCACTAGGTAAGCTCATTAGTTCTTTTGGTTTCCAATATCATCTCTATGCTGATGACACTCAAATCTATCTTTCCTCTCCAGACCTCTCCCCTACTCTCCTCACTCGTATCTCCAACTGTCTCTCTGCTATCTCTTCCTGGATGTCCCAGCGCTTTCTTAAACTTAACTTGTCTAAGACCGAGCTGATCATCTTCCCTCCCTCCCGCATAACCTCACCTCCTACAATCTCATTATCTATTGATGGCACTACTATCTCCTCTACCCCCCAAGTGCGCTGTCTTGGAGTAATCCTTGACTCCTCCCTCTCCTTCAAACCACACATTCAGCACCTCTCACAAACCTGCCGTTTTCATCTAAAAAATATTTCCAGGATCAGACCCTTTCTGACCCAGGATGCTACTAAGACTCTTATCCACTCACTGGTCATCTCCAGACTGGACTACTGTAATCTGCTCCTGACTGGCATTCCTGACAAATACCTCTCTCCACTCCAATCTATCCTCAATGCTGCTGCCCGGCTCATTTTCCTCACCAAACGCACTACGTCCACCTCTCCTCTCTTACTAGACCTTCACTGGCTCCCCTTCCCTTTCAGAATCCATTTCAAGCTTCTCACACTTGCTTACAAAGCCCTCACCCACTCCTCTCCCATCTACATCTCTGATCTTATCTCGCTTTACACTCCCACCCGTCCTCTTCGCTCTGCTAATGCTCGCCGACTCTCCTGCCTACGGATTACTTCCTCCCACTCCTACCTCCAAGATTTTTCACGTGCTGCACCACTTCTATGGAATTCCCTACCTCTCCCCCTCAGACTCTCCACCTCTCTACAAAACTTCAAACGGGCTCTCAAGACCCACTTCTTCACCAAACCCAGCCAAATCTCATCCTAAACCTCTGTTCCACGCTCTCTATGTACCCCATCTGTCTCACCCCTGTCTGTCTACCCCTCCCCTTCAGAATGTAAGCTCTCACGAGCAGGGCCCACTTCCCTCATGTGCTTACCCTTTTCTTACTTTAATAATCTTCAGCTGCACCAAATCCAGCAGTCTTCTGCCACCTGATACTTATTCCAGTGTCATCTGCATATGTAGCTATGTTTATTTACCCTGTACTTGTCCTATATTGTAGTCAACTGTAAGTTGCTGTTTTCCTGGTTGATTATTTGTTTATGTACTCTGTAATTGGTCGCTGCGGAACCCTTGTGGCGCCATATAAATAAAGGATAATAATAATAATAATAAAGTCACAAAAGAAACCTCTCAGACCTTTTAATTACCACAACTTTACAAAATAAAAAGGGGAAATAACCCCTACTATTGGATAACACATTCTAAAAGAACATTTCCTCTGCATCCTTCATATGGCTGTTAGGATATATTAATGTCACAGATTTGGTTTTTACTTGCTCATTCAGTAAGGGTAGTAAAAGTCCTGACCTGCATCAAACACATTTGAGCAACTTTATAAGTTAAATATATTGAGTTACTGAAATTAAACTTGGACTGCTGAGCCACAGTGTAATGTAATTGCTATATTAAAGTATGGAATTCTTTTTTTTTCCCTCCTCTGTGTTTAATAATTGCCAGTAGTACTTGATTAACATACTGTAGGTGTAAATTGTCCCTAATTTCCAGTTACAGTCACAGTTTAAAGGATTTTTTTTTCAGTACTGACCAGCTCTTGTTGTGTATATAATCTATATTTCTCAGTATTGCTTATTCTGTGAGCTTTAGAAATCAACATTTAGAGGTCTATTAATCATGGCACTGTTAGGTAATGTATGCCAGACATCCTCTGTTTTGGAGACCTGAAAAATTATTTCAGTACCAAACACAGATGGTCACTTTGGGAAGTATTTATCAAAGCTTGGAGAGATAAAATTGTGAAAGATAAAGTACCAACTAATCAGCTCCTAGCTGTCATTTTTTCAAACACAGCCTGTAAAATGTAAGGCAGAAGCTGATTGGCTAATACTTTATTTCTCACAATCTTATCTCTCTCCGAGTTTTAATAAATACCCCCTTAGTGTTTCAAATATGATATTATAGTTACTTAATTAAAACTATCAGTATGTAACAGGGCTATAGATAGATAGATAGATAGATAGATAGATAGATAGATAGATAGATAGATAGATAAAGCAGTCAGGATCCAAGTGCTGCACCCACCGCGTCACCGCTGATGTCACCAACCTGGCAATGTGCCGGGTTGAAAACTGTGGCACCGAGGGACCTGAGGCGGGTCGCACCCGGTAAGCTCCCGTGTCAGGCTCCCAGGTGCGATCCGCCTCATTTGGTATAAAAGAGGTATTAGAAATGTGTAATGAATGGATTCTGCTTTGTGTCTGAAGGTGTCTAAGAGGGAAGCCAGGTATGCGTTCTGGAATGGGATAGTTAAGTGGGAGGTGCAGGTGAATGGGGAGGGATAGATTCCACATTCTCATCATTGTGGCCCTGCACCAGCTATACAATGCTGCCATTACTTGAATTGTAGGGTAGGGCTCATTGTCACAATGACTCATGTAACGTAGGGGCCCATTTATCAACGAGTGATCAAACTTGTTGTGAATGATAAAACTTGTTGCATATGATAAATGGTGCTCCAATCAATCAGCTCTTTACTGTAATTTTTTAAATACTTGACAGACCCAGACCACCCACTTCACTCAGAAAGTGGGTGGCCGCAAGTGACGTCTGGGAGACTGCGATCCGGTCTGAAGATCGACAGTGTCTAGGTCGACAATGTTTAGATCAACCACTATTGGTCGACAGTCACTAGGTCAACATGTTTTCAAGGTCGACAGGGTTTCTAGGTCGACATGTTCTAGGTCGACAGGTCAAAAGGTCAACATGAGTTTTTCAAAAAATGTTTTATTTTTTTGAACTTTTTCATACTTAACGATCCACGCGGACTACGATTGCCCGAAGCATGGCGAGCGAAGCAAGACATGCGAGGGGACACGGTGCACTAATTGGGCTTCCCGGTCACTGTACGGAGACAACGACGCCAAAAAAACATGAAAAACTCATGTCAACCTTTTGACCTGTCAACCTAGAACATGTCGACCTAGAAACCCTGTCGACCTTCAAACCCTGTCGACCTAGTGACTGTCGACCTATAGTGGTCGACCCAAACATTGTCGACCTAGACACTGTCGACCCAGTGATCCACACCCTGGGAGACTTACCCACTTTTCCAGACGTGCCAGCAGAGTAGGCAAGTATGGGTATGTGTAAATGAAATGTAATGAATGGAATGCATTCAATGCTTTGTGATTCAGTATATGCCCTTTGTTTTTAAATATCCACAACAGGGAACAGGGAAAACAGGTAAAATAAATAATTTTTATAATATCCGCCTGACCCAGTACCAAAGTAGGAGGTGATTGCGTCCTTTCAGATCATTAAATTCTGGATTGCTGCTGATCCATTTTTATTTTGATAAATATTTGTATTAAACCAACAGGATGAACAGGTTACAGAAAAAAGGGGATACAACGGGAGTAACATGAAGTATAACTATTACTACAAGACGTAAAGGTGAACAATATCAGGAGAAACTGAGAAATCTGTGAGGATTATTATCTGAGAAATTATGGCTGTAAAACATACCAAGAACATGGTTGGATAATAACAAAGTTAAAAGGAAAATTTAAAGCCAATAGAAAGCATGGGAGAAAAGGGGAGGACAGGTGGGTAAACAGGGAAGAGGGAACGTGTGTGTGTGGGGAGGAGGAAGGGGGGGGGGGGGAGTATCAGCACCATCCAACACAGAGACCACAGCGCCATAATGCACTATACAACCTTAAACAATTGGGAAATCACCCACAATTATCCTAGATGTGTACCAGCCTGTGTCCTAAACAACTATTAACATGTCATTTTGTGCTTTGTAGCTAATCCCGGATTTCAAAGAAGAGTTGAACGTTGGATTTCTTATAGAGAGAGGCTGCTAGCCAATGCATCCAAAATATATACAATATTTTATCACAAAACAATGTATTGGATGGGGGTCTGAATCCAACAATGTAAAATATTTTTTTTTAGCAACAGCCAAAATGATTAATTATGCTTTTTTGCCTCTCCTCATGAATCCAGTAAGGCTAGTGGTGGGGACACCCAAAATTGCCCATTCTGGAGTAAGTGGAAGAAAATGTAACAGGCCACCAAAAGTTTTTGATAGACTGACAATCCCCTAGGCAGTGGTACAAAGAAGCATCTGTGAATCAACATTTGTTACATAGTGAAGTGTATTGTAGGCTAGCCTGAAAGCCACGAGAGGGAGAAATGTAGCCCCTGTAATACCCATGGAAATGCATTTATCTACACATACTAGCCAGCAAAGTTTCACTGGCATATAATAAAGTGTCCCCAATTGAGGTTTTTCAGTCAAATGAGGAAATTATAAGGCCCCCTGAGAAATACCACTATGATTATGACCACCACAATGGGGAATTGCTAATACTGAATACAATTTGAGAAACAGCCTTGGGTAAGGTTTGAGGGGGTGTGGTATGAAAGATAGGTAGTGTCTAGTTAGACAGTCAATAGATAGACATCATATGTTAGACAGACATTAGGTCGACAGGGTCAAAAGGTCGACATGAAAAAGATAGACAGTACAAAAGGTCAACATGAAAATGGTCAACATAAAAAAGGTAGACACCATGTTTTTTGCATTTTTGTGGTTTGTGTGGATAGTTTTGTCATCTGGGACCCCCAATTGTAGAAAGCCATACCCTCGCCATGCTTCATGCTCGGTGGCTTGCTGCGCTCAACACAAGGTTTATAACCAACTCTATGCCGACATGGATAGAGAAGGTATGAAATAGTCCAAAAACATGTTAAATTTAAAAAACAATAACATTTGTATATCTTTTTATGTCGACCATTTCATGTCGACATTTTGACCATGTCGACATTTTGACCCTGTCGACCTAATGTCTGTCTAACATATGGTGTCTATCTATTGACTGTCTAACTAGACACTAATCCAAGGTGTTCCCCAAATCCACACAGGAAAGATGAGAAAGAACAGTCTGTGTAAAATGTTGTGCTTGGAGGATCACCATATTATGAAACATGTATACAAATCAGATGGATGCTTATGTAATATAATACCCAGGTAATAGGGATACTATTTATAACCCATTTTTTGCAGAGATGGCTTCCCCATGGTGGACAAGAGTTCCGACAATGAAGCATCATTGCCATGTACTTATCTATGTTTAGAATATACCAGATGTGAAACTAAATAAATCAGTGTAAAGGGGAGAGAAAATCCTAGATTTGCAATACATAAAAGGATATAGTCAGAAAATGCTATTAGTTTAACCTCCTGCCATCCTACTATATCATTTCTGTTCTGCAAGTGTCATTTTTATCTTGGACCTGCACTTGAAATCATATTATCTGGTCTTGTTTGGTACTCGTTGAAATATGTGGAAAGTCTCTGCCTAATGTCAGTGATATTTTATCAAGTGAAGGTTATGAAGACTTTAGTCAGATGCCAATTGTCTGACCACCGGAGAAAGGCAGTGTTCACCAAGTTTACAAATCAATATATACATTGCCTACCACCATGATGAAAAAATAAAATGACAATAAACAGCTCTATATATCAATACAAGAAAATTCATTCAACAGTGAGCAACAGCTAAAGTTCAGGTCTATCAGTTTCCAAAAATACATCTGTTAGTGCTTTGAAGACCTGACCTAAGTTTGAGGTTCACTAGATAGAACTTAGAGGATAACATTTTTCTTCCTTTCCCCTCCAGATAAAAGATCTTGAACAAAAGCTGAGAGAGGTAATGGAACAATGATCGAAGCCGACTGAGTGGTAGGCCACTAATGTGGATAGAGGATGGAATGCAAGTACCTTGCATGGAGGAGATAATGAGACCCAGCACACAGTGCTGTTACTTTCATTGTATCTCCATGTGCCAAGTGCATTCTTGCCCAGACTGGAACAGTGGTCGGGAGAAATCTGAGCAGGAATTTTTGCTATTCTATGCAAGGGCTTATTTATGCATTAGTAGTTATCATTTTTTTACCAATGCATATATGTACAGCTTAAACAGCTACTTATGGCAGCATAGTGGCACAGTGTTAGTATTGCAACCCCTTAGCTCTTTTGAATTTATTTCAGTTCTACTAGGCATAAATGTAACTAGGGCTCAGCAGCAGGCGCAGGTGTCCAGGGTGCAGACTAAACAAATTGGAGAGGGGCCCCAGATACCAAGATATTGTACATGAAAAACAAAATTCTGTATGATTATGATGGTGCAGACTTTAAAAAAATAATAAAGTTGTCTGTGGAGATCTGTTATCATATAACAATGGTATAAACCTTTAGAATGTATTTTTTCTGTATTTAAAAGTAATTAGTGACAAGCTGGAGGGAGACCCCCTTCACCACTCAGACTACCACGCACTGGAGGACAGAGCGCATGGACAACAATCACCAGGACTCACATCCTTGGGGGCATAAAAAAACTTCTCTGCAGTGCTATCGGATGCACACACTCGGGGAGGGTCCAGTGAATAGGCGGAAAAACAAGTCTCAACCACTCCTCAGCAGCACTGGCAAGCCTAACATACATGCTGAGGGCCGGTGTTAGGGTGTTCTGCTCTCCTCTGCAAACTATAGATATTGCGCCCTCTCTCCCATACTCTGAGAAGGGACAATATATGCCAGAGGCACGTACTGCAAAAAAAGTGTGTGGTCTCACAAGGAAGAGCTCTTGACCACACAATTATACCCCAAATGCAAATTATACCACACAGTAGCACAATCTTATTCACATTGCACCACACATAGTGCCCCTGATTCACTTTATACCTCATGGTAGTGTCCCTTATTCATGTTACGACAAGCTGTAGTCACATATAATACCCACAGTAGTAGTGCCGCTTATACACATAATACACACAGTAGTAATGTCACTTACACACATAATTCCCGCAGTAGCAATGCCACTTACAAATAATGCTCACAGTAGTGCTCTTTATATACATAATGCCTGCAGTAGTAGTGTCCCTTACACATAATGCCCACAGTAGTAGTGTCCCTTACACATAATGCCCACAGTAGTAGTGTCCCTTACACATAATGCCCACAGTAGTATCCTTTACACATAATGCTCACAGTACTAGCACCATTTATACACATAATGTCCACAGTAGTAGTGTCTCTTACACATAATGCCCACAGTAGTATCCTTTACACATAATGCTCACAGTAGTATCCTTTACACATAATGCTCACAGTACTAGCACCATTTATACACATAATGCCCACAGTAGTAGTGTCCCTTACACATAAAGCCCACAGTAGTATCCTTTACACATAATGCTCACAGTACTAGCACCATTTATACACATAATGCCCACAGTAGTAGTGCCCCTTACACATAATGATCTCAGTTGTAGTGCCCCTTACACATAATTCCCACAGTAATAGTACTGCTTATACATATAATGCCCAGGGTAGTAGTGCCATTTATACACATAATGCCCACAGTAGTAGTGCCCTTTACACACATAATGCCCACAGTAGTAGTGCCCCTTACACACAGGGAGACAGGCACAGAAAGGTGCAGCGTGAAGCAGACAGTGGAAGGAGTGGAAGAATGGGTGCACAGAGAGATCAAGTGGGAAGTTGGGAGATGGAACAAGGGATGAAGGGGTTAAGGAAAGAGCTGGAGAGAACAGAAAGGTGCAGAGATTGGAGAAGGAGTAGATAAGAGAAGAAGCTTTTATGAATGGGAAACTTTCCCTAACTTACCCATTTCATTCCAGTGGGAGCCGAGGGGCACTGGAGGTGTTAGGGCCTTGGCTACTAGATGGCTGCTGTAGCAGGCAAAAACTTCCTATATACAGCAGCAGCAGCAATGGGGGAGCAACGCAAATGTGCCTTGACACAGCTGCTCTGCTGCTGCCTGTCCTACAATTTGACAGGCGTAGCAGCAGTGGATAGCAGCAAAGCATGGAGAGCGCCTCTGTAGCCCGGCACCACCCCACATTGTTGACCTTGCTGAGCACCTTAGCGCATCACAACGGCCCTGTACATGCTTTTAGTGACAGGCCGAGTCATAGATAGTGTGTGTGTGTGTGTGTGTGTGTGTGTGTGTGTGTGTGTGTGTGTATACACACACACACACACACAAACAAACACAGGCCATATATCACAAGATTGCAGCAGGGGTGGTATTCATGTGACCGCCGGTCAGCTGACCGACAGTCACATGACCTCCTCCACCAGCCCGACGGGTCACTGTCCCGATGGTCGGCATGCCGACCAACAGGGACTATTTCCACTCGTGGGTGTCCACGACACCCATAGAGTGGGAATAGAACCCGTGGCGTGGCGAGCGCAGCGAGCCCGCAAGGGGCTTGCTGCACTCGCCCCTCCCCGCCGGGATCACGGCGTCGGTATGCTGCCGGGATCCCGGCGTCGGTAAGCTGACCGGTGGTCAGGAGACCGCCGGTCAGCCGTACTACACCCTGCAGCAGACATGCATAAGAAGAAAGGAGGTGTTGCTGACACATAGGGGCAAGTTTAAAAGCGTGTGTCACTGGCATGGATGAATAGATGGAGTATCAGTGACAAGGGCATAGGGAATTATAATGACGGGTTCAGTATGTGTGAACGGCGGACAGGATGCCAGCAGTCAGTTACTGATTCCGGCATCCCAATATTTAAAATCCCAACACTGGCAAGGTAATTATGCCATCCCCTCTCCCTTACCCCTTCCTTCTCGCAGCCTAACCCTAACTGCCCCCTGGTGGTGCCTAAGCCTACCCCCCCTCACAACAGCCTAACCCTCCCCCTTAGGGGTCTATTTACTAAGCCTTGTATGGAGATAAAGTCGACGGAGTCCCAGCCAATCGTCTCCTAACTGCCATGTCACAGGTTGGGTTTGAAAAATGGCAGTTAGGAGCTGATTGGCTGGTAATTTATCTCCAGCGACGTCATCTCCGTCCAAGTCTTAGTAAATAGACCCCTAAGTGCCTAAACCTAAACTCTCCCCAGTAATGCCTAACCCTAACCCACTCTCCCCGCAGCCTATCCCTAACCCTGTGCAGCCTAACCCTACAACCCCCCCCCCCACCCCTCATGAGTTGCGCCTACCTAACACACACACACACACACACACACACACACACCGGCACTAATCGTAACCCACCTGCTATACTTACAAACGGGATGCCGTTTGTCGGGATTCCTGTGGCGTTGGGCTCCTGACCCTGTCGGGGTTCTGGCGTCACCATTCTGACTGGGGTCAGGATTCCAGCATTCTCTGCTTAACCCAATGGAAGGATAGGGTATGTGTGAGTAGAGCCTAGAGAATATCACTGACGTGTAGGAGGAATATGTAGTTGAAGAGTGTCAGTGACGGGAGCATAGGGAATATCACTGGCACGGGAGGAGTGTATCAATGACATGGGAGTAAGTAAGAGCATGCAGAACAGAGAGTAATGCTACAGATGTGGGACCCGGTGCAGAGAACTGGGACTGTTAGAGGGAGTAGAATGACAGGTCCAAAATGCTAGTAGGGACATAAACCACATTGCCTACTAGCCTCCTAGATCCCACCCACTTCTCAGTATAATGATGCAATATGTGGCAAATTGTATCATCATGGCCCAGTGGTATTGAACAGTATGGGACAGGGCCTTGGTGATGCCAATGATGATCATGACACAACGTGCCTCCTACTTGGGAGAGTTTAAAAGAAGGCAAGTATGCATAAAACCCACTGGGTTAGGTATAGAAGTCTAGTTGTACAGCTCTGCAGAATATGTCGTTATGCAAGTAAAAAAAAACTATTATTGGCAGCACTTATGGCGTTAATAGGTGTCAGCGGTGTGTGATGGAGGCCAGTCCACATGGCAGATAATCTAACCAGGCTTATTATACCCCTGTCACATCGCAAAAATAACCCAGTATCGACCCGGCACATTGCTGGGTTGACACAGGTCACTGTACGATGTGAAAGGGGAATTCGCAGGAGAATGACCCGGTAATTCAACCCGGGTTATAAGAAAGGTTATTCCTGGGTTGAATACCGGGTCAGTGGCACTGTAAACGGATTCCCGGGTCGATGCGACCCGGGACACGTTTACTACATAGGGAGAGGCAGTGTGGGGATGAGCTCATCTCCCAGCGCCGCCTCCGCCCCCGCCGCTATGGCAACCTGACCTGGCATATTGCCGGTTCGGAAAGCCAGCGCTTTGGCTCCAATACCAGATCCCACCCGGGAAGGAGCCGTTTCCAATTCCTGGTTGGGATCCGGCATTGGAGATGTGAAAGGGGCTTTAGTTTATTAACTGTCAGATAAGAGGATGCAGGGTAACACAGGGTTCATGCAGGCATGTGCATACAGTGGTAAGAGACAGATTCGGCCAGGAGTTAAAGAGTTAATGCAGGTGGTGTGCATGGATGGAATAGCACACACTGGTGTATATATACAGTGGTGACTCAGTGGGGTTTGTAGTGGCTCTGCTGTGTAGCACAACCTGCGGTGTAACACAGAGGCTCAGGGGCCCGTCCTCTTCCTATGGAGGATAGAGTATAAGCGCGGATAGACTGCACATGCACAGTAGCACACATGGGATTTGGTTGGAGGTCGTGGCAGTGGTGCGATTTCGATGGTATGTAACTGTAGGGAGACAGCCCGGAGTGTTTCCCTTCTAATAATAATAATAATAATAATAATAATAATATTAAATCAAAGCAGGCTCAAAATAAAGAGACATTGGGGGTCATTCCGAGTTGTTCGCTCGCAAGCTGCTTTTAGCAGCTTTGCACACGCTAAGCCGCCGCCTACTGGGAGTGAATCTTAGCTTATCAAAATTGCGAACAAAAGATTTGCAATATTGCGAAAAGACTTCTCTGTGCAGTTTCTGAGTAGCTCGAGACTTACTCTGCCAGTGCGATCAGTTCAGTGCTTGTCGTTCCTGGTTTGACGTTACAAACACACCCAGCGTTCGCCCAGACACTCCTCCATTTCTCCAGCCACTCCCGCGTTTTTCCCAGAAACTGTAGCGTTTTTTCACACACTCCCATAAAACGGCCAGTTTCCGCCCAGAAACACCCACTTCCTGTCAATCACATTACGATCACCAGAACGAAGAAAAAACCTCGTAATGCCGTGAGTAAAATACCTACCTGCATAGCAAATTTACTTGGCGCAGTCGCACTGCGGACATTGCGCATGCGCATTAGCGACTAATCGCTCCGTTGCGAGAAAAAAATAACGAGCGAACAACTCGGAATGACCCCCATTGTGTACTATTCATAAATACATGTAAAAGGTTAAGTACCATAACAGAATTTAAGATGTGTGAGACTGTGGGCCTGATTCTGAGATGGACGAATCAGCGATGTCGGACACAGTGGACCGTGGAGTGATGGTTTTCACCTGCGCAGATATGTGGTTCTAACACGCTCCTGTAAAACTAAAACATTTACATATGTACTGTATAGGCGATTGTTATCAGTTGTTCTTTCATATAAACAACTTGCACAGTTGCTTTAGTGGCCTTTTAAATTTACTTGAATGATAAAACATAATAATTTCTATCCCTGCTCTTTTAGGTATTATAGTAGTAAAAAAATATATACATTTCCTATAAACTTATGCAGTAAAAACCATCTGTGTGAACAGTCTACACAGTTACTTGGATAAACTTTCTGTATTTTTTCGCAGGGGTATCTGTAACTTTAATTTATCTTGACCAGGTTTAAATTTTCTGGAGTTGAATTATGTTGCTGATATATACAGGGATTAAACACAGAACTAGAAAGAGGCCAAGCCATTAAATACTGGATTATAACTGTTTTTTCTTTCTTGTATGTGGGAAGGTCACAGTTTAAAAATGAGCATTTACTTCAAATAG
Source organism: Pseudophryne corroboree (assembly GCF_028390025.1). Taxonomy (NCBI): domain Eukaryota; kingdom Metazoa; phylum Chordata; class Amphibia; order Anura; family Myobatrachidae; genus Pseudophryne; species Pseudophryne corroboree. Next base: position 343,896,211 of record NC_086446.1, read on the forward strand.
GTGAATTTTTCTACTCCTTAAACTTGTGTATTTCATGTTCTGTCATACAAATCTGACAGTTATAAATGTTTTATATAATTTATTTTATTAATCCCAAAACATTTTTCATGAAAAAAAAAAACACTAATCATGTGCAATGCTGTTATGTTGTTTTGCATTATTATGTTCTCACGGGATTGATTTACTGGCATTCGGGATGCTGGCGGTCAGAATACTGACCATGGCATCCCAAGGTTGAGAATCCCAACAGGGGGAAGGTAAATATACTTACTTTTCGCCAATGGCCCCCTAACCCTCCCTTTCAGCAGCCTAAACCTAACCCCCCCCTTCCCCCACGCAGCCTAGCCCTCCCCAGTGGTGCCTAAACCTAACTCGCACCCCCCACAGCATAACCCTAACCCTCCTCGGGGGTGCTTCAACCTAGCCTCTCCTTCCCCGCAGACTAAACCGAAACACCCCTCCCCACTACGTGGCTTACCTCTCAGACAGGCTGGCACACGCTTGTTCGAGATCCCGTTCATATGAGACCCCCTTGTTATGCTATAATCTCATTGTTCCTCATTATGGGGGTAATTCCAAGTTGATCGCAGCAGGACATTTTTTTAGCAGTTGGGCAAAACCATGTGCACTGCAGGGGAGGCAGATATAACATGTGCAGAGATAGATAGATTTGGGTGTGGTGAGTTCAATCTGCAATCTAAATTGCAGTGTAAATATAAAGCAGCCAGTATTTACCCTGCATAGAAACAAAATAACCCACCCAAATCTAACTCTCTCTGTACATGTAATATCTGTCCTCCCCTGCAGTGCACATGGTTTTGCCCAACTGCTAAAAAAATATCCTGCTGCGATCAACTTGGAATTACCCCCTATGTTAAGTTGTTATTATATTGGTTGTTTCCTATACTGATATGTTGTTCATATTTGCTATGTTTTTGATTGCTCCTCCTTATGTTACTCTTTTGCAGCTCTTTATAATACGGCTGATGAAAGAGTGATTACTATGCCAATTTTCATATCATATATTGTGTAACTTCATCCTGCTCATGGCCAGAAAAGTGGGCATAAGTTTCTGCACATTGATGCAGAATTTATTGATTCTGCCACACATAGGCGGATCCAAGCAGGGTAACTCGGGTCCGTGCCCCCTTCCCCCCTGTCATTTCTGACTTCTTCTTTTTTCAAAAGTAGAACAGCAGCAGCACTGTTGCCATTTCTGCTGCGGGGTACACTGGGCTCCACAAGGATTGGACAATGGGGTGTAGAATAGGATCTTGATACGAGGCACCAACAGGCTCAAAGCTTTGACTGTTCCCAGAATGCACAGCGCCGCCTCCTATATCACCCCGCCTCCAAGCACAGGAGCTCAGTTTTGTAAGTTGGTGCTGCAGTAAGCAGGCACTGAACAGAGGGGCTGCTCCAAGCAGCCCTAAGAAAAGCTTTTTATGAGGTAAAAAATGAATACTTCAAGGGCAGCAGCTGTGGTAAATGTCTTGTGACATTCACTGCTGCAGCTCCAGCTCTCCCCAGCGGCGCTGTACACTCCCGAGCCCTGGTTGCCGGGTACCTACAGCGGAGGCTCCGGTTTTCTTCACGTTAGACACACACGGCTGGGGCTCTCCAGGATCGCGTGGCCACGCTTTGGGAGGTGGTATGTGGGTCCCGCTTGCGAGACCTGGTCTTCATCGTGATCCGGTGCGGTCAGTGGGAGGCGGGCCGCGCGCGCTGGCGGTGGACACTGTGGCAGTACAGGCGATCCCACTAGATCACCAGGGCATGGGCGCAGGTCAGGTTTTCTCTCTAAACCATTTCTTATATCGCTCACAGTACCCGGTGGTTTTGCCAGCAGAGAGGATAAGGCTTAGACCTGAAGCCCCTCCCCCAGCCCCAGGGCGCCATTTCTAGCAAGTGTTCCCGCCTTGGAGCTGCATATCTGTCTTTTCCTTACTCCCTGTCAGTGCGGCGCCATTATCCCTCAGCTCACTGTTCCTGGGACTGCTTGGGCAAATCCTCCTATGTAAAGCCGCCTGGTTGTCAGCGCTATGCCTTTACATGACACTTAAGTATTCTACCTGCCTTTTTAGACAGTGATAGTTAAGAAAGAGTGCACTTAGTTAGGGTTTTATAGTACAATTACCCTGTGATATACATCCAGTTCTTACTGTGTACTGTTATATCTATTGTTATTTAGTTGTGTAAGCTAGTCCAGTGCAACATTATTGTCAGTAATAACCTCTGCATTGTACAAACTGTGACTTTCTGTGTGTGCATTTGATAGCTGAGTGGTGTCCATTTCGTGTCTTTCACTCAACCTGCTATCCCTATATTCCATAACCTGAGGGGGCTTGGTGCGTCAGGTGTTATCTAATATAGGATTTTCACAAAGATATACTGTATTACGTATTTTTCTCTGTGATTTAGTCACCATATCCAGTGCTGTAACTAGACATTTTAGCGCTGTGTGCAAGATAGGGCATCAGCGCCCCCCCCCCACCTTATGCAAAACAGGTGCAGTGCACGCTGTAGGCGCGCAAAAAATATATAGGGGCGTGGCTTCATGGGGAAGGAGCGTGGCCACACAATAATACCAATTCATATTACATATTATAGTAGTCTCCATCATTCAAATTACGCTGCTCAGTAGCGCCACTACACCAGGTAGAGCCCCTTTTACACATTACGGCAGACAGCGCCCCCTTTTTACACATTACGGCAGACAGTGTCCCCCTTTTTACACATTACGGCAGACAGCGTCCACCTTTTTACACATTATGGCAGACAGCGTCCCCCTTTTTACACATTACGGCAGACAGTGTCCCCCTTTTTACACATTACGGCAGACAGCGTCCACCTTTTTACACATTACGGCAGACAGCGTCCCCCTTTTTACACATTACGGTAGACAGCATCCACCTTTTTATACATTACGGCAGACAGCGTCCCCCCTTTTTACACATTACGGCAGACAGCGTCCACTTTTTACACATTACGGCAGACAGCGTCCCCTTTTTACACATTACAGCAGACAGCGTCCCCTTTTTTACACATTACGGCAGACAGCGTCCCCTTTTTACACATTACGGCAGACAGCGTCCACTTTTTACACATTACGGCAGACTGCGTCCCCCTTTTTACAAATTGTGTCTTCCGGGAACACGTTAATAAGGTTCTATGCCTTCGATACTGCCGCTTCCCAGGATGCTTCCTTTGGACGCCGGGTTCTTGTGCCCGCTACAGTGCGACCCCTCCCATAAGGAACTGCTTTAGGACATCCCCATTGTCCAATCCTTGTGGAGCCCAGTGTACTCCGCAGCAGAAAACGAGTTTTATGGTAAGAACTTACCTTTGTTAAAACTCTTTCTGCGAGGTACACTGGGCTCCACAAGGCGCCCACCCTGACGCACTTAGCTTCTTTGGGTTGGTATGGCATTAGCCGCTGACACTTCTCTTGTCGTGAGAGTGTGGTGTATGTAGCTACTAACCGTTGTCGTCTCTTTTCCTGCTACTGCATTGGACTGGTTAACTAAAAACTGAGCTCCTGTGCTGGGAGGCGGGGTGATATAGGAGGCGGCGCTGTGCATTCTGGGAACGGTCAAAGCTTTGAGCCTGTTGGTGCCTCAGATTAAGATCCTATTCTACACCCCATTGTCCAATCCTTGTGGAGCCCAGTGTACCTCGCAGAAAGAGTTTTAACAAAGGTAAGTTCTTACCATAAAACTCGTTTTCCGTCAGTCAGATTTGATAAAAGAGCTGTCAGGCACTAGGACACACCGCGGCTCTAGCAGCAAGTCCGTGTGGTAACCAATGGGGAGGCTAGAGCTGCAGCTCCAGCCTCCCCCTGCTCACACTGCAACCTACCTCCCCCACTGCCAGCCAGCCATAGTCCAGCCCAGGCGCGGGGTTCAAATGCCAGCACAGAGTAAGACTGTTACTTATGACGGCACAGAAGGCTTCATTAGCCCTCACTGCACCACAGTTTCCCAGCGCTTCCTCCTTCACTTCCTTTACCACCATGCTAGGTGCAGTCAAACTCAGCCTCAGCTTTGAGAAGGCGGCCCGTGTGATTGTGATAGGGCTGTCCTGCAGATGTCTTATGCTGCTTGTTGGAGATCCATCTGGCTGCTTCTGCTAATCAAAGATGGGCAGTTCGTGTCCTGCAGTCTGAGTCTTAGTGCAATGCCCAAAACAAGGTATGCTGCACTTGCCAACACCAACTAAAACTATAATAATTATATTGTGCTGGGGTGCCTTCCAGGATCCCATAACTAATGGAACAGGTGACCAACATTTCAAGGCCCAATCAGCCTTTTCATCAGGGTGAAACATTGGCAACAAACCAGGATGCACTCCTGCAGCCAGTCATTATCTGATGGCGTATTCTGTGAGGCCACACCCCTTATGATACCACACCCCTTATCTGGGAGCACGCGTGCCTTAGGTGCATGTAAATATAACTTACCGTTCCCCTATCATGGTGCCCCCCCTTTAATTTTCTTCTGGATCCGCCCCTGCTGCCACACTTCTTGTGTCTGGGCAGGCAGGACAAGGGCTTTGTAACGTAGGTTGAATACAGTAAGCAGATGTTTGCACTGTTGTAATCCATGCAGACACAGATGTGTTTACGTCCGAGAAATCATAATTTGTGATTGGTCAGCGGCAGGAGCAAATAGCAGATGATTATGACAATTGCCAGCACTAGTAAAACTGCTTGTGATTGGCTGATTGCAAAAGCACTACTGATGCTAATTGTTTATTTCTTCATTGCTCAGCCATATATTATGCTTTTTTTGTGTGTGTTTAAGCAAAAATAGGATTTTAATTACCTACCGGTAAATCCTTTTCTCGTAGTTCGTAGCGGATACTGGGGTTCCATTTAGCACCATGGGGTATAGACAGGTCCACTAGGAGCCATGGGCACTTTAAGAATTTGACAGTGTGGGCTGGCTCCTCCCTCTATGCCCCTCCTACCAGACTCAGTTTAGAAAATGTGCCCGGAGGAGACGGTCATGCTCCTGAAAAATGTTCTGCATTTATTTTATATGTTTGTTATTTTCAGGCAGGGCTGGATGGCACCAGCCTGCCTGCTTCGTGGGACTTGGGGGGGAACATCCCAAGCTCTTGAAGGGTTAATGGTTCCGTTCCCCGCTGACAGGACACTGAGCTCCTAAGGGAACTATTTGCAAGCCCCACCACACCGAGCGTACAGTCCCGCAGCATGCCGCTACCCCTAACAGAGCCAGAAGAATGAAGAGTGGTGAGTACTAAGCCGGCGTACCGGTTAGCGGAGCGCCGGCCATTATGGCGGCATGAGGGTACGAAGATGCACGGCTTCTAACCGGGGTGAAATGTCCAAACACAGTACACAACTGCGTCTCAGTACACTGGTAAAAACAGCAGTATCCTCTAGGACGTAAGAGAAACTTTATTTTCCTTTTTTTATGTTAACTGTTTGCAGGAGATACAATACCATACATCATTAGCAACAATTGGCAACATCAAAATGAAAGAAACAAGACCAAATACTGTAAGTGAAGGACTAGTGATGTCCACCAAGCATATTACAAGATAAAGTTTAAAACATTGGGGTACAAAGAAACCAAGGAAATAACAGAAAGCGGGAAAAAGGGCAGAGACAGAGAGTTGACTACACGGCAGGATATGAGAGTGATCTAAATGGTTATATATGAATGGTGAGGAAGATCAGCAAGGAATTCTAGGCGTATACAAAGGAATATCATTCATTTAGGATAATCAGCACTTGGGGAAGAGTGCATGACAGAGTGGTCGATGCACTAATGGGGTCATTCCGAGTTGATTGCTGGCTAGCAACTTTTTGCAGAGCTGCGATCAGGTTAAATCTCGGCAAAACTGCGCATGCATATGCACTGCAATGCACAGGCACGTCGTACGGGTACTAAGAGGATCGGTGCTGGGCAATGGATTTAACAAAGAATCCATTCGCACAGCCGATCGCAAGGTGATTGACAGAAAGAGGGCGTTTGTGGGTGTCAACTGACTGTTTTCTGGAAGTGTTTGGAAAAATGCAGGCGTGTCCAAGCGTTTGAGGGCGGGTGTCTGACGTCAATTCCGGGACCAAAAAGACTGAAGTGATCGCAGCGGATGAGTAAGTCCAGAGCTACTCAGAAACTACAAAAAACTTTTTTGTGCCGTCGGCTGCAAAAGCGTTTGCACACTTGCAAAGCGAAAATACACTCCCCCCATAGGCGGTTACAATCTGATTGCAGCACAGCAAAAAGTTGCTAGTGAGCGATCACCTCGGAATGACCCCCTAAGTCTTTGAGAGAGATAAAGTGGCCGGAGATAAAGTTCCAGCCAATCAGCGCCTGTTATTTTTCAAACACAGCCTGTAACATGGCAGTTAGGAGTTGATTGGCTGGTATTTTATCTCTGTCTACCTTATCTCTCTCCAAGGCTTAGCACAGAGATTAGATCCCATAGTTTATGTAGCAATCTTACACCTTAAATTCCAACCATCCCAACCAGGCAGGGCCGTAACTAGGTGTGTGCGGAAGGGGCACCGCACATAGCGATGCAGGGTAGGGGGCGCTGTTGGCAGCTCTTCTCAATTACCTGTTTTAATGACTTTCACTTGCTGCTTCCCCCCTTTTTGAAGCCCAGCATCTCCTGACCGTCTCTGTCTCCTACCCCCACCATTTCTGTCGCTAATACTTATACAACATTCATGAACTCCACTAAAGATTTCTTCTGAGTAGGGTGTTTGATTAGAATTCAACACGTTATAGGTTTGAATCCTGGGTATGGCAGTATATTGAAATATGTCATGTAATAGAGGGTATTGTAACTGAATAACAACGAGCTCTCAAGTAAGTGCATGAATGTGGTAAAAAGAGGATTTGTGTCCAAATCCATTTTCTTGCAGTGGTCTATAAACGTGTTTGTATTATATTACACTATTACACTAATAAAAACGTGGGAAGGAGTATCATAGCATAGGCTTTATCAGGGATCAATCTTGTCATGCTCCTTACCCACGAGGCATGCACCTTATGTCCCTATTGGAAAAATGGGGGGTGGGGGGGCACCAATTCTCTCTCTGGCACAGGGCACTAAAAAGTCTAGTTACGGCTCTGCAACCAGGTTGCACAATATGCTGTGAATTTGTCTGCACCTGAAAGAATGAGACCTTCCATAGTCATATAGTAACCAATCAAGAGTACCACAGCACCCATTAAAAGTGGTGGTGGGGGAGTGAATATTACCAATGTAAAGGAATTAGCACCATTGCTGCATTACTAAGGTGACATAATAAGAGGGTTTTTTTTATAGGCACTGGTCAGGATCTTGGATTTAGAAAGGAGCCAAAATTCAGGGCCTTTCCGGCACGGTATTGTGTATTATAATTTTAGAGGTCCTAATAACATCTCTCCAAAAGGTAAAAATGACCAGACACTGGTGCTCAGGGGCGGATTGTCCATAGGAATCACCAGGAAGATTCCTGGTAGGCTGACGTGTCTGTGGGGCCTGTTTTATGTGTTATCATGTGGCCTCTCCCCCCACATGACAGGCAGCCCACCACACTCAGGGGGTCATTCCGACCCAATCGCTCGCTGCAGTTTGTTGCAGCGCAGCGATCGGGTCAGAACTGCGCATGCACCGGCGCCGCAGTGCGCCGGTGCATGGCAGCTGTCGTTACCTAGCGATCGCCTCTGAGACCGAGGCAGTCGCTAGGCGGGAGGGGGCTGAATGGCGGCGTTAAGCCGCCGTTTAGGGGGAGTGGTCCGGCCAACGCAGGCGTGGCCAGACGGTTGGGGGGGGGGCGACGAGCAACTCCCGGCCAGCCGCAGGAGCTGCGCTGGCCGGGAGTTACTCCTCAAATACATTGGCATCGCCACTGTGCGATGCGTTTGTATTTGTGCGGGGGGGGGGGGGGGGGCGGACTGACATGCGGGGCGGACTAGCCCTGTGCTGGGCGTCCCCCCGCATGTCAGGGAACATGATCGTAGCTGTGCTAAATTTAGCACAGCTATGATCAACTCGGAATGACCCCCTCAGTACAACGCAGTGTCCCCATTCAGCCTGTTATTCCATCTCTGCAGTACAGCAACTCTGCCATCCTGTGATGCTGCCATGGCTGCACAGTACGTTGTACCTCTTGTGCTGCCCATGTTGGGACACTTCTACAAAATTTGACAGGGCCACTATTAGTTCCCAATCCGCCCCTGCTGGTGCTTGATGTACAGGATACATTTTGTGAGGAAGCGAAGGATGCCTATACCACTTTGTCAAGATCGAGGGGATAATTCAGTAAGGATAGCAAATTCTGTTAATCAGCAGAATTTGCTATCCCTTGGATCACATGCTGGGGGCTGCCCATTGCTGGGCAAGGCCGCCCAGCATGCTGACCAGCGCCTCCCCCCCTTGATGAAGCAGAAATTCCGAGCGCCTCGCAATTTGTGCTTCATTGTAAAAAATCTTGATGCCACCTGCCGGCGCAGCTTAGCTTAGACCCGGCACCATCTTACCCATCGGGGCTGCGTGTGATGTCACGTGATCACGACCACAACATGCCCCCGTTCGCACTGCACCGCCCACCACTCATGTCGCCCCGCCCCCGCAAAGCTCCGTCTCCACCCTGGAAACTAAACCCCCCCCCCACGACTGCCTCTGCCTGATTGACAGGAAGAGGCGATAGCTTTTTCTGCGCCCCCCCCCCCCCCCCCCCCGCAGATAGTGCTGGCGCATGCGCAGGATGGGCGCTGCGCATGCTGCTCATGAGTCACTGATGACAACTCTCACTATGCCCCCTTGTGGGAACCCTGACAGGAGAAAGAGACAGTGGCACATGATCTGTGGGTTACAGGGTCGTCTTATCTGTTCTGTTGTGCACTCATCCATGTCATTCTGTTGCTGCTGCTGGTCAGCTGTTAGGGTAAGAACTGTTCTTAGTAATCTTTCTTTAGTATGACACATTTGTTTAATTAGAATATCTGATGTGTCACATACCACTTGTCATTGGCCCTCATTCCGAGTTGTTCGCTCGCTAGCTGCTTTTAGCAGCATTGCACACGCTAAGCCGCCGCCCTCTGGGAGTGTATCTTAGCTTAGCAGAATTGCGAACGAAAGATTAGCAGAATTGCGAATAGAAATTTCTTAGCAGTTTCCGAGTAGTTCGAGACTTACTCCTACATTGCGATCAGTTCAGTCAGTTTCGTTCCTGGTTTGACGTCACAAACACACCCAGCGTTCGCCCAGACACTCCCCCGTCTCTTCAGACACTCCCGCGTTTTTCCCAGAAACGCCAGCGTTTTTTCGCACACTCCCAGAAAACGGCCAGTTTCCGCCCAGAAACACCCACTTCTTGTCAATCACACTACGATCACCAGAACGATGAAAAATCCTTGTTATGCCGTGAGTAAAATACCTAACTTTTGTGTAAAATAACTAAGCGCATGCGCTCTGCGACTAATCGCAGTATAGCGAAAATCGGCAACGAGCGAACAACTCGGAATGACCCCCATAGTGTGTTTATCCTTCTACCCTGGGAGTCCATGAGAAGGAACTGTATCAAGCCTTTCACGTTTCTTCCGTCATTGGCCTTTGCCACCTCTGCTCACGCCCATGAAGTCACGCCCCTGTTTTAGATATGCTGTTTCTTGCTCACAGCGCTAAAATGTCTAGTTACGGCACTGTTCAGAGATGTATGCAAATTAATTCATAGATGCGATTTCGCTCGTTGTACAGTTGCAAAAATAGGATTTTAATTACCTACCGGTAAATCCTTTTCTCGTAGACCGTAGAGGATGCTGGGGTCCACATTAGTACCATGGGGTATAGACGGGTCCACTAGGAGCCATTAGCACTTTAAGAGTTTGAGAGTGTGGGCTGGCTCCTCCCTCTATGCCCCTCCTACCAGACTCAGTCTAGAAACTGTGCCCGAGGAGACGGACATCTTCGAGAGAAGGATTTAACACAGATAGTGGCGAGATTCATACCAGCTTACACACAGAAGGCAAACCAAGCTAACAAGCTTGGAAACTCAGCAACTGCTGAAACAGTACTTACAAAGTAACAATGCAGTACTTAACTAAAAACAAAGTTGTACTGAACCAGAAAACCACTGCAGGAAAACGAAGTGCTGGGCGGGCGTCCAGCATCCTCTACGGACTACGAGAAAAGGATTTACCGGTAGGTAATTAAAATTAAATTTGCTCTTACATCCTAGAGGATGCTGGGGTCCACATTAGTACCATGGGGATGTACCAAAGCTCCCAGAACGGGAGGGAGAGCACGGAGGATCCTGCAGAACCAAACTTAAGGTCCTCAGAGGCCAAAGTATCAAACTTGTAGAACTTTGCAAACGTATTTGACCCCGACCAAGTAGCCGCTCGGCAGAGTTGTAAAGCCGAGACACCCCGGGCAGCCGCCCAGGAAGAACCCACCTTACGAGTAGAGTGGGCCTTAACAGACGTAGGACACGGCAAGCCTGCCATAGAATACGCATGCTGGATAGTGAACCTGATCCAGCGAGAGATCGTCTGCCTAGAAGCAGGACACCCAATTTTCTTGGGATCATACAGGACAAACAGAGAGTCCGATATTCTGTGACGAGCAGTCCTCCTCACATAGATTTTTAGAGCCCTTACAACATCTAAGGACTTTGAAGAAATTGAGGAGCCAGTCGCAACTGGCACCACAATAGGTTGGTTGATATGGAATGCCGACACAACTTTTGGAAGAAACTGCTGACGTGTCCGAAGCTCAGCTCTATCTTCATGGAAGATCAAGTATGGGCTTTTACACAACAAAGTCCCGAACTCTAACACACGTCTAGCAGAAGCTAAGGCCAACAAAGTGACAGAAGTAAGAAACTTGACCTCAACCTCCTGTAGAGGCTCAAACCAGTCCAACTGGAGGAACTGCAACACCACGTTAATATCCCAGGGCACCATAGGTGGTACAAAGGGAGGTTGGATGTGCAGAACTCCCTTCAAAAAAGTCTGAAACTCAGGGAGGGCAGCCAACTGTTTCTGGAAGAAAATGGATAGGGCCAAAATTTGGACCTTCACGGATCCTAACCTCAGGCCCATATCCACACCTGCTTGCAGAAAGAGGAGAAAACATCCCAGTTGAAACTCCACCGTAGGAAACTTCTTGGACTCACACCAAGATACATATTTTTTCCAAATACGATGGTAATGTTTAGACGTTACTCCTTTCCTAGCCTGCATCAGGGTAGGAATAACCTTGTTCGGAATGCCCTTCCGAGCTAGTATCTGGTGTTCAACCTCCATGCCGTCAACCGTAGCCGTGGTAAGTCTTGATAGGCGAATGGCCACTGCTGCAGCAGATCCTCCCTAAGAGGAAGCGGCCTCAGTTCTTCTAGCAGTAGATCCAGAAGATCCGCGTACCAAGACCTTCTTGGCCAGTCTGGAGCAATGAGGATCGCTTGAACACTTGTTCTCTCTTGGAAGGAGTGGGAGTGGTGGAAATACGTACACCGACTGGAATACCCACGGAGTCACTAGGGCATCCACCGCCACTGCTTGTAGGTCCCTCGACCTGGAATAATATCGTCAACCATTCTGGCTCCCTTGCTGGTGGTATCTGCACTGAGACAGTGCAATCCTGATTACATGGAATGGGATCATCCTGAGAGGACATATCCTCTGCAGCATATGACACAGAGGGGCAGATGTATTAACCTGGAGAAGGCATAAGGAAGTGATAAACCAGTGATATGTGCAAGGTGATAAAGGCACCAGCCAATCAGATCCTAACTGTTAATTTACATATTGGAGCTGATTAGCTGGTGCCTTTATCACCTTGCACATATCACTGGTTTATCACTTCCTTATGCCTTCTCCAGGATAATACATCTGCCCCAGAGTCCCTGGACATAGTTTAATGGAAACCACAGACACTCCACACACACTCAGGGGAGGACAGACAGAGTTTCACCCCCAAGAATGGCAAGAGAGACACAGAGATTGCAGCCAACCCACACACAGCGAATTTAAGGTATAGGGAGACCCCCAACTAGCGCTGACTGTGCACCTTAATAGGTTACACAGTCTTTATACAGCCTCCCTCCCCCCCCCCCTTCTACAACCCCCTGGTACCGTAAGAGATAGCTGGAGTTGAATTGGAGGGACAGCTCTCACTGACAGCGATTCTGCAGGCAGGAAAATGGCGCTGAACGCTGCTGGGTCCGCTCTGAGAAGCTCCGCTCCCCTTCATGGCGCTGTCTTTCCGCTCTTCTGGAGATTATACTGGCCTGAGGAATTGTGCTGGTAGCGATCCTGGGACCCTGACAGGCTTGGAGGTCAGTGTGTAGGGTGTAGGCACTGGCTCAGGGCGCCCCTCACAACGCCGCACTATGTACTGCTGAGCCCCCGGAGTGCAGTTAGTACTGCGCTCCATACCCTGTTGCTGCCATCTTCACACCGGCCCCCCACTTGCTAGGGGGGCAAGTGACTAACTCGCCACAGATCTTCTGGCTCTATAAGGGGGTGGCGGTATGCTGCTGGGGTGAGCGATCCCCTGTGGCGGGGAACATTCGATCCCTTCAGGAGCTCAGTGCCCTGTCAGCAGAGATAGTGGCTCAGACCACTACTCCCCCCCTTAGTCCCACGAAGCAGGGAGGCTGTTGCCAGTAGCCTCCTGTTGCCAGTAGCCAGTAGCCTCCTTGTAAAATAATAAACTCTAAAAAAAACTTTTACCAGAGAAGCTCTGTAGAGCTCCGCTAGCTGTTACCAGCTCCTCCGGGCACATTTTCTAAACTGAGTCTGGTAGGAGGGGCATAGAGGGAGGAGCCCAGAGCCGGATTAAGAGGGGGTCCCGGGGATAAGTACCCCAGGCCCCCTTTTTTCAAAGGGCCCCCCGTCGCCGCCGCAGATCGGAACAGAGATCCGATCTGCGGTATTGCCCTGCGCTCCCGGGAGCCGGCGCCACATGCAGCGACAGGGCAGCTCAGCGATAGCCGTCCCTGGCGCCTCTGGCTCCCGGCTCCCGGCGGCGGCTCCACTGCCTGTGATAGAAGGACAGCTGAGCGACGGCTCAGCTGTCCAATAGTGTGAGGAACAGCAGCCTGCGGCTCAGTCATTGGCTGGGCGCGCAGGCTGCAGGGAAGGAGGAGGGAGGAGTCGGACAGCCGCCCGTGGACTCCGTGGAGGCAGCAGCAAGCCCAGCACCCATTCTCAGCCAGCTCAGGGGACTCCTTGGCTACCTGTACCTGTGCAAAAGCACATAAAAAAACGTAAGGCTGCATTAAAATATGTTCTGGGTTTTTACATATATATTTCTCTGACGTCCTAGTGGATGCTGGGAACTCCGTAAGGACCATGGGGAATAGCGGCTCCGCAGGAGACTGGGCACAAAAGTAAAGCTTTAGGTCTACCTGGTGTGCACTGGCTCCTCCCCCTATGACCCTCCTCCAAGCCTCAGTTAGATTTTTGTGCCCGGCCGAGAAGGGTGCACACTAGGGGCTCTCCTGAGCTTCTTAGTGAAAGTTTAGTTTTAGGTTTTTTATTTTCAGTGAGACCTGCTGGCAACAGGCTCACTGCATCGAGGGACTAAGGGGAGAAGAAGCGAACCTACCTAAGTGGTGGTAGCTTGGGCTTCTTAGGCTACTGGACACCATTAGCTCCAGAGGGACCGAACACAGGCCCAGCCTCGGAGCTCGGTCCCAGAGCCGCGCCGCCGGCCCCCTTACAGAGCCAGAAGCAAGAAGAGGTCCGGAAAAATCGGCGGCAGAAGACATCAGTCTTCAACAAGGTAGCGCACAGCACTGCAGCTGTGCGCCATTGTTACTCAGGCACACTTCACACTTCGGTCACTGAGGGTGCAGGGCGCTAGGGGGGGGCGCCCTGAGCAGCAATGTAAACACCTTGGCTGGCATAAATACACCACATATAACCCCCAGGGCTATATGGATGTATTTTAACCCCTGCCAGAACTCACCAAAAAGCGGGAGAAAAGGCCGCCGAGAAGGGGGCGGAGCCTATCTCCTCAGCACACGGGCGCCATTTTCCATCACAGCTCCGCTGGAAGGATGTCTCCCTGACTCTCCCCTGCAGTCCTGCACTACTGAAAAGGGTAAAAAAGAGAGGGGGGCACTAATTTGGCGCAGTTTTAATACTAACAGCAGCTATAAAGGGAAAAGCACATTTTATAGTGGTATTCCTGTCTATATATAGCGCTCTGGTGTGTGCTGGCATACTCTCTCTCTGTCTCCCCAAAGGGCTAGTGGGGTCCTGTCCTCTATCAGAGCATTCCCTGTGTGTGTGCGGTGTGTCGGTACGATTGTGTCGACATGTTTGAGGAGGAAAATGAGATGGAGGCGGAGCAATTGCCTATTATAGAGTTGTCACCCCCTAGGGAGTCGACACCTGAGTGGATGAGCTTATGGAAGGAATTGCGTGACAGTGTCAGCTCTTTACGACAGACAGTTGACGACATGAGACAGCCGGCTACTCAGCTTGTGCCTGTCCAGGGGTCTCAAACGCCATCAGGGGCTTTAAAACGCCCGTTACCTCAAATGGCAGACACAGACACGGATACTGACTCCAGTGTCGATGATGAGGAGACAAACGTGACTTCCACTAGGGCCACACGTTACATGATTGAAGCAATGAAAATGGGTTTCCCCCGATAAAAAACTGATAATTCCTAAAAGGTTATTGGCATCGTACCCTTTCCCGCCAGAGGATAGGGCACGTTGGGAAACACCCCCTAGGGTGGATAAAGCGCTCACACGCTTGTCTAAACAGGTAGCACTACCCTCTCCTGATACGGCCGCCCTAAAGGAACCTGCCGATAGAAAGCTGGAGAATATCCTAAAATGTATATACACTCACACGGGTGTTATACTGCGACCAGCAATCGCCTCAGCCTGGATGTGCAGTGCGGGCCTGGCGTGGTCGGATTCCCTGACTGAAAATATTGATACCCTAGATAGGGACAGTATATTACTGACTATAGAGCATTTGAAGGATGCATTTCTATATATGCGTGATGCACAGAGGGATATTTGCCGACTGGCATCAAGAGTTAGCGCGCTGTCCATTTCTGCAAGAAGAGGTTTATGGACGCGGCAGTGGTCAGGTGATGCGGATTCTAAAAGGCACATGGAAGTATTGCCTTATAAGGGGGAGGAGTTATTTGGGGTAGGTCTATCAGACCTGGTAGCCACGGCAACTGCTGGAAAATCCAAATTTTTACCCCAGGTAGCTTCTCAACCTAAGAAGACGCCGTATTATCAGGCGCAGTCCTTTCGGCCCCATAAGGGCAAGCGGGCAAAAGGCGCCTCATTTCTGCCCCGTGGCAGAGGGAGAGGAAAAAGGCTACAACAAACAGCCAGTTCCAAGGAACAAAAGCCCTCTCCCGCCTCCGCAAAGTCCTCAGCATGACGCTGGGGCTTTACAAGCGGACTCAGGCACGGTGGGGGCCCGTCTCAAGAAGTTCAGTGCGCAGTGGGCCCACTCGCAAGTGGACCCCTGGATCCTTCAGGTGGTATCTCAGGGGTACAAATTGGAATTCGAGACGTCTCCCCCTCGCCGTTTTCTAAAGTCTGCTTTACCGACGTCTCCCTCAGACAGGGAGGCAGTATTGGAAGCCATTCACAAGCTATATTCCCAGCAGGTGATAATCAAGGTACCCCTCCTACAACAGGGAAAGGGGTACTATTCCACACTATTTGTGGTACCGAAGCCGGACGGCTCGGTGAGACCAATTTTAAACCTAAAATCCTTGAACACTTACATACAAAGGTTCAAATTCAAGATGGAGTCACTCAGAGCAGTGATTGCAAACCTGGAAGAAGGGGACTATATGGTGTCTCTGGACATCAAAGATGCTTACCTACATGTCCCAATTTACCCTTCTCACCAAGGGTACCTCAGGTTTGTGGTACAGAACTGTCACTATCAGTTTCAGACGCTACCGTTTGGATTGTCCACGGCACCCCGGGTCTTTACCAAGGTAATGGCCGAAATGATGATACTCCTTCGAAGGAAGGGAGTTTTAGTTATCCCTTACTTGGACGATCTCCTGATAAGGGCAAGATCCAGGGAACAGTTGGAAGTCGGAGTAGCACTATCTCAGATAGTGCTGCGCCAGCACGGTTGGATTCTCAATATTCCAAAATCGCAGCTGATCCCGACGACACGACTTCTATTCCTAGGGATGATCCTGGACACAGTCCAGAAAAAGGTGTTTCTCCCGGAGGAGAAAGCCAGGGAGTTATCCGAACTAGTCAGAAATCTCCTAAAACCAGGCCAAGTCTCAGTGCATCAATGCACAAGGGTCCTGGGAAAGATGGTGGCTTCTTACGAAGCAATCCCATTCGGCAGATTCCACGCAAGAACCTTCCAGTGGGATCTGCTAGACAAATGGTCCGGGTCGCATCTTCAGATGCATCAGCGGATAATCTTGTCACCAAGGACAAGGGTGTCTCTCCTGTGGAGGTTGCAGAGTGCTCATCTTTTAGAGGGCCGCAGATTCGGCATTCAGGACTGGGTCCTGGTGACCACGGATGCCAGCCTGAGAGGCTGGGGAGCAGTCACACAGGGAAGAAATTTCCAGGGCTTGTGGTCAAGCCTGGAGACATCACTCCACATAAATATCCTGGAGCTAAGGGCCATCTACAATGCTCTAAGCCTAGCAAGACCTCTGCTTCAAGGTCAGCCGGTGCTGATCCAGTCAGACAACATCACGGCAGTCGCCCACGTAAACAGACAGGGCGGCACAAGAAGCAGGAGGGCAATGGCAGAAGTTGCAAGGATTCTTCGCTGGGCGGAAAATCATGTGATAGCACTGTCAGCAGTGTTCATTCCGGGAGTGGACAACTGGGAAGCAGACTTCCTCAGCAGACACGACCTCCACCCGGGAGAGTGGGGACTTCACCCAGAAGTCTTCCACATGATTGTGAACCGTTGGGAAAAACCAAAGGTGGACATGATGGCGTCCCGCCTCAACAAAAAACTAGACAGGTATTGCGCCAGGTCAAGGGACCCTCAGGCAATAGCTGTGGACGCTCTGGTAACACCGTGGGTGTACCAGTCAGTGTATGTGTTCCCTCCTCTGCCTCTCATACCCAAGGTACTGAGAATCATAAGAAGGAGAGGAGTAAGGACTATACTCGTGGCTCCGGATTGGCCAAGAAGGACTTGGTACCCGGAACTTCAAGAGATGCTCACAGAGGACCCGTGGCCTCGACCTCTAAGAAAGGACCTGCTCCAGCAGGGACCCTGTCTGTTCCAAGACTTACCGCGGCTGCGTTTGACGGCATGGCGGTTGAACGCCGGATCCTGAAGGAAAAAGGCATTCCGGATGAAGTCATCCCTACCCTGATCAAAGCCAGGAAGGATGTAACCGTACAGCATTATCACCGTATTTGGCGTAAATATGTTGCGTGGTGCGAGGCCAGGAAGGCCCCTACAGAGGAATTTCAACTGGGTTGTTTCCTGCATTTCCTGCAAACAGGACTGTCTATGGGCCTAAAATTAGGGTCCATTAAGGTTCAAATTTCGGCCCTGTCGATTTTCTTCCAGAAAGAACTGGCTTCAGTTCCTGAAGTTCAGACGTTTGTCAAGGGGGTACTGCATATACAGCCTCCTTTTGTGCCTCCAGTGGCACCTTGGGATCTCAATGTAGTTTTGGGGTTCCTAGAATCACATTGGTTTGAACCACTCACCACTGTGGACTTAAAATATCTCACATGGAAAGTGGTAATGCTGTTGGCCCTGGCTTCAGCCAGGCGTGTCTCAGAATTGGCGGCTTTATCCTATAAAAGCCCTTACCTAATTTTTCATACGGACAGGGCAGAATTGAGGACTCGTCCTCAATTTCTCCCTAAGGTGGTTTCAGCGTTTCACTTGAACCAGCCTATTGTGGTACCTGCGGCTACTAGGGACTTGGAGGACTCCAAGTTGCTGGACGTAGTCAGGGCCCTGAAAATATATGTTTCCAGGACGGCTGGAGTCAGAAAATCTGACTCGCTGTTTATCCTGTATGCACCCAACAAGCTGGGTGCTCCTGCTTCTAAGCAGACTATTGCTCGTTGGATTTGTAGTACAATTCAGCTTGCACATTCTGTGGCAGGACTGCCACAGCCAAAATCTGTAAAAGCCCATTCCACAAGGAAGGTGGGCTCATCTTGGGCGGCTGCCCGAGGGGTCTCGGCTTTACAACTTTGCCGAGCAGCTACTTGGTCAGGGGAAAACACGTTTGCTAAATTCTACAAATTTGATACCCTGGCTGAGGAGGACCTGGAGTTCTCTCATTCGGTGCTGCAGAGTCATCCGCACTCTCCCGCCCGTTTGGGAGCTTTGGTATAATCCCCATGGTCCTTACGGAGTTCCCAGCATCCACTAGGACGTCAGAGAAAATAAGATTTTACTTACCGATAATTCTATTTCTCGTAGTCCGTAGTGGATGCTGGGCGCCCATCCCAAGTGCGGATTGTCTGCAATACTTGTACATAGTTATTGTTACAAAAATCGGGTTATTATTGTTGTGAGCCATCTTTTCAGAGGCTCCTCTGTTATCATGCTGTTAACTGGGTTCAGATCACAGGTTGTACGGTGTGATTGGTGTGGCTGGTATGAGTCTTACCCGGGATTCAAAATCCTTCCTTATTGTGTACGCTCGTCCGGGCACAGTATCCTAACTGAGGCTTGGAGGAGGGTCATAGGGGGAGGAGCCAGTGCACACCAGGTAGTCCTAAAGCTTTACTTTTGTGCCCAGTCTCCTGCGGAGCCGCTATTCCCCATGGTCCTTACGGAGTTCCCAGCATCCACTACGGACTACGAGAAATAGAATTATCGGTAAGTAAATTCTTATTATATATATATATATGTATATATATATATATCTCTATATATATATATGCATATATATATATATATATGTATATGAATATATATGTGTGTTGTGTATATATATATATATATATATATATATGTATTATAGGAATATTTATCATAGGCGTGCGCACGGGGGGGGGGGGGTGCCTGGCACCCCCTAATGTTCAGCACCCCCCTCACACACGACTGTAGCTGACTCATTGCCGAGCGTGCAGTTCTATTCCTGACTGTGACTACACTGTACGCCCGACAGCCCGCTCTCTACGGCCGTCCGCCCGCACAAACTTCCTGCGCGCAGAGACATACCGCTACCTACGGCCGCTCGCTACGCCCGCCCACACCCGCTCTCTACACCCGCGTCCATCATCCACCCGACCCTTCCCTGTCTACACTCGCCCTCTATGCTCGGTCAGCAGGCCCGGCGACAGACATGCCGCTGCAGGGGCGGTAGAGGCTACATTTGTCAGCAGCACCTGCTACCGGAACCCACATGATTTTAATTTTAAATCTTAGGGCCCCCCTGCTTAAGTACCCCAGGCCCCCCTAAGCCTTAATCCAGCTCTGGAGGAGCCAGCCCACACTCTCAAACTCTTAAAGTGCCAATGGCTCCTAGTGGACCTGTCTATACCCCATGGTACTAATGTGGACCCCAGCATCCTCTAGGACGTAAGAGAAAATATGCTAATGACTCAGATGCAACCTTGTGCATAGAGATGCCCACTGCCTGCATCGTACATTCACCACTGACATACAGAAGGGGAAACATCGGAAACCTTGGATGCACATTAGTCAACCATGGAACTTCTGAGTAAATCTATCATCTCTCAGACAGAGCACCTCTCCTGAGATGCCTGGACCTTATCACGCACTTATCACAACCTTTCTCTAACGTCCTAGTGGATGCTGGGGACTCCGAAAGGACCATGGGGTATAGCGGCTCCGCAGGAGACTGGGCACAAAAGTAAAAAGCTTTAGGACTACCTGGTGTGCACTGGCTCCTCCCCCCATGACCCTCCTCCAAGCCTCAGTTAGATTTTTGTGCCCGAACGAGACGGGTGCAGGCTAAGGGGCTCTCCTGAGCTGCTTAGTGTAAAAGTTTAAAGTAGGTTTTTTATTTTCAGTGAGACCTGCTGGCAACAGGCTCACTGCACCGAGGGACTAAGGGGAGAAGAAGCGAACTCACCTGCGTGCAGAGTGGATTGGGCTTCTTAGGCTACTGGACATTAGCTCCAGAGGGACGATCACAGGCCCAGCCATGGATGGATCCCGGAGCCGCGCCGCCGGCCCCCTTACAGAGCCAGAAGAGTGAAGAGGTCCGGAAAATCGGCGGCAGAAGACGTCCTGTCTTCAATAAGGTAGCGCACAGCACCGCAGCTGTGCGCCATTGCTCTCAGCACACTTCACACTCCGGTCACTGAGGGTGCAGGGCGCTGGGGGGGGCGCCCTGAGACGCAATAAAAAACCTTTGTTTTGGCAAAAAATACATCACATATAGCTCCTGGGCTATATGGATGCATTTAACCCCTGCCAATTTTTCCATTAAAAAGCGGGAGAAAGGCCGCTGATAAGGGGGCGGAGCCTATCTCCTCAGCACACTGGCGCCATTTTTTCCTCACAGCTCCGTTGGAGGAAGGCTCCCTGACTCTCCCCTGCAGTCCTGCACTACAGAAACAGGGTAAGACAAGAGAGGGTGGGCACTAAATTGGCATATTAATATATACAGCAGCTATATTAGGGAAAAACACTTATATAAGGTTATCCCTGTATATATATAGCGCTCTGGTGTGTGCTGGCAAACTCTCCCTCTGTCTCCCCAAAGGGCTAGTGGGGTCCTGTCCTCTATCAGAGCATTCCCTGTGTGTGTGCTGTGTGTCGGTACGCTGTGTCGACATGTATGAGGAGGAAAATGATGTGGAGGCGGAGCAATTGCCTGTGTTAGTGATGTCACCCCATAGGGAGTCGACACCTGACTGGATGGTCTTATGGAAAGAATTACGTGATAGTGTCGGCACTTTACAAAAGACTGTTGACGACATGAGACAGCCGGCAAATCAGTTAATACCTGTACAGGCGTCTCAAACACCGTCAGGGGCTATAAAACGCCCGTTACCTCAGGTCGATACAGACACTGACATGGACACTGACTCCAGTGTCGACGGTGAGGAAACAAACGTATTTTCCAGTAGGGCCACACGTTACATGATCACGGCAATGAAGGAGGTTTTGAACATTTCTGATACTACAAATACCACAAAAAAGGGTATTATGTGGGGTGTGAAAAAACTACCCGTAGTTTTTCCTGAATCAGATGAATTAAATGAGGTGTGTGATGAAGCGTGGGTTTCCCCCGATAAAAAACTGCTAATTTCTAAAAAAATATTGGCATTATACCCTTTCCCGCCAGAGGTTAGGGCGCGTTGGGAAACACCCCCTAGAGTGGATAAGGCGCTCACACGCTTATCAAAACAAGTGGCGTTACCGTCTCCGGATACGGCCGCCCTCAAGGAACCAGCTGATAGGAAGCTGGAAAATATCCTAAAAAGTATATACACACATACTGGTATTATACTGCGACCAGCAATCGCCTCAGCCTGGATGTGCAGTGCTGGGGTGGCTTGGTCGGATTCCCTGACTGAAAATATTGATACCCTGGACAGGGACAATATATTATTGACTATAGAGCATTTAAAGGATGCATTTCTATATATGCGTGATGCACAGAGGGATATTTGCACTCTGGCATCAAGAGTAAGTGCGATGTCCATTTCTGCCAGAAGAGGGTTATGGACGCGACAGTGGTCAGGTGATGCGGATTCCAAACGGCATATGGAAGTATTGCCGTATAAAGGGGAGGAGTTATTTGGGGTCGGTCTATCGGACCTGGTGGCCACGGCAACGGCTGGGAAATCCACCTTTTTACCCCAAGTCACCTCGCAGCAGAAAAAGATACCGTCTTTTCAGGCTCAGTCCTTTCGTCCCCATAAGGGCAAGCGGGCAAAAGGCCACTCATATCTGCCTCGGGGCAGAGGAAGGGGAAAAAGACTGCAGCAGACAGCCTCTTCCCACGAACAGAAGCCCTCCCCCGCTTCTGCCAAGTCCTCAGCATGACGCTGGGGCCTTACAAGCGGACTCAGGCACGGTGGGGGCCCGTCTCAAGAATTTCAGCGCGCAGTGGGCTCACTCGCAAGTGGACCCCTGGATCCTGCAGGTAGTATCTCAGGGGTACAAATTGGAATTCGAGACGTCTCCCCCTCGCCGGTTCCTGAAGTCTGCTTTACCAACGTCTCTCCCCGACAGGGAGACGGTATTGGAAGCCATTCACAAGCTGTATTCCCAGCAAGTGATAATCAAGGTACCCCTCCTTCACCAGGGAAAGGGGTATTATTCCACGCTGTTTGTGGTACCGAAGCCGGACGGCTCGGTGAGACCCATTTTAAATCTGAAATCCTTGAACACTTACATAAAAAGGTTCAAGTTCAAGATGGAGTCACTCAGAGCAGTGATAGCGAACCTGGAAGAAGGGGACTATATGGTGTCTCTGGACATCAAGGATGCTTACCTCCATGTCCCAATTTGCCCTTCTCACCAAGGGTACCTCAGGTTTGTGGTACAGAACTGTCACTATCAGTTTCAGACGCTGCCGTTTGGATTGTCCACGGCACCCCAGGTCTTTACCAAGGTAATGGCCGAAATGATGATTCTTCTTCGAAGAAAAGGCGTCTTAATTATCCCTTACTTGGACGATCTCCTGATAAGGGCAAGGTCCAGGGAACAGTTAGAGGTCGGAGTAGCACTATCTCAAGTAGTACTACGACAGCACGGATGGATTCTAAATATTCCAAAATCGCAGCTGATTCCGACGACACGTCTGCTGTTCCTAGGAATGATTCTGGACACAGTACAGAAAAAGGTGTTTCTCCCGGAAGAGAAAGCCAGGGAGTTATCCGACCTAGTCAGGAACCTCCTCAGACCAGGCCAAGTGTCAGTACATCAATGCACAAGGGTCCTGGGAAAGATGGTGGCTTCTTACGAAGCGATTCCATTCGGCAGATTCCACGCAAGAACTTTTCAGTGGGATCTGCTGGACAAATGGTCCGGATCGCATCTTCAAATGCATCAACGGATAACCCTGTCTCCAAGGACAAGGGTGTCTCTCCTGTGGTGGTTACAGAGTGCTCATCTCCTAGAGGGCCGCAGATTCGGCATTCAGGATTGGGTCCTGGTGACCACGGATGCCAGCCTGAGAGGCTGGGGAGCAGTCACACAGGGAAGAAATTTCCAGGGCTTGTGGTCAAGCATGGAAACGTCACTTCACATAAATATCCTGGAACTAAGGGCCATTTACAATGCCCTAAGTCAGGCGAGACCTCTGCTTCAGGGTCAGCCGGTGTTGATCCAGTCGGACAACATCACGGCAGTCGCCCACGTAAACAGACAGGGCGGCACAAGAAGCAGGAGGGCAATGACGGAAGTGGCAAGGATTCTTCGCTGGGCGGAAAATCATGTGATAGCACTGTCAGCAGTGTTCATTCCGGGAGTGGACAACTGGGAAGCAGACTTCCTCAGCAGACACGATCTTCACCCGGGGGAGTGGGGACTTCACCCAGAAGTCTTCCACATGATTGTGAACCGTTGGGAAAAACCAAAGGTGGACATGATGGCGTCCCGCCTCAACAAAAAACTGGACAGGTATTGCGCCAGGTCAAGGGACCCTCAGGCAATAGCTGTGGACGCTCTGGTAACACCATGGGTGTACCAGTCAGTGTATGTGTTCCCTCCTCTTCCTCTCATACCAAAAGTACTGAGAATCATAAGAAGGAGAGGAGTAAAGACTATACTCATGGCTCCGGATTGGCCAAGAAGGACTTGGTACCCGGAAATTCAAGAGATGCTCACGGAAGAACCGTGGCCTCTACCTCTAAGAAAGGACCTGCTCCAGCAGGGACCATGTCTGTTCCAAGACTTACCGCGGCTGCGTTTGACGGCATGGCGGTTGAACGCCGGATCCTGAAGGAAAAAGGCATTCCGGATGAAGTCATCCCTACCCTGATCAAAGCCAGGAAGGATGTGACCGTACAACATTATCACCGTATTTGGCGAAAATATGTTGCGTGGTGCGAGGCCAGGAAGGCCCCTACAGAGGAATTTCAACTGGGTCGATTCCTGCATTTCCTGCAAACAGGACTGTCTATGGGCCTCAAATTAGGGTCCATTAAGGTTCAAATTTCGGCCCTGTCAAGATTCTTCCAAAAAGAACTAGCTTCTGTTCCTGAAGTTCAGACGTTTGTCAAGGGAGTACTGCATATACAGCCTCCTTTTGTGCCTCCAGTGGCACCTTGGGATCTCAATGTAGTGTTGGGATTCCTAAAATCACATTGGTTTGAACCACTCACCACTGTAGACTTAAAATATCTCACATGGAAAGTGGTAATGCTGTTAGCCCTGGCTTCAGCCAGGCGTGTTTCAGAATTGGCGGCTTTATCCTATAAAAGCCCTTACCTAATTTTTCATACGGACAGGGCAGAATTGAGGACTCGTCCTCAATTTCTCCCTAAGGTGGTTTCAGCTTTTCACTTAAACCAGCCTATTGTGGTGCCTGCGGCTACTAGGGACTTGGAGGATTCCAAGTTGCTGGACGTAGTCAGGGCCCTGAAAATATATGTTTCCAGGACGGCTGGAGTCAGAAAATCTGACTCGCTGTTTATCCTGTATGCACCCAACAAGCTGGGTGCTCCTGCTTCTAAGCAGACGATTGCTCGTTGGATTTGTAGTACAATTCAGCTTGCACATTCTGTGGCAAGCCTGCCACAGCCAAAATCTGTAAAAGCCCATTCCACACGGAAAGTGGGCTCATCTTGGGCGGCTGCCCGAGGGGTCTCGGCTTTGCAACTTTGCCGAGCAGCTACTTGGTCAGGGGCAAACACGTTTGCTAAATTCTACAAATTTGATACCCTGGCTGAGGAGGACCTGGAGTTCTCTCATTCGGTGCTGCAGAGTCATCCGCACTCTCCCGCCCGTTTGGGAGCTTTGGTATAATCCCCATGGTCCTTTCGGAGTCCCCAGCATCCACTAGGACGTTAGAGAAAATAAGAATTTACTTACCGATAATTCTATTTCTCATAGTCCGTAGTGGATGCTGGGCGCCCATCCCAAGTGCGGATTGTCTGCATTACTTGTACATAGTTATTGTTACAAAAATCGGGTTATTGTTGTTGTGAGCCATCTTTTCAGAGGCTCCTTCTGTTATCATGCTGTTAACTGGGTTCAGATCACAAGTTGTACAGTGTGATTGGTGTGGCTGGTATGAATCTTACCCGGGATTCAAAATCCTTCCTTATTGTGTACGCTCGTCCGGGCACAGTATCCTAACTGAGGCTTGGAGGAGGGTCATAGGGGGAGGAGCCAGTGCACACCAGGTAGTCCTAAAGCTTTTTACTTTTGTGCCCAGTCTCCTGCGGAGCCGCTATACCCCATGGTCCTTTCGGAGTCCCCAGCATCCACTACGGACTATGAGAAATAGAATTATCGGTAAGTAAATTCTTATTATTTTCAGTATGTGTGCTCCCGCGACCCTTGCTATTCAATAGGAAATGCTAAACATGGCACCAATGTAGTAATCAGGGCTGGCTCCAGGCATGTTCAAATAGAGCGCCCGCGCGGGGCGCCACCCTTAATGGGCACTGCACGCTGGCGCTGCCATATTCCTGCCAGGAGCCGAGCCAGCCTGCAGCACGCTACCTGGCCTGCCCGATCCTGATATGTGCGCGCTGTGCGGCGCCGGCGTCTGATGTCAGACGCCGGCGCCATGCAGCGCGCTTATCGCGCACAGTTTATGAAGAGTCCACCCGCGCCCACAGCAGACTTCCCCCTCCCAGCAGCGCAGGTATTTGGGTGGGCATTTCTGGATCGGGCACTGTGGGGGTCATATCTGGCACTGTGGGGGTCATATCTGGCACTGTGGGGGCATTTCTGCACTGTGGGGGCATGTATGTATCTGGCAGGGACTTGCAGTCAGGGGAGGCAGTGCCTCCCCTGTCATTAATTATTAAAATAATACAAACATATTCTGTGTCACAAGTATCTGCTTTAGCATTGATATTATTTTAATCATTTTTTCCTTGTAAAAAAACCTGTTTTATTTGTGTTTCAGAGGCACCGCTGTCGGTGCCTCCAGCTGTCAGTGCGAGAGAGCAGGAAAAGGGGGGCGGGGCCAAGCATTGGGCAGTGAAAGCCAGTTAAAAAATACAGCAGAAGCGGCACCTTACAGAAGTGTCGCTTTAGAATGGGGCGTGCTTTCAGCTCATATAAAAGCACGCCCCCGTCACAGGCAGATGCAATTGACCAATGGCAGTGGTGGACTCTGACAGATGAGCGTCATCATCTAGGAATTTGGTTTAATTAATATTTACATATGCTGCCCCCCCCCCCCCCCCCCCTACCCCCCTTTCAGCTGCTGTCTGGCCGGGAATGCAGACATGTCACAGTCTGACATGTCTGCTGCAGCAGAGCCAGCAGCAGCAGTACCCGATGCCTGCTCCCCCCCCTACCCTATTTGCATGGTTACTCCCTCCCCCTGGACCAGTCACCAATCTCTACTGCAGAAATACATCCCCTCCTGAGGCTCCGCCCCTCACGACGGAGGCCACGCCCCTTTCCTGCTCTACAACTGAAGATATGATTTCTCACCAGCCAGCTCCGTGGGACGAACCAGGGAGGGAATATATAGACTGCAACTGAACCTCCCACAATCAAAGGTGAGGATCTGTGAGGGGTTTGGGGTGGGGGGAGAGATAGGTGTTTGTTTTATATTACATAATATTGTTTGGGGATGGTGTAATGTAATGTGTGTGTGTGTGGGGGGGGGGGGAGTGATGTTTTGTGGGATTTGGTTTTATTTTCATCTACGCACACACACAACCAGGTGTATTCAGCAAGGAGGGGTCAAAGTGCCGTCTTCATCCGGGCCCCCTTCTCTAGCCAGCGGTACAAGTAACCCCTTTCAGACCGCCTAAGGCGGATCGCTCACGGGAGCCTGATACGGGAGCTCCCAGTGTGCGACCTGCCTCAGGCCCATCGCCACCGCTGTCTGCAACCCGGTATATTGCTGGGTTGGTGACATCAGTGGTGACGCTGCGGGGGCAGCACTTGGAGATCACATGATCTCCAAGCACAGCCCGTACACACACAGTGAACGGGAAACGGATCGCATTGACCCGGCTCCCGTTCACACCGCACAGTGAGCCAGGTTGAACACGAGTTCAACCCTGCTCGCAACCAAGGTTAAAATACCAGGTCGCTCGACCCAGTATTTCAACCCTGGCACCTTTCAGACCGCACCTGAACACGGGTTATGCGCGCTCATGTACCAATAACCCGTGTTCATAGGTGGTGGTCTGAAAGGGGTATGAGTAGACTCTGGTGCTGTCCTAGAGTCCACTCACCAGCTTTTCCCAATAATCATAGTCAGCGGCTTTTTGAGGGAGGATGAGTGGTAGGCAAAAATGTATCCTATGGCGCAGTACCACCATGCACCGGCCCCGCTCCCAGCCACGGCCCTGTACAGGTGGAGCTAGGAAGTTCTGGAGGAAGAGCAGCCTCACCACAGGGAGCAGGTTTGTTGTTTCCTCTCTCTGTTACCGGCTGCAGCGGGGGCTGGCCAGGATTTGCGCGGGAGAGTGGCGGGTACTTTAGTTTGACATGGACTAAGCTCACTGGGGACCGGGCTGTACTGCTTATATTCTATGCTATACTGCCAACAGAGTGGGATAGTAATGTGCTCTCCATAGTATTTAACAGTTTCTTATATAGCGCAGCAAATTCCGTTGTCACCCACTGCTATCACCCTCTCCCTGTCACCCACTGCTGTCATCCTCTCCCTGGTGACACCCTCTCCCTTTCACCCACTGCCTCTCTCCATCACCCTTTACCTGTCACCCTCTCCCCGTCACCCACTGCCTTTCTCCGTCACCCTCTCACTGTCACCCACTGCATCTCCCCTGCATCACTGTCTCCCCATTACATCTCTCTCCTGTCACCCTCTGCCTTTCCAAGGCATCACCCTCTCCTTCGTCATACGGATACAGCATTCCCATTGAGGACTTCTTGTGTGGTCACATCCTTATTGCATGACCAAACCCAGTTTTCCGAAAGCACGTGTGCCTTTGGCACACGCAGGGACAGTGGCGGTAGTGGGCATGGTAGATGCTAGAATCAAGTGGGCTAAAGGACCTCTGATGTCAGGGGGAGGAGCTAGGCCGGCGGGATACTTCTTTCACTCTGCACGC
Organism: Pseudophryne corroboree; assembly: GCF_028390025.1. Taxonomy (NCBI): domain Eukaryota; kingdom Metazoa; phylum Chordata; class Amphibia; order Anura; family Myobatrachidae; genus Pseudophryne; species Pseudophryne corroboree. The sequence goes on from NC_086446.1 coordinate 343,924,340, forward strand.
CACCAACTACTCCCTGTAGTAACCTTGTGGCGAGCGGAGCGAGCCACCGTGTCCAAAGCACGGCGAATTAAGTGAGCCCAAAAGGGTACATTTTGGGTTCCCTGTTCAGCCCTGGTGACGTCAGAGGTTCTTTCTCCAACTGGGTTTTAGCCATTTTAGTGGGCATCGGCTCAGGGGAGGTAGCGGACAGTGGCTCGATGGCGGTAGGGGTCGTCGGTGGGACTCGGCGGACATTATGGCTGCAGTGCCTCACCAGCCACTGACCTCACCGCACGCCACTGGTATCTGGCACAGTGGGGGCATTTCTGCACTATGGGGGCATGTATGTATCTGGCACAGTGGGGGCATATCTGCACTGTGGGGGCATGTATGTATCTGGCAATGTGGGGGCATGTATGTATCTGGCACTATGGGGGCATATCTGCACTGTGGGGGCATTTATGTATCTGGCACTGTGGGGGCATTTATGTATCTGGAACTGGGGGGCATTTATGTATCTGGCACTGTAGGGGCATGTATGTATCTGGCACTGTGGGGGCATTTATGTATCTGGCACTGCGGGCTCATTTCAGTATTTGGCACTGGGGGCATTTATGTATCTGGCACTGTGGGGGCATATCTGCACTGTGGGGGCATTTATGTATCTGGCACTGTGGGGGCATTTATGTACCTGGCACTGTGGGGGCTTTTATGTATCTGGAACTGCGGGGTCATTTAAGTATTTGGCACTGGGGGCATTTATGTATCTGGCACTGTGGGGGCATATCTGCACTGTGGGGGCATTTATGTATCTGGCACTGTGGGGGCATTTATGTATTTGGCACTGTGGGGGCATTTGTGTATCTGGAACTGCGGGGTCATTTATGTATTTGGCACTGGGGGCATTTATGTATCTGGCACTGTTGGGGCATTTATGTATCTGGCACTGGGGGCATTTATGTATCTGGCACTGTGGGGGCATTTGTGTATCTGGAACTGCGGGGTCATTTATGTATTTGGAACTGGGGGCATTAATGTATCTGGCACTGTGGGGGCATTTATGTATCTGGCACTGTGTGGCCATTTATGTATCTGGCACTGCTGGGGGGCATGTCACGTGTAGCTGGCACTGCTGGGGGGGCATGTCACGTGTAGCTGGTACTGCTGGGGGGCATGTCACGTGTAGCTGTCACTGCTGGGGGGCATGTCACGTGTAGCTGTCACTGCTGGGGGGCATGTCACGTGTAGCTGGCACGGCTGGGGGGCATGTCACGTGTAGCTGGCACGGCTGGGGAGCATATTATGTAGTGTTCCCGCTAGGCGTCTTTGGCTAGGCAATGTGTCTCAGTGCTCTACCTGGCGCAATGTGTCTCAGTGCTCTGCCTGGCGCAATGTGTCTCAGTGCTCTGCCTGGCGCAATGTGTCTCAGTGCTCTGCCTGGCGCAATGTGTCTAACGTGCTGTGCCTGGTGCAAAGTGTCTAACGTGCTGTGCCTGGCGCAAAGTGTCTAACGTGCTGTGCCTGGAGCAAAGTGTATATGAGGTCCTACCTGGTGCAATGTGTATTAGCTGCACTACTGTGTGGTGTAATGCGAATTGCCACTATTATGTGGCCACGCACCTTCCCCATGAAGCAACGCCCCTAAATTTTTGCTGCGCGCCTTTGGCGCGCACTGTCCGTGCTTTAGCATATAGGTATGGGAACAACAAGCATTACAGTATGTACATCATTTTGCCCTCCTAACTTAAAAATGTGCCCTCCCTGTGATCAGCACCCTGCCCTAAAAAGTGAACACTATCATGTGTAGCTGGCACTGCTGGGAGGCATGTCGTGTAGCTGGCACTGCTGCGGGGCATGTCATGTGTAGCTGGCACTGCTTGGGGGCATATCATGTCTATCTGGCACTGCACATTATGTGTATCTGGCACTATACTGGAGACATTATGTGTATCTGACACCGTACTGGAGACATTGTGTGTAAGGAACACTAATGTGGCTGTTATGTGTAAGGCTGCTAATTGTGTGCGTAGAGGAACACTACTGTGGCTGTTATGTGTAAGGCTGCTAATTGTGGGGGTAATTCCAAGTTGATCGCAGCAGGAAATTTTTTAGCAGTTGGGCAAAACCATGGGCACTGCAGGGGGGGCAGATATAACATTTGCAGAGAGAGTTAGATTTGGGTGGGTTATTTTGTTTCTGTGCACGGTAAATACTGGCTGCTTTATTTTTACACTGCAATTTAGATTGCAGATTGAACACACCACACCCAAATGTTTAAAATTTTCTCGCTCAGGGTGCTAGTAGGCCTGGAGCCGGCCCTGGTAGTAATTTTACAGTGTGTGCCCCAGAAAAGTGAAAATAACACTATAGGTGAAAATAACACTATATAACAGTATAGAGGCTATTAGAGGCCAGAAGCAAAGTATTTGATATTTTTATAAGGTGTCAAATGACCAAATTTTACTATTTAATTAACAGTGGGAAAATAACAGTAAATAAGTATTTTTCACCAAATTAGTCTCTAGATTATTTTGAGATACAGAAAAAATGTCTATAATGTAATTTTTCATAAACTTTTTTTAGCAAGTTTAAATCTGCAAGTTTAAAAACCAAGTACCCATCTATATAACATAGATATAAAACACCTCAAATTACATGTCCTACACAACTAAACCCATTTATGAGCTTTTTACAGCAAATCACCTAAAAAAGGACATCTTTATTGTCCAAATTATGCTAATTGAATGCATCAAAGTGCATGGAGGGGGAGGGGGGGGGGGTATCAGAGGTTCCCAAGTCCAGACAGATTACTTTACCTTCAAATATTTGCAGTTTATCGCAGCGGTACGATCGGGTCAGTACTGCGCCTGCGCCGCAGTGCGCTGGCGCATGCCAAACGGCTGAAGGCTGTCGTTGCCTAACGATCGCCTCTGCCTGAATGACAGGCAGAGGCGCTCAATGGGTGCTAGGGGGCTGGATGGCGGCGTTAAGCTGCCGTTTAGGGTGCGAGGTCCGGCCAACGCAGGCGTGGCCAGACCGTTGGGGGGGCAGGCCACGGCGGCTGCGTGACGTCACACGCAGCCGCTGTGACCCGGGCAGCAAAGAGGTTCTCCCGGCCAGCCGCAGGAGCTGCGCTGGCCGGGGCTGCTCCTGAAATGCAAAAGCATCGCCGCTGTGCGATGCTTTTGCACTTCTGCGGGGGAAAGGGGGCGGCTCTGACATGCGGGGCGGACTAGCCCTGTGCTGGTGTCCCCCCGCATGTCTGAGTGCCTGATCGTAGCGGTGCTAAATTTAGAGCAGCTACGATCAACTCGGAATGACCCCCATAGTTGGGAGCTGCAAACTGGTATCCACGTAAACTCCCACTGATTAACATAACACAGATTGTATAGCAAAAAGTTGAGGCTGTAGGTTTTATGCCACATTAAACAATTTTTGGCCAACTCGCAGATTGTTGAATCGGCCCCTTAAATGTGACTGCCAAAACAGGCTGGATATTTTAAGTGAATAAGGGGTTGAAGATTTAGTTACTTTGATATTGTGAAATGTATTTTGAATGCTTTAATAACAGTCCTGCTCCCAGATGAGACTAAAACGTTAGGCCACTAAAAAAGTTCACATTCTATGCCACACTGTGCATGCTGCCAATCACATTCTATGCCACACTGTGCATGCTGCCAATCACATTCTATGCCACACTGTGCATGCTGCCAATCACATGATATGCAACTCTGTGCATGCTGCCAATTCACATTCTATGCCACACTGTGCATGCGGCCAATTCACATTCTATGCCACACTGTGCATGCTGCCAATCACATTATATGCCACACTGTGCATGCTGCCAGTTCACATTCTATGCCACACTGTGCATGCTGCCAATCACATTCTATGCCACACTGTGCATGCTGCCAATCACATTCTATGCCACACTGTGCATGCTGCCAATCACATGATATGCAACTCTGTGCATGCTGCCAATTCACATTCTATGCCACACTGTGCATGCTGCCAATTCACATTCTATGCCACACTGTGCATGCTGCCAATCACATTATATGCCACACTGTGCATGCTGCCAGTTCACATTCTATGCCACACTGTGCATGCTGCCAATCACATTCTATTCCACACTGTGCATGCTGCCAATCACATTCTATGCCACACTGTGCATGCTGCCAGTTCACATTCTATGCCACACTGTGCATGCTGCCAATCACATTATACGCCACACTGTGCATGCTGCCAATCACATTCTATGCCACACTGTGCATGCTGCCAATCACATTCTATGCCACACTGTGCATGCTGCCAATCACATTCTATGCCACACTGTGCATACTGGCAATCACATTCTATGCTACACTGTGCATGCTGCCAATCACATTATATGCCATACTGTGCATACTGGCAATTCACATTCTATGCCACTCTGTACATGCTGCCAATTCACATTCTATGCCACACTGTGCATGCTGCCAATCACATTATAGGCCACACTGTCCATGCTGCCAATCACATTCTATGCCACACTGTGCATGCTGCCAATCACATTCTATGCCACACTGTGCATGCTGCCAATCACATGATATGCCACTCTGTGCATGCTGCCAATTCACATTCTATGCCACACTGTGCATGCTGCCAATTCACATTCTATTCCACACTGTGCATGCTGCCAATCACATTATATGCCACACTGTGCATGCTGCCAGTTCACATTCTATGCCTCACTGTGCATGCTGCCAATCACATTATATGCCACACTGTGCATGCTGCCAATCACATTCTATGCCACACTGTGCATGCTGCCAATCACATTATATGTCACACTGTGCATGCTGCCAATCACATTCTATGCTACACTGTGCATGCTGCCAATCACATTATATGCCACACTGTGCATACTGGTAATCACATTCTATGCTACACTGTGCATGCTGCCAATCACATTATATGCCACACTGTGCATACTGGCAATTCACATTCTATGCCACTCTGTACATGCTGCCAATTCACATTCTATTCCACACTGTGCATGCTGCCAATCACATTATATGAAACACTGTACGTACTGTCAATTCACATTCTATGCCACACTGTGCATGCTGCCAATCACATTATAGGCCACACTGTGCATGCTGCCAGTTCACATTCTATGCCACACTGTGCATGCTAGCAATCACATTATACGCCACACTGTGCATGCTGCCAATCACATTCTATTCCACACTGTGCATGCTGCCAATCACATTATACGCCACACTGTGCATGCTGTCAATCACATTCTATGCCACACTGTGCATGCTGCCAATCACATACTATGCCACACTGTGCATGCTGCCAATCACATGATATGCCACTCTGTGCATGCTGCCAATTCACATTCTATGCCACACTGTGCATGCTGCCAATCACATTATATGCCACACTGTGCATGCTACCAATCACATTATATGACACACTATGCATGCTGCCAATTCACATTCTATGCCACACTGTGCATGCTGCCAATCACATTATACGCCACACTGTGCATGCTGTCAATCACATTCTATGCCACACTGTGCATGCTGCCAATCACATACTATGCCACACTGTGCATGCTGCCAATCACATGATATGCCACTCTGTGCATGCTGCCAATTCACATTCTATGCCACACTGTGCATGCTGCCAATTCACATTCTATGCCACACTGTGCATGCTGCCAATCACATTATATGCCACACTGTGCATGCTGCCAGTTCACATTCTATGCCACACTGTGCATGCTGCCAATCACATTATACGCCACACTGTGCATGCTGCCAATCACATTTTATGCCACACTGTGCATGCTGCCAATCACATTACATGCCACACTGTGCATGCTCTCAATCACATTGTATTCCACACTGTGCATGCTGCCAATCACATGATATGCCACTCTGTGCATGCTGCCAATTCACATGATATGCCACACTGTGCATGCTGCAAATTCACATTCTATGCCACACTGTGCATGCTGCCAATTCACATTATATGCCACACTGTGCATGCTGCCACTCACATTATATGCCACACTGTGCATGCTACCAATCACATTATATGACACACTATGCATGCTGCCAATTCACATTCTATTCCACACTGTGCATGCTGCCAATCACATTATATGACACACTATGCATGCTGCTAATTCACATTCTATGCCACACTGTGCATGATGCCAATCACATTATATGCCACACTGTGCATGCTACCAATCACATTATATGACACACTATGCATGCTGCCAATTCACATTCTATGCCACACTGTGCATGCTGCCAATCACATTATATGCCACACTGTGCCTGCTGCCATTTCACATGACACATTGTGCATGCCACCAATTCACATTATATGCTGCCCTCCCCATATTATTGTTTACTAATTTGCTAATCTCAGTTTCTATGGATGCTGCAGCAGCTCCAATCCCGACTCCTGTCCTGTCACTTTTTCCAAGTGACACCTTGTTATTGCCATGCACAATGATAAAGGAGGTGGGAGAAGTGGGCCAATAAGATCAAGTTTCCATCCATAACCAGGATCACAAAGATCTTCTTTGGGACAATTGGTGGTCATTCCGAGTCGTTCGCTCTGTAATTTTCTTCGCATCGCAGCGATTTTCCGCTAACTGCGCATGCGCAATGTTCGCACTGCGCCAAGTAAATTTGCTATGCAGTTAGGTATTTTACTCACGGCATTACGAGGTTTTTTTTTTCGTTCTGGAGATTGGAGTGTGATTGACAGGAAGTGGGTGTTTCTGGGCGGAAACTGGCCGTTTTATGGGAGTATGTGAAAAAACGCTACCGTTTCTGGGAGAAACGGAGGAGTGTCTGGGCGAACGCTGGGTGTGTTTGTGACGTCAAACCAGGAACGGCAAGCACTGAATTGATCGCACTGGAAGAGTAAGTCTCGAGCTACTCAGAAACTGCAAAGAAATTTCTATTCGCAATTTTGAGAACCTTTCGTTCGCAATTTTGATAAGCTAAGATTCACTCCCAGTAGGCGGCGGCTTAGCGTGTGCAATGCTGCTAAAAGCAGCTTGCGAGCGAACAACTCGGAATGAGGGCCAATTGTGAGTTCATCTTCTCATCTACAAACACTTAAAAAATCTAACAGAATTACCATTCCTTCTTAACCCTCTCACAATCCTTTCATTTCTTACAGCCCAAATACATTTCTGCACCCACTTTATCTACGCTTTTGACTCATTTCAGACTAAATCTACACCCATTGAGCCTACACTGCTTTTCTCACCTGCATTTCTGCAATTCTTCTGCTCTGATTCCCTTACAGTCTCCTCTCCTACTACCACTTTCCCTCAACCTATTTACCTACTTAACACTATGGGGGTAATTCTGAGTTGATCGCAGCTTCAAGTTTGTTAGCAATTGGGCAAAACCATGTGCACTGCAGGGGAGGCAGGTATAACATGTGCAGAGAGAGATAGATTTGGGTGGGGTGTGTTCAATCTGCAATCTAAATTGCAGTGTAAAAATAAAGCAGCCAGTATTTACCCTGCACAGAAACAAAATAACCCACCCAAATCTAACTCTCTCTGCAAATGTTATATCTGCCCCCCCTGCAGTGCACATGGTTTTGCCCAACTGCTAAAAAATTTCCTGCTGCGATCAACTTGGAATTACCCCCTAGGTCAAGGCTTTCTTATACTCCCCACATCACTCAGTGTCTACCTAATAATGTATCTTTATCCTTCCACCCTAGTCTCCTACACCTCCTCCTCTGTCTCCCCTCCATCCCTCTGTTTCCTTCCCCCTCCTTTCCTGTTACCCCACTTTCATTCACCTCTGCCCCATGGTCCTGCTACCCCACAACTCAGCCCTGCTCCCTCTCTCCCTTCCCTGTCACCTCCCCATACCCCCATCCACATCACACTGACCTCCCTCCCTGCCCACCTCCAGTAGTTTCCCCTCCTAGCTCAGGCACCCGTACCATCACTACTCTCTCATCATCCCTTCCCTCAAAGTTAATCTCACCTCATCGCTACAGCAACCCTGATAATCTCATTCACATCTCTCCCACAAACTCATACCCCCTATCCTGTGCCCTCTGGAATGCCAGATCTGTTTGTAACAAACTGGTCCCCACTCATGACCTTTTCATTTCCAACTCCCTACACCTACTAGCCATTACTGAAACTTGGATTACGCCCTCTGACACTACTTCTCCTGCTGCTCTCTCTGCTGGGGGCCTCACATTCACACACCGACCTGGGGGTCGCCATGGAGGTGGTGTTGGGGTCCTTTTACCTTCTAGTTACTCCTGCCAACTCATACCACCAGAACCATCCCTTACATTCTCTACATTTGAGGTCCATGCCATACGCCTCTTCCAACCAGTCCATCTTAGAGTAGCTGTCATTTACCGCCCCCCTGGCACTGCTTCCAAATTCATCGACAACTTTGCTTCCTGGCTTCCTCACTTCCTTTCTTCTGACATTCCCTCCATTATCCTAGGCGACTTCAACATCCCTATTGACATCCCCACACAATCCCCTGCCTCTAAACTCCTTAACCTCACCTCTTCACTTGGTCTCTCCCAGTGGACCTCCTCACCCTCCCATCTGATTTTTCCAACTCCCCATTTCCCCTCTCTGACCACCACCTGCTCTCCTTTAACCTATCTCTCTCGACTTCCCCATCTCTACCTCCTAAGGCAGGGCTGGCCAAACCAGTCCTCGAGATCTACCAACAGTTCACATTTTCCAGACTACCTAGCTAGTGCACAGGGATCCGGTCTGAAGATCGACACTGTCTAGGTCGACAATGTTTAGGTCGACCACTATAGGTCGACAGTCACTAGGTCGACATGGATGGAAGGTCGACAGGGTCCTAGGTCGACAGGTCTGAAGGTCGACATGAGTTTTTCACATTTTTTTTATTTTTTTGAATTTTTTCATACTTAACAATCCACGTGGACTACGATTGGAACGGTAATCTGTGCCGAGCGAATCGGTAGTGCAGCGAAGGCACCATGCCCGAAGCATGGCGAGCGAAGCGAGCCATGCGAGGGGACGCGGTGCACTAATTTGGGATCCCGGTCACTCTACGAAGAAAACGACACACACAAAAAAAATCCTCATGTCGACCTTTAGACCTAGCACATGTCGACCTAGAAACCCTGTCGACCTTCCATCCATGTCGACCTAGTGACTGTCGACCTATAGTGGTCAACCTAAACATTGTCGACCTAGATACTGACGATTTGATGAACCACACCCAGTGCACAGGTGTAGTCATTACTAATTAAAATGTGCTGCATTAATTCCTAACTGACAATTCTACAGATCTCCAGGAGGCCTGGAAAACATGAACTGTTGGTAGATCTCGAGGACCGGTTTGGCCAGCCGTGTCCTAAGGCTACCATCACTAAGCGTAACATTGAAGCTATTGACACCACATTCCTTACCTCCCTGTTTGATTCACTTCTCTCTCCTATTCTCTCTCTCTCATGCCCTGAACAAGCCACTTCCACATACAATGCATCACTTACTTCTGCTCTTGACTCCACCAACCACTATTCACCCTCGCAAATTAACACCTCAACCCTAGCACACCAAGTGCACCAGATATCTGCAAAAATGCTCACGTACTGCTGAGCGACACTGGAGGAAATCACGCTCTAAGGCAGACTTCCTCCATTTCAAACTTATGCTCTCATCCTTCAGTGCTGCCCTTTCTCTTGCTAAACAGTCATACTTCAAGAACCTCATCACCTCCCAGTCTTCCAACCACTCACTCCTCTGCCCACCTCCACCTCGTCTCCCTTCCTCACTCTCTGCTCTTGACTTTGCCACTTACTTCACATCCAAAATTGACTCCATACGTCAGGACATCACATCACACCAGACCATCAGTAACCAGCTTTCTTCCATCCCTTACCAACCCTCACCATCCCCCGCACCTACTCTGACATCTTTCTCCCATGCATCTGGAGAGGAAGTCATGGCCCTCATTCGTTCCTGTCCCCTCACCACCTCCCCACTTGACCCTATCCCCTCCCGCCTCCTCCGCTACCTCTCTCCTTCTGCTTGTTTCCATCTTTCCCACCTTCTCAATCTATCCCTCTCATCAGGCACTGTCCCCTCTGCCTTCAAGCATGCACTCATCTCTCCTATTCTTAAAAAACCTACCCTTGATCCAAACACTCTCTCCAACTTCCGACCCATCTCTCTCCTCCCTTTTGCCTCCAAACTCCTTGAGCGTATTGTCTACAACCGCCTTACTTCCTTTCTTTCCTCACACTCACTGCTTGACCCATTCGTCTGGCTTCCGTCCTCTCCACTCCACTGAAACTGCCCTTACAAAAGTATGCAATGACCTCCATGCTGCTAAATCTAAGGGACACTACTCTATACTTATTCTACTTGATCTCTCTGCTGCTTTTGACACTGTGGACCATCCTCTCCTACTGCAAATTCTTCACTCCATTGGCCTGCGTGACACTGCCCTCTCTTGGCTGTCCTCCTACCTTTCTGACCGTTCTTTCTCTGTCTCCTCTCATGACTCCACCTCCCCCTCACTTCCACCAACTGTAGGGGTACCCCAAGGTTCTGTCCTTGGTCCTCTTCTCTTCTCTCTCTATACGTCCTCACTAGGTAAGCTCATTAGTTCTTTTGGTTTCCAATATCATCTCTATGCTGATGACACCCAAATCTATCTTTCCTCTCCAGACCTCTCCTCTGCTCTCCTCACTCGTATCTCCAACTGTCTCTCTGCTACCTCTTCCTGGATGTCCCAGCGCTTTCTTAAACTTAACATGTCTAAGACTGAGCTGATCATCTTCCCTCCCTACCGCATAACCTCACCTCCTACAATCTTATTATCTATTGATGGCACTACTATCTCCTCTAGCCCCCAAGTGCGCTGTATTGGAGTAATCCTTGACTCCTCCCTCTCCTTCAAACCACACATTCAGCACCTCTCACAAACCTGCCATTTTCATCTAAAAAATATTTCCAGGATCGGACCCTTTCTGACCCAGGATGCTACTAAGACTCTTATCCACTCACTGGTCATCTCCAGACTGGACTACTGTAATCTGCTCCTGACTGGCATTCCTGACAAATACCTCTCTCCACTCCAATCTATCCTCAATGCTGCTGCCCGGCTCATCTTCCTCACCAAATGCACTACGTCCACCTCTCCTCTCTTACTAGACCACTGGCTCCCCTTCCCTTTCAGAATCCATTTCAAGCTTCTCACACTCGCTTACAAAGCCCTCACCCACTCCTCTCCCATCTACATCTCTGACCTTATCTCCCTTTACACTCCCACCCGTCTTCTTTGCTCTGCTAATGCACGCCGACTCTCCTGCCTACGGATTACTTCCTCCCACTCCTACCTCCAAGATTTTTCACGTGCTGCACCAGTTCTCTGGAATTCCCTACCTCTCCCCCTCAGACTCTCCCCCAATCTACAAAACTTCAAACGGGCTCTCAAGACCCACTTCTTCACCAAACCCAGCCAAATCTCATCCTAACTCTCTGTTCTACGCTCTCTATGTACCTCATCTGTGTCACCCCTGTCTGTCTACCCCTCCCCTTTAGAATGTAAGCTCTCACGAGCAGGGCCCTCTTCCCTCATGTGCTTATCCTTTCTTACTTTAATAATCTTCAACTGCACCAAATCCATCAGTCTTCTGCCACCTGATACTTATTCCAGTGTCATCTGCTGATGTAACTATGTTTATTTACCCTGTACTTGTCCTATACTGTCATCAACTGTAAGTTGCTGTTTTCCTGTTTGATTATTTGTTTATGTACTCTGTAATTGGGCGCTGCGGAACCCTTGTGGCGCCATATAAATAAAAGATAATAATAAATAATAATAATAATAATAGACGGGAGCACCACCTGCATCATTTATAATGTTGGGTGTGGCCCGGCTGGCCCGACATTGTGACTCCCCTGAGGAGACCCATTGATTTTCAGGCCAGGAGGACTACTGTAGTTTTGCCATACCTCCCAACATGACCCACTCCAGGAGGGACAGAATCCTCTGCTCCTGGACTTCCCTCTTAATGTATGATTGCCACCACCTGTACTAAAACATCTTTCTTATCCATTAACCTGCTAAAAAACAGGTGCCAGCAATCACACATTAAGAGAAAAGTCCAGGAGCAGAGCATTTTGTCCCTCCTGGACAGGGTCATGTTGGGAGGTATGGTTTTGCCTATGGCCAGGACGGTGCCCCGGCCATACACCACCCTCTAGTTAGGTCCTGACTAGAGCTAACCTCGCTCATGATTCCTGTTCTTGACCTTTGGCTTTCCATATCGACCATCTTTCTGTCTGCCTCATTGTATGGATTACCTTTATATGTATTACCTGTGTACTGACCAGGCTTGTTCAATGGACCTCTTTTTTGGGTTACCCATGTACTGTTTTGGCTTCATTAGTCTAGACTTAGCTTTGCAAATTGACTTGTGGCGCATTATGATCCTCGCTCTGTGTACTGAACGTTGGATTGTTTAAAGGATTTAGGTGGTCATTCCGAGTTGTTCGCTCGCTAGCAGTTTTTAGCAGCCGTGCAAATGCATTGTTGCCGCCCACTGGGGAGTGTATTTTGGCTTTGCAAGTCAGCGAATGCCTGTGCAGCAGAATGCCTGCAAAAACATTTTATGCAAAACAAGACCAGCCCTGGACTTACTCTTCGTGTGCGTTGATTCTAACGTTGGAGGGTTAGCTTTTGACGTCACACTCCCACCCAGCGTTCGCCCAGCCACGCCTGCGTTTTCCCTGGCACGCCTGCATTTTTCTAGGCACTCCCTGAAAACGGTCAGTTGACACCCAGAAACGCCCCTTTCCTGTCAATCTTCTTGCGGCCACCAGTGCGAATGAGAACGTTGCTAGAACCTGTGCAAAACCACAAAGGACTTTGTACCCGTACGTCACGCATGCGCATTGCGGTGCATACGCGTGCGCAGAAATGCCGATTTTTAGCCTGATCGCTACGCTAGCAATCAACTCAGAATGACCCTCTTAGCCTTTACCTATTCCTTATTTGTTTCTACCTACTCAATTGTGCAAAAGACCAGGAGTGCCCAACTACAAGGTCTGCTACAACCCCCTTACATGTTGGGGGTCATTCCCGATCGCCAGCTGCCGTTGTTCGCAGCGCAGCAATCTGGCAAAAAATCTGAATTTCTGCGCATGCACCGCAATGCGCACGCGCGATGTACGGGTACAAAGTCCTTTGTGGTTTTGCACAGGTTCTAGCGAAGATTTCAGTCGCACGGCACAACGCAAAAAGATTGACAGTAAGGGAGTGTTTCTGGGTGTCAACTGACCGTTTTTAGGGAGTGTTTGGAAAAACGCAGGAGTGCCGGGGCAATCGCAGGCGTGGCCGGGCGAACGCTGGGCGGGTGTGTGACGTCAAAAGCCATCCCTCCAACGTTAGAATCAACGCACACGAAGAGTTTCCAGGGCTGGTCTTGTTTTACACAAAATGTTTTTGCAGGTGCTCTGCTGCACAGGTGTTCGCAGTTCTGCAAAGCGAAAATACAATCCCCAGTGGGCGGCAAATATGCGTTTGCGCAGCTGCTAAAAACTGCTAGCGAGCGATCAACTCGGAATGACCCCGTTAGCAACACATCATCTGTAGTATATTTGCTCCCTTTTGTTGCAATTACATGTTCTGCCACTGGGGTTCAATATTGTATCGTATCATTGCATTTCACTCTGACAAGATTACTTTGTTAATGCTTACCTTTAATTTCCTCATAGCCTGTTCAGAAAGATCTCCAAATACCATGTCTAACATATGTGTCTATTATTAGGCAAACAGTTTTTAAATTGTATCACACTTATCGCGCCCATAGAGGTCGGGTTTAGCCGCGTAAAGCGTCTAAACTTGACCAAAATGCACGGTGGGATCGAGAAAAGTGGAGTTTGGGAGGACAAACGGGTAACTTTTTCGTGAATTACAGCTCGCCACCCCCGGGGGTGCGAGCTGAAATGCAGAATGCAAATGCAGCCCTAACGAAGCTACAATTGAATAGCTCCATTTGGGCACCATCTACTGGCGGAAAACATTTGAATTCCACCCATCTAGGCTTACAGTAATTCAACAGGGACTCCTGAATTATACAGGTCCTGTTGCAGCTTAAAACGCAGGTTTGAAGTCAGCCAGCCACAGAACCTGTGTAACTAAGGAATGTTCCAGGTTTAAAGGGATAGTATGGTAAGCCTATGTATACGCCCCTACACTATCAGCCTTAATGTCTATGTAAATACATAAAAGTATAATAATTGCATCATTTTGAAATAAAAAATATAAAGCACAATGGAATTTGCTGCGCTATATAAGAAACTGTTAATAAATAATTCTAATACATATGATTTATGGCTGGCCGTATGGACAGCTGTTTGGCTGGTCATGATCATGCTGTTATGGCGACGGTTCTTTTTTTTATGTGGAAGTCTGGGGCTGTAGTCCCATCCGTCCCATTGTTAATCTGGCGCTGATATGAACACATTTAGGTTACAAGGGTGTATTAGCTATAAGTATGAAGCATATTTAAATAATTATTCCACTAAAGGAGATGTTATTTAATAAGAACAATCCTGTTTCTTGCAAATGCATCATCTTTTACGCATATGTAAACATTTTATTTGATAGAGCTCTGAACAATTTTATAGCTTCCAGATGTGTGCTACTTTTGCTGTGGATGACGAACTTTCACTCCCTGGGGGACATTTACAAGAAGCACTTCATATACAGTCCAAACTTCATATATATATATATATATATATATATATATATATATATATATATATATATATAGACAATTCTAGCCACTTTTACGGGTCGGCACATAAGTTAACTCCTACATCAATCACAGTCATCACGGCTCATCTGATGTATGTGATCACCTGCAAAGTGGGATTCCAAATTGCAATCTGCATTGTTTTCTTTTCTACCTTTGGGAGTAATTCCAAGTTGATCGCAGTAGGAATTTTGTTAGCAGTTGGGCAAAACCATGTGCACTGCAGGGGAGGCAGATATAACATGTGCAGAAAGAGTTAGATTTGGGTGGGTTATTTTGTTTCTGTGCAGGGTAAATACTGGCTGCTTTATTTTTACACTGCAAATTAGATTGCAGATTGAACACACCCCACCCAAATCTAACTCTCTCTGCACATGTTCTATCTGCCCCCCCTGCAGTGCACATGGTTTTGCCCAACTGCTAACAAAATTCCTACTGCGATCAACTTGGAATTACCCCCTTTAGGCTAACATGCAACAGGTACTCTGCACAAGAAAATCCTTTACACCACACATGAATTTAAGTAGTATTTCAGAAAGTTGACAAGAACCATCTTTGAAATTGCAAAAAGTAAAATGAAGTAAATGTTATCAGTGGGGGAATTAAATTGGACAGAACTATTCTTTAGCCGTGCCTCATTTACAAAGCACAAAACAGCCAAGGCGCAGAGCAAAATTCTGCGAGATAGGAGCAGAGGAGATATGCTTCAATGATGGGAAGAGTGTGGCAAGGCAGGTACATTCCTTCCTAAGTATGGAGTTATTGTAACATTGGGAAAAGTAGCAGAGTGATATGATAGAAATGAGTGATCGGATCGGCTTTGCAACTGGGCACACAGCCATTTCATCTCAGCAATAACGATGGGATTTGTGCACCTGCTGAGCCTGCTCTGGACTGGGGAAGGTCAGGTATTTTCACCTGTATCCAAAATAAAATACTTTCTTCCTGGTTGCAATTCTGCTGAGAAACTAGTGCCCACTATAAATACAGCTTCAGACACATATGAACTTCAGTGTAATAAAGGCAGACATTATATTCCCGTTCAAGTTAGTCAATAAAAAAAGCGTAGTAATACAAATGTGGTGGCAGGTCACTTTTGGCGTACCCTGCACACGTTTCTGCAGTGAGGCTTACTTCCAGCACATACAGTGTGCGTAAACAGTGAATATTGCAAAACCTGCACACGCTACTATTTTCCATACGTACAAAGCTAACTTCAGCCTCGTCGTATCAACACAACTGCCGCTCTTATACACTGCCAATAATATTACTTCACGCATGCGCCTTGGTACAAGGAGCCCTGCAGCTGGCAAAGAGCAGTCGTGCAAGACAGAGCGTTCTACGCATGCGCTATGTCCCCGAAGCTCCGGTCGTGCGCATGCCCAGTGCTAGCCGTGTCCCGGGGTGTCGGAGCAGGACGCGCATGCGCAGTGTCCCCGGCAGGTCGGCCGCCCGGCCCCGGGGAGAACGGCGGCTCCATGGGAGGATGAAGGAGATGGTTGGAGGCTGCTGCGTGTGCTCGGATGAGAGGGGCTGGGCCGAAAACCCGTTGGTCTATTGTGACGGGCACGGGTGCAATGTGGCGGTGCACCAAGGTGGGGCATCTGGTCTTAGGGGAGGGGCAAATGTTGACAGAAGGGGCGGTAGATATATACACCGTTGGGGCAACTACTGCAAGGAGAAGGGCAGGTGCAGAAAGAAAGGGGGCGCTGTATACTGAGAGTAGGGGCCGATATAGGCCGGGGGTAAATTAAACCCCGAACGGGGATTTTGTCAGTTACCCGACGCATGGGTCATTAGTGTGGCAGTAGACCTGGCATGATGGGTGTGATCTGCGTAATTTACATATATGCAAATTACGTATTGGCAAGTTTAGTTACGAGCATTATCTTTGGACTAATATAACACCATCCCCCAGGCTATAACCGCGCAGCAGACTCAGAGCGAGCATTTGCCCAGTGCTGATAAATGTCATAGCGATTGTAACAATCCTCCAGTACCAGAAACTGCAATTCAGGTGTCTCTAATAATTGTATCTGTTACATGGTTGTGCTCTGTATATATGTAGATTATGTAACACAACAACATGTACTAAATAGCGCTGCACTAGAGCAGGTACAATGTGATGTTCCTGTAATGTAGAGGCAGTCCGATTGCTGATGTCTATTTTAACATATTGAAGATCATATATAATTGTTTACGCATATGTTTTTGATTGTGCAAATGATACAAGATATATTGTGCAAATGTAATACTATATATATATATATATATATATATATATATATATATATATATATAAAAAACTAATTTTTTATTTTTTTTAGAACTACATGATTCTGCAAAGGTTTAGGACCTATGTGGTTTACTGAGTGCTGTCTCTGTCACACGGATGTGGGTTCCCTGTGATTGAGCTGTAGCTGCCACTCAGATCACAGGAAACCAACCTGGGATGCAAGAGTGAACTATAGAAGACATTAATATAGGGGTTAGCATATATTTTGGAAAAACAAATTGCACATTGTTAAACAATATTGATGTCACAGATGCCTGTTTTACGTGGAATATAACCAAAGTCCACATCATGTAGCAAAGGTTCATTATTATTATTTTCTCTATCGTCCTAAGTGGATGCTGGGGTTCCTGAAAGGACCATGGGGAATAGCGGCTCCGCAGGAGACAGGGCACAAAAAAGTAAAGCTTTTACCAGATCAGGTGGTGTGCACTGGCTCCTCCCCCTATGACCCTCCTCCAGACTCCAGTTAGATTTTTGTGCCCGGCCGAGAAGGGTGCAATCTAGGTGGCTCTCCTAAAGAGCTGCTTAGAGAAAGTTTAGCTAGGTTTTTTATGTTACAGTGATTCCTGCTGGCAACAGGATCACTGCAGCGAGGGACTGAGGGGAGAAGGAGTCAACTCACCTGCGTGCAGGATGGATTGGCTTCTTGGCTACTGGACATCAAGCTCCAGAGGGACGATCACAGGTACAGCCTGGATGGTCACCGGAGCCGCGCCGCCGGCCCCCTTGCAGATGCTGAAGACAGAAGAGGTCCAGAATCGGCGGCTGAAGACTCCTGCAGTCTTCTAAAGGTAGCGCACAGCACTGCAGCTGTGCGCCATTTTCCTCTCAGCACACTTCACACAACAGTCACTGAGGGTGCAGAGCGCTGGGGGGGGCGCTCTGAGAGGCAAATAAAAACCTTATTAGAGGCAAAAAATACCTCACATATAGCCCACAGAGGCTATATGGAGATATTTAACCCCTGCCTAACTTCAAAAATAGCGGGAGACGAGGCCGCCGAAAAAGGGGCGGGGCCTATCTCCTCAGCACACAGCGCCATTTTCTCTCACAGAAAAGCTGGAGAGAAGGCTCCCAGGCTCTCCCCTGCACTGCACTACAGAAACAGGGTTAAAACAGAGAGGGGGGGCACTGATTTTGGCGATATTGTATATATATAAAAGATGCTATAAGGGAGAAACACTTATATAAGGTTGTCCCTATATAATTATAGCGTTTTTGGTGTGTGCTGGCAGACTCTCCCTCTGTCTCCCCAAAGGGCTAGTGTGGGTCCTGTCCTCTGTCAGAGCATTCCCGGTGTGTGTGCTGTGTGTCGGTACGTGTGTGTCGACATGTATGAGGACGATGTTGGTGAGGAGGCGGAGAAATTGCCTGTAATGGTGATGTCACTCTCTAGGGAGTCGACACCGGAATGGATGGCTTATTTAGAGAATTACGTGAGAATGTCAACACGCTGCAAGGTCGGTTGACGACATGAGACGGCCGACAATCTATTAGGACCGGTCCAGGCGTCTCAGAAACACCGTCAGGGGTTTTAAAAACGCCCATTTACCTCAGTCGGTCGACACAGACACAGACACGGACACTGAATACAGTGTCGACGGTGAATAAACAAACGTATTTCTCATTAGGGCCACACGTTAAGGGCAATGAAGGAGGTGTTACGTGTTTCTGATACTACAAGTACCACAAGAAAGGGTATTATGTGGGAGTGAAAAAACTACCTGTAGTTTTTCCTGAATCAGATAAAATAAAATGAAGTGTGTGATGATGCGTAGGGTTACCCCGATAGCAAATATTGGCGTTATACCCTTTCCCGCCAGAAATTAGGGTACGTTGGGAAACACCCCTTAGGGTGATAAGGCGCTCACACGCTTATCAAGTGGCGTTACCGTCTCCAGATACGGCCGCCCTCAAGGAGCCAGCTGATAGGAAGCTGGAAAAATATCCTAAAAAGTATATACACACATACGGTGGTTATACTGCGACCAGCGATCGCCATCAGCCTGGAGATGCAGTGCTGGGTTGGCTTGGTCGGATTCCCTGACTGAAAATATTTTATTCATGTAGAGCATTTAATAGGATGCATTCTATATATATGTATGTGAGATGCACAGAGGGATATTTGCTCTCTGGCATCAAGATAAGTGCGTTGTCCATATCTCCCAGAAGATGTCAGGGACACGACAGTGGTCAGGTGATACAGATCCCATACGGCAGATGGAAGTATTGCTGTATAAAGGGAAGGAGTTATTTGGGGGTCGGTCCATCGGACCTGGGGACCACAGCAACAGCTGGGAAATCCAACCTTTTTTACCCCAAGTTACATCTCAGCTAAAAAAGACACCGTCTTTTCAGCCTCAATCTTTCCTTTCCCATGAGGGCATGCAGGCAAAAGGCCAGTCATATCTGCCCAGACATAGAGGTAAGGGAAGTAGACTGCAGCAGGCAGCCCTTTCCCAGGAAAAGAAGCCCTCCACCGCGTCTGCCAAGTCCTCAGCATGACGCTGGGGCCGTGCAAGCGGACTCAAGGTGGGGGGGTAGTCTCAAGAGTCTCAGGGCGCAGTGGGATCACTCGCAAGTTGACCCCTAGATCGTACGAGTATTATCCCAGGGGTAAAGATTGGAGAGTCGAGACATCTTCTCCTCGCAGCTTCCTGAAGTCTGCTTTACCAACGGCTCCCTCCGACAGGGAGGCAGCATTGGAAACAATTCACAAGCTGTATATCCAGCAGGTGATAATCAAAGTACCCCTCCTACGACAAGGAAAAGGGTATTATTTTTCCACACTATATTGTGGTACTGAAGCCAGACGGCTTGGTGACACATAGTCTAAATCTAAAATGTTTTGAACACTTACATAAAAGGTTCAAATCGAGATAAAGTCACTCAGAGCAGTGATAGCGAACCGGAAAAAAGGGGACTATATGGTGTCCCTGGACATCAAGGATTACCTCCATGTCCAAAATTTGTCCTTCTCATCAAGGGTACCTCTGGTTCGTGGTACAGAACTGTCAATATCAGTTCAGACGATGCCGTTTGAATTATCCACGGCACCCCGGGCCTTTTTACCAAGGTAATGGCCGAAAAGATGTTTCTTCAAAGAAAAAAGGCATCTAAATTATCCCTTACTTGCACGACCTAAAAAGGGCAAGTTCCAGAGAACAGTTGGAGGTCGGAAGAGCACTATCTAAAGTAGTTCTTCGACGGCACGACTGGATTCTAAATATTCCAAGAATCGCAGCTGTTTTCCGACGATACGTCTGCTGTTCCTAGGGATGATTCTGGACACGGTTCAGAAAAAGGTTTTTCTTCCCGAGGAAAAAGCCAAGGAGTTATCCGACCTGTCAGGAACCTCCTAAAACCAGGAAAGGTGTCTGTACATCAATGCACAAGAGTCCTGGGAAAAATGGTGGCTTTTTACGAAGCAATTCCATTCGGCAGATTCCATGCAAGAATTTTCCAAAGGGATCTGTTGGACAAATGGTCAGGGTCGCATCCTCAGATGCACCTGCGAATAACCCTGTCGCCAAGGACAAGGGTATATCTTCTGTGGTGGTTGCAAAAGGCTCATCTATTGGAGGGCCGCAGATTCGGCATACAGGATTGATCCTGGTGACCACGGACGCCAGCCTGAGAGGTTGGGGAGCAGTCACACAAGGAAGAAACTTCCAGGGGGTATGGACGAACCTGGAAAAGTCTATTCACATAAACATTCTGGTACTAAGAGCAATCTAAAATGCTCTAAGCCAGGCGGAACCACTCCTGCAAGGAAAACCGGTGTTGATTCAGTCGGACAACATCACGGCGGTCGCCCATGTAAACAGACAGGGCGGCACAAGAAGCAGGAGTGCAATGGCAGAAGCTGCCAAGATTCTTCGCTGGGCGGAGAATCACGTAATAGCACTGTCAGCAGTGTTCTTCCCGGGCGTGGACAACTGGGAAGCAGACTTCCTCAGCAGACACGATATTCACCCGGGAGAGGGGGGTCTTCATCCAGAAGTCTTCCACATGCTAATAAACTGTTGGGAAAGACCAATGGTAGACATGATGGCGTCTCGCCTCAACAAGAAACTGGACAAGTATTGCGCCAGGTCAAGAGATCCACAGGCAATAGCTGTGGACGCACTGGTAACACCTTGGGTGTACAAATCAGTATATGTGTTTCCTCCTCTGCCTCTCATACCAACGGTATTGAAGATTATACGGTGAAGAGGAGTAAGAACAATACTAGTGGCTCCGGATTGGCCAAGAAGGACTTGGTACCCGGAACTTCAAGAGTTGGTCACGGACGACCCGTGCCCTCTACTTCTGAGAAGGGACCTGCTACAACAGGGTCCCTGTCTCTTTCAAGACTTACCGCGGCTGCGTTTGACGGCATGGCGGTTGAACGCCAGATCCTAAAAGGGAAAGGCATTCCAGAAGAAGTCATTCCTACCTTGATTAAGGCAAGGAAGGAAGTCACCGCGAAACATTATCACCGCATTTGGCGAAAATATGTCGCGTGGTGCGAGGATCGGAGTGTTCCGACGGAGGAATTTCAACTGGGTCGTTTCCTACATTTCCTACAATCAGGATTGTCTATGGGTCTCAAATTGAGATCTATTAAGGTTCAAATTTCGGCCCTGTCAATATTCTTCCAAAAAGAATTGGCCTCAGTTCCTGAGGTACAGACTTTTGTTAAAGGAGTACTGCATATACAGCCTCCTGTGGTGCCTCCGGTGGCACCGTGGGATCTAAATGTAGTTTTAGATTTCCTCAAATCCCATTGGTTTGAACCATTGAATAAGGTGGATTTTAAATATCTCACATGGAAAGTGACTATGTTACTGGCCCTGGCTTCCGCCAGGAAAGTATCTGAATTGGCGGCTTTATCTTATAAAAGCCCTTATCTAATCTTCCATTCGGATAGGGCAGAACTGAGGACTCGTCCGCATTTTCTCCCTAAGGTGGTATCAGCGTTTCACCTGAACCAACCTATTGTGGTGCCTGCGGCCACTGGCGACTTGGAGGACTCCAAGTTGTTGGACGTTGTCAGAGCCTTAAAAATATACATTTCAAGGACGGCTGAAGTCAGAAAATCTGACCCGCTGTTGATACTATATGCACCCAACAAGTTGGGTGCCCCTGCTTCTAAGCAGACGATTGCTCGTTGGATTTGTAACACAATTCAACTTGCTCATTCTGTGGCAGGCCTGCCACAGCCTAAATCTGTTAAGGCCCATTCCACAAGGAAGGTGGGCTCATCTTGGGCGGCTGCCCGAGGGGTCTCGGCATTACAATTCTGCCGAGCAGCTACGTGGTCGGGGGAAAACACGTTTGTAAAATTCTACAAATTTGATACCCTGGCAAAAGAGGACTTGGAATTCTCTCATTCGGTGCTGCAGAGTCATCCGCACTCTCCCGCCCGTTTGGGAGCTTTGGTATAATCCCCATGGTCCTTTCAGGAACCCCAGCATCCACTTAGGACGATAGAGAAAATAAGAATTTACTTACCGATAATTCTATTTCTCGGAGTCCGTAGTGGATGCTGGGCGCCCATCCCAAGTGCGGATTATCTGCAATACTGTACATAGTTATTGTTAACAAATTCGGGTTATATTGTTAAGGAGCCATCTTTAAGAGGCTCTTTCTGTTATCATACTGTTAACTGGGTTTAGATCACAAGTTGTACGGTGTGATTGGTGTGGCTGGTATGAGTCTTACCCGGGATTCAAATTGCCTCCCTTATTGTGTACGCTCGTCCGGGCACAGTACCTAACTGGAGTCTGGAGGAGGGTCATAGGGGGAGGAGCCAGTGCACACCACCTGATCTGGTAAAAGCTTTACTTTTTTGTGCCCTGTCTCCTGCGGAGCCGCTATTCCCCATGGTCCTTTCAGGAACCCCAGCATCCACTACGGACTCCGAGAAATAGAATTATCGGTAAGTAAATTCTTATTATTATTACATTTTATTTATAAGGCGCCACATGTGTTTCGCAGCGCCGTACAAAGGACAGTACAGGGAACAAAACATTGCATTACAGTAAATAAATAACAGAAATAGAGTACAGGTAACAGAGCACCACACATTCTCAAGACATAGTACAGCTAAGATGTAAGTATTGAGGGAGTGATCATCGTACTACTAGAGGCTGGTGGCCATAGATGGAGATGAGCCTTTACTGGCAGGTAAAGATGGTCGTTGAGTAGGGGAGAGCTGTGAGTGAAATGTGTTGAGACGAGGGCTTAGATAACAAGAGGAAAGAGGGCCCTGCTCTGAAGAGCTAACAATCTATTGGGGAGGGGCGACAGACAGATGACTAATTTGTTTATCGTCATGTCATTATAGGAGTACGGGTTTTGTTCATTTCTTACTCTGTCAATATAAATTATAAGCCAATACACACTTGCCGAGAAAATGAGCCACATCGCTCATTTTCTCAGCAAGTGTGTATGCCATCGGCGACGATCGATGCACGGACCCGCAGATCGGCAACAATCATCGCTGTCTGCAGTGCATGCATGCTCTATCTGGACTGTCATCCAGGAGCTGCATGCACGGCCGGCTA
This sequence comes from Pseudophryne corroboree, assembly GCF_028390025.1. NCBI lineage: Eukaryota > Metazoa > Chordata > Amphibia > Anura > Myobatrachidae > Pseudophryne > Pseudophryne corroboree. Next base: position 343,947,986 of record NC_086446.1, read on the forward strand.
CCGCGTGACGTCACTGAGCGATATGAGCATCATATCGCTCAGTGTGTACGGGGTGGCCGCCGACCGCCCAGACCGGGAGGGGAAACACTAAACGACGGCTCCGCGCTCGTTCATCGTTGGTGCCGGGTCGCTTATGCATGCAGGCCAATATGGACAATCTCGTCCATATTAGCATGCACTGCTATGGTGACGGGAGAGTGAAGAAACTTCACGTGCATGGTGGCCATTGCCCGGGTGGGTTTTTGGGGAGCCGTCTCTGTGATTCTTGTGATCTGTAGTCCATAGGCTACAACGGCTACCACCATCTTCATTAAGCTTTACATTCCGGAGCTTGGTTAATATTGCAGCTTCACATCCCTCATAGAAACCTATGGAGTTTGCGGCTGCAGTCAGGAATGGAGGGATTTCAGCAGATAGCAGAGATACCTGCTAATGCCCCTCCTTCATACATTTAGGTGATACCAAATATTTGCAGATAACCCCCCCCCCCCCCCCCCTTTCCCCCTTCCCCCTCATCCTCGAAAACAGGTTTGTTTTCTTAGGAATAAGCCACAAATATTTTTTGATAAATGGCCCCTTAGAATTTAGGGGCAGATGTATTAACCTGGAGAAGGCATAGGGAAGTGATAAACCAGTGATATGTGCAAGGTGATAAAGGCACCAGCCAATCAGCTCCTAACTGTTAATTTACACCTGATTATTGGCAAATAGGCCCAATAATTGTATAGTGTGCACCTAGCTTAAATCTCTCTGCACACATTAAAAAAAAGAATCAGCAAGTGCAGACACAGGGTGGCAGCAGAAATCATGCCGCCTGTTACATCCATTTTATTTGCCTCCCCCCGTCCCTGGTCACTACATGCTAGTCACTATGAGAGTTTTATTTTCTTATATGTAGTTTCTCTGCAGCGGGGAAAATCTGAAAATAAAAATTCCTCCTTGGACAGATGGTGTTTTCAGTCAGTAGTCACTATTCACATAGGAGATCATATGGTCTGGGAGATGCCTGTTTTACGTGGAATATAACCAAAGTCCACATCATGTAGCAAAGGTTCATTATTATTATTATTATTATTACATTTTATTTATAAGGCGCCACATGTGTTTCGCAGCGCCGTACAAAGGACAGTACAGGGGACAAAACATTGCATTACAGTAAATAAATAACAGAAATAGAGTACAGGTATCAGAGCACCACACATTCTCAAGACATAGTACAGCTAAGATGTAAGTATTGAGGGAGTGATCATCGTACTACTAGAGGCTGGTGGCCATAGATGGAGATGAGCCTTTACTAGCAGGTAAAGATGGTCGTTGAGTAGGGGAGAGCTGTGAGTGAAATGTGTTGAGACGAGGGCTTAGATAACAAGAGGAAAGAGGGCCCTGCTCTGAAGAGCTAACAATCTATTGGGGAGGGGCGACAGACAGATGACAAGAGGTGCAGGCAAGTGGGAGGTAGCCTGATGGCAGTATGCAAGCAAAGCTGAGATGTTCACGGCATGAGGCAGGGGGGTGGAGGCGCGGCTTAAGCACTGGGTTATGCATCGGGAGGGTATGCTTTGATGAATAGGTGGGTTTTTAGTGCCGTTTGAAGCTTTGCAAGGTTGGGGAGAGTCTAATGGAGCGGGGGAGTGCGTTCCACTGAAGGGGTGCAGCACGGGCAAAATCCTGAACTCGTGCATGGGAAGCAGTTCATCATAGTGCAGGGCAAAATGTAAGCTTCCCTGATCAAATAATTTTATATTATTAAAATGCATTTGATAATTTAAGTAATGGTTCCTTAGAATTGGTGCCTTAATGAAGATTACGCTCCCAACCTTTTTTCTTCTAATCCTGCGAGTTGTGGATAATCTCTAGCCACTTCCCTTTAGCCTCACCCCCCCCCCCCTTGTGTCTTTCCGGCCTCATTCTCCCGTGTCTCTGCAGCTCCAGCCCCCTTGCGTCTCTCCAGCATCCCTTGTGCCTCTTCAGTCTCTACAGACCCCTTGTGTCTCTCCAGCTCCAGCCCCATTGTGTCTCTCAGCATCCCATGTGCCTCTCCAGCATCCTTTGTGCCTCTCCAGCCCACTTCTGTCTTTCCATCTCTAGCCCCACATTGTCTCTGTAGCTCCTGACCCACAGTCTATCTTGCCCTTCTCTTTCTCTTCAGTTCCAGCCCACGCATCCTCCGGCTCCAGCTCCAGTCACTTATCTTTTGTGTGTCTTTTTTGGCTGCTGCTCCCCATCGTGCCGCGGCTCCTCTGCCTTTCTGACAAGTAGTGTTACATCTTGACGTCACGAGCAGTGCTCCCCAATAAACAAATAAACTTAATTGCACCTTTGGCGCTGTACATGACTGCACCCTGCTGATCACTACAGCGGCGCAGGCAGCAATTAAAGATGGATTTATCTGCATGGGACAGCAGCTTCTGTCCCCGCTGGAGCCTAGAGCTTACGTTTCACTCTAACTGTGTAGAAAGCTTGAGCACCAGTGGTGTAGACCATGTTCCTACAAGACCATTATAAACATGTTGCACCATTTAAAAAATAGTTATAATGAAATATAATAAAATTCATTATCTCCAATCTGATCTTGACTGTGCATTTATGTGTGCCCGTTTTGTGTTTTCCAAGAGCATGGTACCAAACTTTTCCAGTTCTTATATCTGGATAATATGCGTGTACATGTCCATTTGCATGGACACATCTCATGAGAGTATGGCAATGTTAAATGGAAGTGTGCCACTGTCCAGCACTGGGCAGCCTCAAACCTCTTCCTTACTCATAAAAGTAAACGTACAGTCTGCAGTAACCTTTAGCTGGGCACATCTCGCAGCTATGCTGGGACTGGAATAAAAGTCCTGATCAGCGGGATGGCAATGCAGTCCCTGGTAGCAGGGGTGTATCTACCTATTGGCCAGGATGGCACTTGCCAGGGGCGCCATTCAAGGAGGGGCGCCATCCAGCGGTGCCATCCGCGGCCAGTAGGTAGATTCACTTTTAGAGGCAGCAGCTATCCCCCCACCCCGTGTACTTCCCCACCAGCAGGCAAGCCCATAATGATCACAGCATGCAGCAATGACAGCCACTGTAATTGGCACCAGGGTCCAGCACCGCACCACACTACAATCAAGAAACTCTACATAAACTACTCCTCCCAGCAGCCCTTGTTGCAGTGAGCTCCTGGCAGTGCAGTGCTGGACCCTGGCACCAATTACAGTGGCTGCCACTGCTGCATGCTGTGATTGTTACTGGCTTCCCTGCCAGTGAAGAACTACACGTGGGTAGGGGGACAGCACCGGCCTATAAGAGAATCTACCTAAAAGTGCTGCCTCTAATACTGAAATCAATATGGGGGCATATGTGTACCTGACACTGTGGGGGCATATATGTACGTGGCACTGTGAGGACAGTATGTGTATCTGTCACTATGGGGGCATATGTGTATCTGGCACTATGGGGGCATATGTATATCTGGCACTGCTGGGGCATATGTATATTTGTCACTATGAGGGCATGTGTGTATCTGGCACTATGGGGGCATATGTGTATCTGGCACTGTGGGGGTATATGTGTATCTGACACTGGAGGCATATGTGCATCTGGCACTATGGGGGCATATGTGTATCTGGCACTATGGGGGCATATGTGTATCTGGCACTGTGGGGGCATATGTGTATCTGGCACTGTGGGGGCATATGTATATTTGTCACTATGGGGGCATATGTATATCTGCCACTGTGGGGGCATATGTGTATCTGGCACTATAGGGACATACAAGTATCTGGCACTGTGGGGGCATATGTGTATCGCACTGTGGGGTATACATGTATCTGGCACTGTGGGGGCATATGTGTGTCTGGCAATGTGGGGGCATATGTGTGTCTGGCACTGTGGGGGCAGTATATGTATCTGGCACTGTGGGGGCATATGTGTGTGTCTGGCACTATGGGGACATATGTGTATATGGCATTGTGGGGGCAGTATGTGTGTCTGGCACTGTGGAGGCATATGTGTATCTGGCACTGTGGGGGCATACAGTATGTGTATCGTGCACTATAGTGGGAAGCACTATGTATATCTGACACTGCACAACTGGGGACATTATGTACATCTGGCACTATACTGGGGACATTATGTGCATCTTGCACTATACTGGGGACATTATGTGCATCAGGCACTACAGTATACTGGGGACATTACATGTATCTGGCACTATACTGGGGGCAGTATGTGTATCTGGCATTATACAGTGGACATTATGTGCATCTGGTGCTGTACTGGAACATTATGTGTATCTGACACTATACTGGGGACATTATCTGTAAGGAGCACTACTGTGGGCATTGTGTGTAAGGCTGCTAATTGTGTGTGTGCATGTGTAGGGGGAGTGTGATTATATATTTATAGTTTAATATCATAATATAAAATTGTGAGGACATGCCCATTTTCCCAGGAGCATACGCACCTTCCCATATATATGGGCACTACTGTGTGTCATAATGTGTATAAGGGGTACTACTGTGTAGCATAATGTGAACAACAGACATTACCGTGATGTGTAATGTGAGTAAGAAACACTGCTGTGTGGTGTATTTTGAACTGGGGTTCTATTGAGTGGCCATGCCCCTTTTTTGGCACATTTGCCTTCACTATTTCAAATATGGGGGGGGTGCCAGTCCTTTACTTTGCCAGGGGCGCTTGGACCCCCAGATACACTCCTGCCTGGTAGGCATGCAGATGTCAGGACTTACAGCTTTTATATTCATGTTTTGCAAAAATGTTCATTGGTAAGCTCACCCCTTTTTCCTTTCAGAACTGATAGTCAGTCTGAAGAATAAAACAGCATATTTTCATTTTTACTCTTATAAAAATCATAAAAAGTATCCTTTTTTTTAATATTCGGTACTCTTATTTGCCAGACAAATAATAATCATTATCTTTATTTTTCTTACTGTGGTTTAAAGGGAATTTGGACACATCCATATAAAATGCCTTAATGTAGAGAAGGCGCTTAATCTATATATTTTTAATACTCAATGAAAATAAGCATCCAGTATTTTATTTTGCCACTGAGTAACACTTCCCCTTTCTTTCAGCTTGCTATGGGATTGTACAGGTTCCCACGGGGCCATGGTTCTGTCGAAAATGCGAGTCCCAGGAGAGAGCCGCCAGGGTGGTAAGTTGATTTGTACAGTATATACTTATATTCATATGTGGTTTTAGTGGCCTATTCATCATCTCTGATTTCACGAAAAACGTGCATAAAACTGCCATGTACAGTATGTCCACATGTTTCTCGTGATTATATCTACTCGCGACATTTATTTATTAATGGCTTTAGGCTGAAGTTACTGCATGTTCTTAATGGGAACAGTGTTGTTTTCGTAATTTATCCAGCTCTAAAAAATATATTTTCTCTAACGTCCTAAGTGGATGCTGGGGACTCCGTCAGGACCATGGGGAATAGCGGCTCCGCAGGAGACAGGGCACAAAAAGTAAAAGCTTTTGGACCTAGGTGGTGTGCACTGGCTCCTCCCCCTATGACCCTCCTCCAAGCCCCAGTTAGATCTTTGTGCCCGGCCGAGAAGGGTGCAATCTAGGTGGCTCTCCTGAGCTGCTTAGAAGTAAAAGTATACTTAGGTTTTTATTTTTATTTTCAGTGAGTCCTGCTGGCAACAGGCTCACTGCAGCGTGGGACTAAGGGGAGAAGAAGCGAACTCACCTGCGTGCAGAGTGGATTGGGCTTCTTGGCTACTGGACATTAGCTCCAGAGGGACGATCACAGGCCCAGCCATGGATGGGTCCCGGAGCCGCGCCGCCGGCCCCCTTACAGATGCTGAAGCAAGAAGAGGTCCATAAATCGGCGGCAGAAGACTTTCCTGTCTTCATAAGGTAGCGCACAGCACTGCAGCTGTGCGCCATTGCTCTCAGCACACTTCACACTTCGGTCACTGAGGGTGCAGGGCGCTGGGGGGGGGGCGCCCTGGGAAGCAATGAATTTACCTTATTTGGCAAAAAATACATCACATATAGCTCCTGGGCTATATGGATGTATTTAACCCCTGCCAGTTTTCCAGAAAAAAGCGGGAGAAGAGCCCGCCGAGAAGGGGGCGTGGCCTATCTCCTCAGCACACAGCGCCATTTTTCCCACACAGCTCCGCTGGTAGGAAGGCTCCCAGAATCTCCCCTGCATCCTGCACTACAGAAACAGGGTAAAAAAGAGAGGGGGGCACTTATTTGGCAAAATAACAGATATAAGCAGCTATAAGGGATAGACACTTATTGTAAGGTTGTCCCTATACATATATAGCGCTCTGGTGTGTGCTGGCAAACTCTCCCTCTGTCTCCCCAAGGGGCTAAGTGGGGTCCTGTCCTCTATCAGAGCATTCCCTGTGTGTGTGCTGGGTGTCGGTACGTGTGTGTCGACATGTATGAGGAGGAAAATGATGTGGAGGCGGAGCAATTTCCTATAATGGTGATGTCACCCCCTAGGGAGTCGACACCTGAATGGATGGCCGTAATTAAGGAATTACGTGACAGTGTCGGCACGTTACAGAAAACTGTTGACGACATGAGACAGCCGGCAGCTCAGTTAGTGCCTGTCCAGGCGTCTCAAACACCGTCAGGGGCTATAAAACACCCGTTACCTCAGTGGGTCGACACGGACCCAGACACAGACACTGACTCCAGTGTCGACGGTGAAGAAACAAACGTATTTTCCAGTAGGGCCACACGTTACATGATCACGGCAATGAAGGAGGTTTTGCACATCTCTGATACTGCAAGTACCACGAAAAGGGGTATTAAGTGGGGTGTGAAAAAACTACCCGTAGTTTTTCCTGAATCAGATGAATTGAATGAAGTGTGTGATGAAGCGTGGGTTACCCCCGACAAAAAACTGCTAATTTCTAAAAAATTATTGGCACTATATCCCTTCCCACCAGAGGTTAGGGCTCGTTGGGAAACACCCCCTAGGGTAGATAAGGCGCTCACACGCTTATCAAAACAAGTGGCGTTACCGTCTCCAGAAACGGCCGCCCTTAAGGAGCCAGCAGATAGGAGGCTGGAAAATATCCTTAAAAGTATATACACACATACTGGTGTTATACTGCGACCAGCAATCGCCTCAGCCTGGATGTGCAGTGCTGGGGTGGCGTGGTCGGACTCCCTGACTGAGAATATTGATACCCTGGATAGGGACAGTATTTTATTGACTATTGAGCAATTAAAAGATGCATTTTTATACATGCGAGATGCACAGAGAGATATTTGCACTCTGGCATCAAGAGTAAGTGCGCTGTCCATTTCTGCCAGAAGAGGGTTATGGACGCGACAGTGGTCAGGTGATGCGGATTCAAAACGGCACATGGAGGTATTGCCGTATAAAGGGGAGGAGTTATTTGGGGTCGGTCTATCAGACCTGGTAACCACGGCAACGGCTGGGAAATCCACATTTTTACCTCAAGTCACCTCTCAACAGAAAAAGACACCGTCTTTTCAGCATCAGTCCTTTCGTTCCCATAAAGGCAAGCGGACAGAAGGACAGTCATATCTGCCCCGGGGTAGAGGAAGGGGAAAAAGACTGCAGCAGACAGCTTCTTCCCAAGAACAGAAGCCCTCTTCCGCTTCTGCCAAGTCCTCAGCATGACGCTGGGTCCTTACAAGCAGACTCAGGTACGGTGGGAGGTCGTCTCAGAAATTTCAGCGCGCAGTGGGCTCACTCGCAAGTGAACCCCTGGATCCTGCAAGTAGTATCTCAGGGGTACAAATTGGAATTCGAGACGTCTCCCCCTCGCCGGTTCCTGAAGTCTGCTTTACCAATAGCTCCCTCCGACAGGGAGGCGGTATTGGGAGCCATTCACAAGCTGTACTCCCAACAGGTGATAATAAAAGTACCCCTCCTACAACAAGGGAAGGGATATTACTCCACACTGTTTGTGGTACCGAAACCAGACGGTTCGGTGAGACCGATTTTAAATCTAAAATCTTTGAACACTTATATCAAAAGGTTCAAATTCAAGATGGAATCACTCAGAGCAGTGATAGCGAACCTGGAAGAAGGGGACTATATGGTGTCTCTGGACATCAAGGATGCCTATCTCCATGTCCCGATTTGCCCTTCTCACCAAGGGTATCTCAGGTTCGTAATACAGAACTGTCATTATCAGTTTCAGACGCTGCCGTTTGGATTGTCCACGGCACCCCGGGTCTTTACCAAGGTAATGGTCGAAATGATGATTCTTCTTCGAAGAAAAGGCGTATTAATTATCCCTTACTTGGACGATCTCCTAATAAGGGCAAGGTCCAGAGAACAGTTAGAAGTCGGAGTAGCACTATCTCAAGAAGTACTACAACAGCACGGGTGGATTTTAAATATTCCAAAATCGCAGCCGATTCCGACGACACGTCTGCTGTTCCTAGGGATGATTTTGGACACAGTCCAGAAAAAGGTGTTTCTCCCGGAGGAGAAAGCCAGGGAGTTATCCGAGCTAGTCAGGAACCTCCTAAAACCAGGAAAGGTGTCAGTGCATCAATGCACAAGGGTCCTGGAAAAAAAATGGTGGCTTCTTACGAAGCGATTCCATTCGGCAGATTCCACGCAAGAATTTTTCAGTGGGATTTGCTGGACAAATGGTCCGGATCGCATCTTCAGATGCATCAGAAAATAACCCTGTCTCCAAGGACAAGGGTATCTCTTCTGTGGTGGCTGCAAAGTGCTCATCTCCTAGAGGGCCGCAGATTCGGCATTCAGGACTGGATCCTGGTGACCACGGATGCCAGCCTGAGAGGCTGGGGAGCAGTCACACAAGGAAGAAACTTCCAGGGAGTGTGGTCAAGCCTGGAGACTTCACTTCACATAAATATACTGGAACTAAGGGCAATTTACAATGCTCTAAGCCTAGCAAAGCCTCTGCTTCAGGGTCAGCCGGTGTTGATCCAGTCGGACAACATCACAGCAGTCGCCCACATAAACAGGCAGGGCGGCACAAGAAGCAGGAGGGCAATGACAGAAGCTGCAAGGATTCTGCAATGGGCGGAAAATCATGTGAAGGCACTGTCAGCAGTGTTCATTCCGGGAGTGGACAACTGGGAAGCAGACTTCCTCAGCAGACACGACCTACACCCGGGAGAGTGGGGACTTCATCCGGAAGTCTTCCTCATGATTGTGAACCGTTGGGTAAAACCAAAGGTGGACATGATGGCGTCACGCCTCAACAAAAAACTAGACAGGTATTGCGCCAGGTCAAGAGACCCGCAGGCAATAGCTGTGGACGCTCTGGTAACACCTTGGGTGTTCCAGTCGGTGTATGTGTTCCCTCCTCTGCCTCTCTTACCCAAGGTACTGAGAATTATAAGACGGAGAGGAGTAAGAACTATACTAGTGGCTCCGGATTGGCCAAGAAGGACTTGGTACCCGGAACTTCAAGAGATGCTCACAGAGGACCCGTGGCCTCTGCCGCTAAGAAGGGACCTGCTTCAGCAGGGACCCTGTCTGTTCCAAGACTTACCGCGGCTGCGTTTGACGGCATGGCGGTTGAACGCCGGATTCTGAAGGAAAAAGGCATTCCAGATGAAGTTATTCCTACCCTGATTAAAGCTAGGAAGGATGTAACCGCACAGCATTATCACCGTATTTGGCGAAAATATGTTGCGTGGTGCGAGACCAAGAAGGCCCCGACAGAGGAATTTCAACTAGGTCGTTTCCTACATTTCCTGCAAACAGGACTGTCCATGGGCCTAAAGTTAGGGTCCATTAAGGTTCAAATTTCGGCCTTGACGATTTTCTTTCAGAGAGAATTGGCTACATTTCCTGAAGTTCAGACTTTTGTAAAAGGGGTACTGCATATACAGCCTCCCTTTGTGCCCCCAGTGGCACCTTGGGATCTCAATGTAGTTTTGGGATTCCTAAAATCACATTGGTTTGAGCCACTTGCCACGGTGGAATTAAAATATCTCACATGGAAAGTGGTAATGTTGTTGGCCCTGGCTTCTGCCAGGCGAGTATCTGAATTGGCGGCTTTATCCTATAAAAGCCCTTACCTGATATTTCATTCGGATAGGGCGGAATTGAGGACTCGTCCTCAATTTCTTCCTAAGGTGGTTTCAGCGTTTCACCTAAACCAACCTATTGTGGTGCCTGCGGCTACTAGGGACTTGGAGGACTCCAAGTTGCTGGACGTAGTCAGGGCCCTGAAAATATATGTTTCCAGGACGGCTGGAGTCAGGAAATCTGACTCGCTGTTTATACTGTATGCACCCAACAAGCTGGGTGCGTCTGCTTCTAAGCAGACTATTGCGCGTTGGATTTGTAGTACAATTCAGCTTGCACATTCTGTGGCAGGCCTGCCACAGCCAAAATCTGTAAAAGCCCATTCCACAAGGAAAGTGGGCTCATCTTGGGCGGCTGCCCGAGGGGTCTCGGCTTTACAACTTTGCCGAGCAGCTACTTGGTCAGGGGCAAACACGTTTGCTAAATTCTACAAATTTGATACCCTGGCTGAGGAGGACCTGGAGTTCTCTCATTCGGTGCTGCAGAGTCATCCGCACTCTCCCGCCCGTTTGGGAGCTTTGGTATAATCCCCATGGTCCTGACGGAGTCCCCAGCATCCACTTAGATTTATCGGTGAGTAAAATCTTATTTTCTCTAACGTCCTATTTCTCGTAGTCCGTAGTGGATGCTGGGCGCCCATCCCAAGTGCGGATTGTCTGCAATACTTGTACATAGTTATTGTTAACAAAATCGGGTTTTTGTTGTAGTGAGCCATCTTTTCAGAGGCTCCTCTGTTATCATACTGTTAACTGGGTTCAGATCACAAGTTGTACAGTGTGATTGGTGTGGCTGGTATGAGTCTTACCCGGGATTCAAAATCTTTCCTTATTGTGTACGCTCGTCCGGGCACAGTATCCTAACTGAGGCTTGGAGGAGGGTCATAGGGGGAGGAGCCAGTGCACACCACCTAGGTCCAAAAGCTTTTACTTTTTGTGCCCTGTCTCCTGCGGAGCCGCTATTCCCCATGGTCCTGACGGAGTCCCCAGCATCCACTACGGACTACGAGAAATAGATTTATCGGTGAGTAAAATCTTATTTTTTTGTCATAGCTTGCATGCTCCTCCTCAGATTGTATTAACAGTCAGCTGTCTGTAGACTGTATGACGTAGACTATAGAGGTATCACTCTTCTGTGTGTCCTCAGATCCTACTATGCTCCTCCTTGTCCATAGCGTTAGAACAGCACAGCATTGGACCTCTTAAATTGAATAACAAAGTGAACACATGTTTTACATTTAAAAATGACAAGTAATATTCTTTTTAGCCTTTGTTTTGTTTTTTAATTGTTTTTTACTTACTTTGACTTAGAGCCTTGTCAGTTTTATTTTGTAATTTTTTTGGATCATGTGACACTTCTTTTTTTATTTTTGCTTACTTTTCTCATATTCATAGTCGTGCGCAGACACTGACAGGCGGGTGCCGCTCCGGACTCCCCCCCCCCCCCCCCCCCCCCCCCCCCCCCTCCACGGCATTATAGTGTTCTCTCACCTCCCCTGTCCTGGATATAGACTGCTTACCTGGGCCGCCCAGGTGAGCAGTCTATGGGCCGCCCAGGTGAGCATTCTATATCCAGGACAGGGGAGGTGAGAGGACTCTATAATGCCGTGGAGGGGGGGGGGGGAGTCTGGAGCGGCACCCGCCTGTCAGTGTCTGCGCACGCCTATGCTCATATTTGTTGTAACAGTTTTTTTTTCTTCACAAATACGACTGTGGATGCAACTGTGGTGGAGCAGGTTGTATGCTTCAGGACAAAGCTGGCCATAGGCATTATAGGTGAATGCCTAGGGACATCCCTAGCCTAGTTCCAATGGTTGAATGGAGCACCAAAGGTCAGCTCCTATCAGAATCACTTCCTACAAATGTGCATGCTTATTCTGTACTACAAGTAAAATGACCATGGGAGGGCTGCTGCGCATTCACAGCTGCAGCAGCTCCTTTCATGGGCCTTTGCGGAGCTCGTGAGTCACGGCTCCATCTCCAGCAGGCTGCATTGCAGCCACCATTTCCAGCTGCGCACAGCAAGAAGCCGGGAAAAGAAGGGGTGGTTGCGGCTGCCTTAGCTCTTAACTTAAGAGTCAGCTCAGCTGTCTGTGAGTGATGGGGTGAGGGGTAATGCTGCTGGGATCTGTTCTGTGCTTGGTGAGCGGTGCTGTGTTGAGAGAGAGGTGCTGTGCTGGGAGATTGATGAGAGAGGGGTGATGGGTGTTGTGCTTTGTTCTGTGCTGGGTGAGGGATGCTTTGCTGGGAGAGTGGTGATGGTTGCTGTGCTGTGATCTGTGCTCTGCTGGGAGAGAGGTGCTGGGTAAGATGATGGGTGCTTGGTGGTGGTATTATCTGCTAGGGTCACCATCCAAAATCATGCCTAGGGCACCATACGGGTAAGGGCTGGTCCTACAGGACATCCTTGCTGGGAGAGTTGGTCTTCAAAGGTGAGGTTTCAGCAGCGAGGCAATGGTAAATGCGGGCAGCGATATGTGCCGTACATTTTTGAAGCTTTTTGTTTAATAATAATAAGTAGAAATCTTAGTGAGAAAAGGTGTTGATGAAGAATTCCAATATAATTATTTTTGTGTGAAAATCTGTACATGTGACTATTATTAACATATACTTCTTTCATAACAATTGATGTTGCACTAATATGACTTTCTCTGACGTCCTAGTGGATGCTGGAACTCCGTAAGGACCATGGGGAATAGCGGCTCCGCAGGAGACTGGGCACAAAAGTAAAGCTTTAGGACTATCTGGTGTGCACTGGCTCCTCCCCCTATGACCCTCCTCCAAGCCTCAGTTAGATTTTTGTGCCCGGCCGAGAAGGGTGCACACTAGGGGCTCTCCTAAGCTTCTTAGTGAAAGTTTAGTTTTAGGTTTTTTATTTTCAGTGAGACCTGCTGGCAACAGGCTCACTGCATCGAGGGACTAAGGGGAGAAGAAGCGAACTCACCTGCGTGCAGAGTGGATTGGGCTTCTTAGGCTACTGGACACCATTAGCTCCAGAGGGACCGAACACAGGCCCAGCCTCGGAGCTCGGTCCCAGAGCCGCGCCGCCGGCCCCCTTACAGAGCCAGAAGCAAGAAGAGGTCCGGAAAAATTGGCGCCAGAAGACATCCTGTCTTCACCAAGGTAGCGCACAGCACTGCAGCTGTGCGCCATTGCTCCTCAGCACACTTCACACTTCGGTCACTGAGGGTGCAGGGCGCTAGGGGGGGGCGCCCTGAGCAGCAATAAAAACACCTTGGCTGGCGAAAATACATCACATATAGCCCCCAGGGCTATATAAATGAATTTTAACCCCTGCCAGATTCCACAGAAAAACGGGAGAAAAGGCAGCAGAGAAAGGGGCGGAGCCTATCTCCTCAGCACACTGGCGCCATTTTCTCTCACAGCTCCGTTGGAGGGAAGCTCCCTGGCTCTCCCCTGCAGTTACTACACTACAGAAAGGGGTTAAAAAAGAGAGGGGGGCACTAATTAGGCGCAGTATAACAATACAGCAGCTATAAGGGGAAAAACACTTATATAAGGTTATCCCTGTATATATATATATATAGCGCTCTGGTGTGTGCTGGCATACTCTACCTCTGTCTCCCCAAAGGGCTAGTGGGGTCCTGTCCTCTATCAGAGCATTCCCTGTGTGTGCGCTGGGTGTCGGTACGTTGTGTCGACATGTATGAGGAGGTAAATGATGTGGAGGCGGAGCAATTGCCTGTAACAGAGATGTCACCCCCTAGGGAGTCGACACCTGAGTGGATGAGCTTATGGAAGGAATTATGTGACAGTGTCAGCTCTTTACATAAGATTGATGACATGAGACAGCCGGCGACTCAGCCTGTGCATGTCCAGGTGTCTCAAAAGCCATCTGGGGCTCTAAAACGCCCGTTACCGCAGATGGCAGATACAGACGCCGACACGGATACTGACTCCAGTGTCGACGATTAAGAGACGAATGTGACTTCCAGTAGGGCCACACGTTACATGATTGAGGCTATGGAAAATGTTTTTACACATTTCTGATAATACCAGTACCACTAAAAAGGGTATTATGTTGGGTGAGAAAAAAGTGCCTGTAGTTTTTCCTGCATCTGAGGAATTAAATGAAGTGTGTGATGATGCGTGGGTTTCCCCCGATAAAAACTGTTAATTCCTAAAAAGTTATTAGCATCATACCCCTTCCCGCCAGAGGATAGGGCACGTTGGGAAACACCCCTTAGGGTGAATAAAGCGCTCACACGCTTGTCTAAACAGGTGGCACTACCGTCCCCGGATACGGCCGCCTTTAAGGAACCTGCTGACAGAAAGCAGTAAAATATCCTAAAATGTATATACACTCACACGGGTGTGATACTGCGACCAGCAATTGCCTCAGCCTGGATGTGCAGTGCTGGGGTGGCTTGGTCGGATTCCCTGACTGACAATATTGATACCCTAGATAGGGACAGTATATTACTAACTATAGAGCATTTTAAAGGATGCATTTCTATATATGCGTGATGCACAGAGGGATATTTGCCGACTGGCATCAAGAGTAAGTGCGCTGTCCATTTCTGCCAGAAGAGGGTTATGGACAAGACAGTGGTCAGGTGATGCTGATTCCAAAAGGCATATGGAAGTATCGCCTTATAAAAGGGAGGAGTTATTTGGGGTAGGTCTAACAGACCTGGTGGCCACGGCAACGGCTGGAAAATCCACATTTTTACCCCAGGTAGCTTCTCAACCTAAGAAGACGCCATATTATCAGGCGCAGTCCTTTCGGCCCCATAAGGGCAAGCGGGCAAAAGGCGCCTCATTTCTGCCCCGTGGCAGAGGGAGAGGAAAAAGGCTGCAGCAAACAGCCAATTCCCAGGAACAAAAGCCCTCTCCCGCCTCCGCAAAGTCCTCAGCATGACGCTGGGGCTTTACAAGCGGTCTCAGGCACGGTGGGGGCCCGTCTCAAGAAATTCGAGACGTCTCCCCCTCGCCGTTTCATAGAGTCTGCTTTACCGACGTCTCCCTCAGACAGGGAGACAGTATTGCAAGCCATTCACAGGCTGTATTCCCAGCAGGTGAAAATCAAGGTACCCCTCCTGCAACAGGGAAAGGGGTACTATTCCACACTATTTGTGGTACCGAAGCCGGATGGCTCGGTGAGACCAATTTTAAATCTAAAATCCTTGAACACTTACATACAAAGGTTCAAATTCAAGATGGAGTCACTCAGAGCAGTGATTGCAAACCTGGAAGAAGGGGACTATATGGTCTCTCTGGACATCAAAGATGCTTACCTACATGTCCCAATTTACCCTTCTCACCAAGGGTACCTCAGGTTTGTGGTACAGAACTGTCACTATCAGTTTCAGACGCTGCCGTTTGGTTTGTCCACGGCACCCCGGGTCTTTACCAAGGTAATGGCCGAAATGATGATACTCCTTCGAAAGAAGGGAGTTTCAGTTCTCCCTTACTTGGACGATCTCCTGATAAGGGCAAGATCCAGGGAACAGTTGGAAGTCGGGGTAGCACTATCTCAGATAGTGCTGCGGCAGCACGGTTGGATTCTCAATATTCCAAAATCGTAGCTGATCCCGACGACACGTCTTCTATTCCTAGGGATGATCCTGGACACAGTCCAGAAAAAGGTGTTTTCTCCCGGAGGAGAAAGCCAGGGAGTTATCCGAACTAGTCAGAAACCTCCTAAAACCAGGCCAAGTGTCAGTGCATCAGTGCACAAGGGTCCTGGGAAAAATGGTGGCTTCCTACGAAGCAATTCCATCGGCAGATTCCACGCAAGAAATTTCCAGTGGGACCTGCTGGACAAATGGTCCGGATCGCATCTTCAGATGCATCAGCGGATAACCCTGTCACCAAAGACAAGGGTGTCTCTCCTGTGTTGGTTGCAGAGTGCTCATCTTCTAGAGGGCCGCAGATTCGGCATTCAGGACTGGGTCCTGGTGACCACGGATGCCAGCCTGCGAGGCTGGGGAGCAGTCACACAGGGAAGAAATTTCCAGGGCTTGTGGTCAAGCCTGGAGACATCGCTTCACATAAATATTTTGGAGCTAAGGGCCATTTACAATGCCCTAAGCCAAGCAAGACCTCTGCTTCAAGGTCAGCCGGTGCTGATCCAGTCGGACAACATCACGGCAGTCGCCCACGTAAACAGACAGGGCGGCACAAGAAGCAGGAGGGCAATGGCAGAAGCTGCAAGGATTTTTCGCTGGGCGGAAAATCATGTGATAGCACTGTCAGCAGTGTTCATTCCGGGAGTGGACAACTGGGAAGCAGACTTCCTCAGCAGGCACGACCTCCACCCGGGAGAGTGGGGACTTCACCCAGAAGTCTTCCACATGATTGTAAACCATTGGGAAAAACCAAAGGTGGACATGATGGCGTCCCGCCTAAACAAAAAATTGGACAGGTATTGCGCCAGGTCAAGGGACCCTCAGGCAATAGCTGTGGACGCTCTGGTAACACCGTGGGTGTACCAGTCAGTGTATGTGTTCCCTCCTCTTCCTCTCATACCAAAAGTACTGAGAATTAAAAGACGGAGGGGAGTAAGAACTATACTCGTGGCTCCGGATTGGCCAAGAAGGACTTGGTACCCGGAACTTCAAGAGATGCTCACGGAGGACCCGTGGCCTCTACCTCTAAGAAGGGACCTGCTCCAGCAAGGACCCTGTCTATTCCAAGACTTACCGCGGCTGCATTTGACGGCAGGGCGGTTGAACGCCGGATCCTGAAGGAAAAAGGCATTCCGGATGAAGTCATCCCTACCCTGGTCAAGCCAGGAAGGATGTAACCGCAAAGCATTATCACCGCATTTGGCGAAAATATGTTGCGTGGTGCGAGGCCAGTAAGGCCCCGATGGAGGAATTTCAACTAGGTCGATTCCTGCATTTCCTGTAAACAGGAGTGTCTATGGGCCTAAAATTGGGGTCCATTAAGGTTCAAATTTCGGCCCTGTCAATTTTCTTCCAGAAAGAACTAGCTTCACTACCTGAAGTTCAGACGTCTGTAAAAGGGGTACTGCATATACAGCCTCCTTTTGTGCCTCCAGTGGCACCTTGGGATCTCAATGTAGTTTTGGGGTTCCTAAAGTCACATTGGTTTGAACCACTTGGATCTGTGGAGTTAAAATATCTCACATGGAAAGTGGTCATGTTGTTGGCCCTGGCCTCGGCCAGGCACGTGTCAGAATTGGCGGGCTTTATCCTGTAAAAGCCCTTATCTGATCTTCCATTCAGACAGGGCGGAATTGAGGACTCGTCCTCATTTTCTTCCTAAGGTGGTTTCAGTGTTTCATCTGAACCAACCTATTGTGGTACCTGCGGCTACTAGTGACTTGGAGGACTCCAAGTTGTGGGACGTAGTCAGGGCCTTGAAAATATATGTTTCCAGGACGGCTGGAGTCAGGAAATCTGACTCGCTGTTTATCCTGTATGCACCCAACAAGCTGGGTGCTCCTGCTTCTAAGCAGACTATTGCTCGTTGGATTTGTAGTACAATTCAGCTTGCACATTCTGTGGCAGGCCTGCCACAGCCAAAATCTGTAAAAGCCCATTCCACAAGGAAGGTGGGCTCATCTTGGGCGGCTGCCCGAGGGGTCTCGGCGTTACAACTTTGCCGAGCAGCTACTTGGTCAGGGGCAAACACGTTTGCTAAATTCTACAAATTTGATACCCTGGCTGAGGAGGACCTGGAGTTCTCTCATTCGGTGCTGCAGAGTCATCCGCACTCTCCCGCCCGTTTGGGAGCTTTGGTATAATCCCCATGGTCCTTAAGGAGTTCCCAGCATCCACTAGGACGTCAGAGAAAATAAGAATTTACTTACCGATAATTCTATTTCTCGTAGTCCGTAGTGGATGCTGGGCGCCCATCCCAAGTGCGGATTGTCTGCAATACTTGTACATAGTTATTGGTACAAAAATCGGGTTATTATTGTTGTGAGCCATCTTTTCAGAGGCTCCTCTGTTATCATGCTGTTAACTGGGTTCAGATCACAGGTTGTACGGTGTGATTGGTGTGGCTGGTATGAGTCTTACCCGGGATTCAAAATCCTTCCTTATTGTGTACGCTCGTCCGGGCACAGTATCCTAACTGAGGCTTGGAGGAGGGTCATAGGGGGAGGAGCCAGTGCACACCAGGTAGTCCTAAAGCTTTACTTTTGTGCCCAGTCTCCTGCGGAGCCGCTATTCCCCATGGTCCTTACGGAGTTCCCAGCATCCACTACGGACTACGAGAAATAGAATTATCGGTAAGTAAATTCTTATTTTTTGTCCTATGATGCTGAAAACTGACTTTTTGCGGGTATGTGCGGTCCCATGATCCGCCCTATTCAAATGTAAATGAGCATAAATGGGATTACCGCAAAAATTGATGCAGAAAGTGAAAAATGGGTACATCTGTCCGTACCCCCTCAAAAAAGCCAAACTAACATCAGATAACAGTATAAAAGTTTATTATTGGTTATAATAAACATATTTCTGATACTTAAATTGAGTCAAATGGCTGTTATATATGCATAAAAAAAAATTAAAGCAATTTTTTCAGCAAAATAAGTGCTAAAATTAAACTTGGGGTACATAAAAATGGGTATAAGAAATATGTTTGGGTCATTTTAGGGGACTTTAAATAAAAAAAGAGGAAACAGACTGATTACTCCCACCTGCAAGTCTAAAAACATGTGTCCCACTCATAAAGCACCCCAATATACCTGTCTCATACATTGTACCCCAATTTCCATCATTTTGCACTTTTTTCAACCCAAAAATTTCATGTCATTATTGGCCAATTAAAGATAATTAAAAACTTCTAAGTGCCTAATTAGTCATTCAGGGGGTTGTCCCAGGGAATCAGTATCAAATACAGGTTGAGTATCCCATATCCAAATATTCCAAAATACGGAATATTCCGAAATACGGACTTTTTTGAGTGAGAGTGAAATAGTGAAACCTTTGTTTTTTGATGGCTCAATGTACACAAACTTTGTTTAATACACAAAGTTATTAATAATATTGTATTAAATGACCTTCAGGCTGTGTGTATAAGGTGTATATGAAACATAAATGAATTGTGTGAATGTAGACACACTTTGTTTAATGCACAAAGTTATAAAAAATATTGTCTAAAATTACCTTCAGGCTGTGTGTATAAGGTGTATATTAAACATAAATGCATTCTGTGCTTAGATTTAGGTCCCATCACCATGATATCTCATTATGTTATGCAATTATTCCAAAATACGGAAAAATCCGATATCCAAAATACTTCTGGTCCCAAGCATTTTGGATAAGGGATACTCAACCTGTACCAACATTTTTAACTGAAAATAGGGATTTTCCCCAAGTTTATCACCTCCTCAGAGTTGGTGAATTGAAATTTGTGGTAAAATTATTGCAAAAAAGTTTTCGCAGACAATTGAATAAGCGCTTTCGTGAATTTACAGTGATTTGCAGTAATTTTGCGTTAGTTACCTGTTTTCACGGCTAACTGAATTCCCCCTATATATGTAAGTGAGTAATTGTTGCGCCTTGTTAGTTGTGCTCTTCCAGTAGGCAGGAAGTGGCAATGGACAGAAAAGACCAATCCCTCTTGATTTCATTGTAGTTCTGTGTCAGTAAAAGCAGTATAAGCTAGCAAATAGAGGTCATATTTAAAGCGCATAGAGCCAATCGTCCGATCAATGAAAGGGCTATCTTCCATGACTCTGAGCCAGATTCTTTTGTCATACAACTGGTTTCTCTTCATTTTTAGCATATCCCTGATATGCCCAGAAGAAGAAATGTGGTTATTCACAGTACAGTATAAGTTAGTTTTTAATTTCTAAAAGTAACTAAAGCAGTTATGTAACGATTACCTAGAACTGTGACATGTGTTATTAAAAAGAAAAAGTGATGTGTCTGCTGAGCTAATGAGCTAATGCATTGCAAATGACACTTGTTTTTCTCTGTGCTGACATATAGAATGTGCTTCACAAACAAAGGTGTATGAAAATGAGCTGAGTGTGGGCACAACTTTAGTTTCCTAATGCTGCCTGCCAGAAAATGTGCAACCTTTACACATGAGAATAGTTTTATCCATAGGGATTATGCTTTGCACTCCCTGGTGTCACATTACGCTTTTTAAACGTCAGCAGCAAGCATTATATGTGACATGCAGAACCCCTGAATGAGCTATCCAGTTTAATAACGCCAATATGATCTTATCCACTTGGAGATTCCTGAAGAATCTTTAATTGAGACAACTCACTATCAAGCTAATCTGTTCTTCCCAGTAGCATATCTTTTGTAACAATATCTGCTTTTGAAGGCAGTGTTTTAGTTTACACTGCAGTTTAGACTTGAGCTTGGACACAATATTCTCAGGGCTGAATTAAGGTAGGGGCGACAGGTGCCGCCTTCACGGGGCCCTCATACAACAGGTGCCCACACACTCTGCCCTGTGAAGTGGGAAGCAGAGCAGAGTAGTCCCCCCTCCAGCGGCGGCCACCAAGGAGCTGAGCTCCCTATTGTACAGCAGTCAGTCTTGCGGGACCGGTCAGTGAAATCCTACAAGACAATGGCACTGAGCCGGCCGGGTGTGCTGCTGCTGTGGTGCGCTGTCAGGTAGTGTGTGTGAGTTAGTTAACTGGGGGGGATGCTCAGGGTTTGCCATCACTGGGTTTGCTTTTGTTAGTGGGGGCCCCCACATCATCGTTACCCCCTGGGCCCCCACCAACCTTAATCCAGCCCTGAATGTTCTCAAATGTAAATCTCTGCACATTTAATATCTACCCTACCTGCAGTGCAACATAGTTTTACCTGGGAGCAGAGTTACTTGTAGTATTGTGCAGTACTCTCACATAAGAATCAGCTCCTTAGTGTGGAGCCTGACACACACAAAACAGGTATTTTGCTTTTAGTGATCTGTGCAAACAACAGTATTAGGTAAAAAAAAAAAAAAAAAGTTCTGCTTGTAGATACCAATCCCATATCCTGTATGTATCTCCACCCCTCCCCAACCACTGTATAACTTTTTGTTTTGCATACATTCTGGTACTGCTATTTAGATTAGAGATCAGCAAACATAAAAGAAGATCACCATTGATTTGCTTTTTCCTCGTCATTTATTTCCTTTCTCGGCTCACAGTTTTATCCAGTTTCTCTGACGTCCTAGTGGATGCTGGGAACTCCGTAAGGACCATGGGGAATAGCGGCTCCGCAGGAGACTGGGCACATCTAAAGAAAGCTTTAGGACTATCTGGTGTGCACTGGCTCCTCCCCCTATGACCCTCCTCCAAGCCTCAGTTAGATTTTTGTGCCCGACCGAGCAGGGTGCAATCTAGGAGCTCTCCTGAGCTTCTTAGAAAAAGTTAGTTTTAGGTTTTTTATTTTCAGTGAGACCTGCTGGCAACAGGCTCACTGCATCGAGGGACTAAGGGGAGAAGAAGCGAACCTGCCTGCTTGCAGCCAGCTTGGGCTTCTTAGGCTACTGGACACCATTAGCTCCAGAGGGACCGAACACAGGCCCAGCCTCGGAGTCCGGTCCCAGAGCCGCGCCGACGGCCCCCTTACAGAGCCAGAAGCAAGAAGAGGTCCGGAAAATCGGCGGCAGAAGACATCAGTCTTCACCAAGGTAGCGCACAGCACTGCAGCTGTGCGCCATTGCTCCTCATGCACACCACACACTCCGGTCACTGAGGGTGCAGGGCGCTGGGGGGGGGGGGCGCCCTGAGCAGCAATATAAACACCTTGGCTGGCAATAATACATCACATATAACCCCCAGGGCTATATGGATGTATATTAACCCCTGCCAGATTCCATAAAAATGCGGGAGAAAAGTCCGCGAAAAAGGGGCGGAGCCTATCTCCTCAGCACACTGGCGCCATTTTTCCCTCACAGCTCCGTTGGAGGGAAGCTCCCTGGCTCTCCCCTGCAGTTAATACACTACAGAAAGGGTTAAAAAGAGAGGGGGGGGGCACAATTTAGGCGCAGTATACAACATATAGGCAGCTATAAGGGAAAACACTTTTTTATAGGTGCTATCCCTGTGATATATAGCGCCCTGGTGTGTGCTGGCATACTCTCCCTCTGTCTCCCCAAAGGGCTTTGTGGGGTCCTGTCCTCTATCAGAGCATTCCCTGTGTGTGTGCTGTGTGTCGGTACGGCTGTGTCGACAGGTATGTGGAGGATAATGAGGTGGAGGCGGAGCGAATGCCTGTAAATATGTTGTCACCCCCTGCGGGGTCGACACCGGTGTGGTTGAACTTATGGAAGGATTACGTGAAAGTGTCAACTCCTTACATAAAAGGCCGACGACACGGAACAGCCGGCTACTCAGCTTGTGCCTGTTCCAGCGTCTCAAATGTCATGGGGGGCTCTAAAATCGCCCGCTACCTCAGATAACAGACACAGATGTCGACACGGATACTGACTCCAGTGTCGACATCGATGAGACTGGTGTACCCTCCAAATAGGTCCACACGTTACAGGATTGAGACAATGAAAAATGTATTACACATTTATGATTATACCCCAGGTACCACATAAAAGGGTATTGTGTTTGGTGAGAGAAAACTATTAGTAGTTTTTCCTGCATCTGAGAAATTAAATGAGGTGTGTGAGGAAGAGTGGTCTTCCCCCGGTAAGAAATTGATAATTTCTACAACGGTTATTGGCAGCGTACCCTTTCCCGCCAGAGGATAGGTCACGCAGGGAAACCCCCCATAGGGTAGATACAGCGCTTACACGCTTATCAGAAAAGGTGGCACTACCGTCTTCGGGTACGGCCGCCCTGAAGGAACCTGCTGATAGAAAGCAGGAGGTTACCCTATAAGATATGGTCACACACTAGGGCATTATATTGCGACCAGCCGTTGCTTCGGCATGGATGGGCAGTGCTCCCGCTGCGTGGTCAGATTCCCTGTCGGAAAATAACTATGGATAGGGACAATATTTTGCTGAAAATAGAGCATATAAAAGACGTGGTCTTATACATGCGTGATGCACAGAGGGATATTTGCCGGCTGGCATCAAAAATAAGCGCTAGGTCCATTGCCGCCAGACGGGGGTTATGGACTTGGCAATGGTCAGGCGATGCCGACTCGAATCGGCACATGGAAGTTGCCCTATAAGGGGGTAAAACTGTTTGGGGATAGTTTTTCAGACCTCGTTTCCACAGGTACTGCTGGGAAATTAATTTTTTTGCCACAGGCTACCCCACAACAAAAGAAAGCACCGTATCATCAAGTACAGTCCTTTCGGCCCCAGAAAAACAAGTGGGCTAGAGGCTCATCCTTTCTGCCGAGAGGCAAAGGTAGATGAAAAAAGCTGCAACACACAGCTAGTTCCCAAGAGCAGAAGTCCTCCCTGCGTCCGGTAGGTCCACAGCATGGGTGCTGGGGCTGCTCAGGCGGACCCGGGTACGGTGGGGGACCGTCTCAGATATTTCAGCGGACAGTGGGCTCTCTCACATAGATCCCTGGGTCCTTCAAGTAGTATCTCAGGGGTACAGGCTGGAGTTCGAGACGTTCTTCCCCCCGCCGTTTCCTAAAATCTGCCTTACCGGCACCTCCCTCTGTCAGGGAGACGGTGTTGGTGGATATTCAACACTATAATCACAACAAGTGATTGTCAAGGTGCCCCTCCTTCAGCAAGGAAGGGGTTACTATTCCACAGTGGTTGTGGTACCGCAACGGTTCGGTGAGACCCATCTTGAAATTAAAATACTTGAACTTTTATATCAGAAGATTCAAGTTCAAGATGGAATCGCTCAGGGCGCTTATTACGAGCCTGGACGAGGGGGATTACAGGGTCTCCCTGGACATCAAGGATGCGTACCTGCATGTCCCCATTTCCCCCCCCCCCCCCCCTCACCAGGAGTACCTCAGATATGTGGTACAGGACTGTCACTATCAGTTCCAGACGCGGCCGTTGGAGTTGTCCACGGCACCGAAGGTCTTTCCCTAGGTAATGGCCGAAGTGATGATACTCCTTCACAAGAAGGAAGTTTTTATTATCCCGTACTTGGACGATCTCCTGATAAAGGCGAGGTCCAAAGAACAGTTGGTAGTGGGGGTAGCACTCTCTCGGGAAGTGCTACAACAGCACGACTGGATTCTCAATATTCCAAAGTCACAGCTGGTCCCGACGACACGTCTTCTGTTCCTGGGAATGTTTCTGAACGCAGACCAGAAAAGAGTGTTTCTTCCAGTGGAAAAAGCCGAGGAGTTGTCATCTCTAGTCAGAGACATCCTAAAACCAGGACAGGTGTCGGTACATCAATGCACACGAGTCCTGGGAAAAATGGTAGCTTCGTACGAAGCATAATTCCATTCGGAAGACTCCACGCAAGGACGTTCCTGTCACAACTGAGGGCCTGAGCTGACGGGAGGCAGCCTCAGTTGTAGGGGCTGAGATGTACCGGAACCTGGGAGGTTGTATCAGACCCCTGGACATGTAAGTAACATGAATAATAACTGCCCGAAGGCGTGACCACGACAACTTAGATAAAAGTCAATGATGTTTATTATGACAACTCCGCATCACAGCAGCAATAAAAGAAAACGTAAAAGTCAGCAAAGAATAAATACAGTTCCTGAGTACTACAGCATGGCAGGAGCCACAGGGCACTGGTAGTGTGAGATAGTTCTTATGATCTTCTAGATGGAAAGTCCTTACCAGGCCCGGCTGTAGCAATGGAGATAACCCAGGATTGTACCAGCTGGTGTTCCAGGAAGAGCTGGGTTGCTGAAGGTAAAACAGCTGCTGTGGATACTGGCTGGAACCAGACTGTTGTTAGCACGGAGTGGATACTGGCTGGAACCAGTTAAATAATAAATGAACTTTGGGAGCGATGAAATGTGAACTGAAATGTAGAACTTGAGAGCGGAGAAATAATAATTCCGGTGGAGAGTGGTAAAGTGTAGAAAGGACACCGGCCCTTTAAGGGAAGCTGTACTCTGCTGGAAGCTGAGGCTGGAAGCAGGTAGTGTTGTAGCTGGAAACAGATGAATCCACAATGGATTGGAGAGTCAGGCTACACCGCAGGTGGAATGCTGGTGCGGGTCTCTATGGTGGAAGTCTTGAGACAGGAGCTGGAACCTGGAAGACAATCATAGAAGAGAGACAAACAGGAACTAGGTTTGACAACCAAAGCACTGACGTCTTCCTTGCTCAGGTACAGCTTACTTATACCTGCAGCAAGGAAGGGGTTGGCTAGGCAATTATGCAAATCAACAACACAGACAGCAGATTGGTGGAAATGATCAGATGACAGAATCCAAGATGGCTGCGCCCATGCAGACACTTGGAGGGAAGTTTGGTTTGTAATCCATGTGGTCTGGGAAACAGTAATGGCGGCGCCGGCCACCGGAGACAGGAGACGCCAGGCTGATAGATGCACATTTAACCACGCGGGCACAGCGGAGGCCGCGGCTGATGAAAAGACCACTCTGCATGTGGAAACTCAGGAACAGCGGAATCCGGTCCTGGAACGCTGAGCCCGCCTTAGGAGGCATCTGAAGGGTAAGTAATGGCGTCCAGATACCCGGATCGTGACAGCACCCCCCCCTTTAGGAGTGGCCCCAGGACACTTCTTAGGCTTTAAAGGAAACTTTGCGTGGAAATTTCGGACCAAGGCAGGAGCATGGACGTCAGAGGCATTGGTCCAAGAGCGTTCTTCAGGACCATAGCCCTTCCAGTCAATGAGATACTGAAGTTGACCGTAACGGTGACGTGAGTCCAGGATCTTGGCCACTTCATACTCAACGCCTCGTTGAGTTTGGACTTTCGGAGTTGGTGGAAGTGAGGAATGAAACCGATTCAAGATTAGCGGTTTCAACAGGGAAACATGGAATGTCCTGGGTATCTTTAAGAAGGGAGGTAACTGGAGTCTGTAAGCAACAGGATTGATGACTTGATCAATTTTAAAAGGACCGATGTAGCGAGGTGCAAACTTCATACTGGGAACTCTTAACCTCAAATTCTTCGTGGATAACCATACCCGATCACCCACCTTGAGAGCAGGAACTGCTCGACGCTTCTTATCCGCAAACTTCTTGTACCTGAACGATGCCTTGAGCAGAGCTGATCGTACGCTCTTCCAGATATTGGCAAACTGATGCAAGGTGATATCCACTGCGGGAACAGAAGTTGCTGGAAGCGGTTGGAACTCAGGGACTTTAGGGTGGAATCCAAAGTTGGTGAAGAATGGTGTTGAGGAAGATGAAGAATGATACTGGTTGTTATGACAGAACTCGGCCCAGGGAAGTAATTGAACCCAGTCATCTTGAGAGGAGGACACATAGATGCGGAGGAAGGCCTCCAAGTCCTGATTCACCCTCTCAGTTTGACCATTGGTCTGAGGATGGTAAGCCGTGGAAAACTTTAACTTGACTTGGAGGACTTGACATAAACTTCGCCAGAATTTGGCTGTGAATTGAACTCCTCGATCTGAGATAATTTCTTCTGGAAGACCGTGGAGTCGGAAGATCTCTTGTATGAATACTTGAGCCAACTTGGAAGCTGACGGAAGACCGGTGAGAGGAATGAAGTGTGCCATCTTGGTGAACCGGTCAACTACCACCCAGATGGTATTGAACTTGTTGCACATGGGCAAATCTGTAATAAAATCCATCGACAAATGGGTCCATGGTCGACGGGGAACAGATAGTGGAACCAGTTGCCCCGCAGGCGACTGGCGGGATACTTTATGTTGAGCACACTTTGGGCAAGATGCAATAAACTCCAAAACGTCCTTTTTCAGAGTTGGCCACCAATAGGACCTAGAGATAAACTCCAGGGTTTTTTGGATACCTGTATGTCCGGCAAAACGGGAAGCATGGGCCCAATGCATGAGCTTCTTCCTTAGTGTCGGCTTCACAAAACTTTTCCCTGATGGGGGCGTAGAGTCCATCCCTACCGTGGAGAATGCCAACGGATTTATAATAGGATGCTTGTCTGAAGACTCTGACTCATTTTCTTGCTCCCATGAGCGGGAAAGGGCATCGGCCTTGCGATTCTGAGAGCCCGGACAGAACTGGAGTTTAAAGTCGAACCTGGAAAAGAAAAGTGCCCATCTGGCCTGACGAGGGTTGAGACATTGTGCGCCTTTTAGATATAGAAGGTTCTTGTGGTCTGTAAGGATGGTGATTGAATGAGAAGCCCCCTCCAACAGATATCTCCACTCCTCTAGAGCGAGCTTGATGGCTAGCAACTCCTGGTCGCCAATGGCATAGTTGCGCTCCGCTGGGGAGAACTTCCGTGAGAAGAAACTGCAAGGATGTAAATGACCATCTTTAGCCCTCTGAGATAACACCGCTCCTACTCCAACGGAGGAGGCATCCACCTCTAAGATGAAAGGAGAGTCGATGTCAGGCTGTTTCAGGACAGGTGCAGAGATGAACCTCTGTTTTAAAAGATGAAAAGCTTGCATGGCTTCTTCAGACCACTTGGACGGGTTAGCACCCTTCTTGGTGAAAGCAGTAATAGGCGCCACAATGGTGGAAAAGTCTCGTATAAACTTTCGGTAATAATTGGCGAACCCTAAGAACCTCTGGACCCCTTTGAGGGTTAAGGGTACCGGCCAATTCTGGATTGCTTGTAGTTTCTCAGGATCCATCTCTAGTCCGGAACCGGACACAATGTACCCTAGAAACGGAATGGACTTGACTTCAAAGACGCATTTCTCTAATTTGCCGTAGAGATGATTGACACGGAGACGGGACAGAACCTCCTTTACCCAGAAACGATGTTCCTCTAAATCGTTGGCAAAAATGAGGATATCATCTAGATAGACCACGACATGACGGTATAGAATGTCTCTGAAGATCTCATTGACGAAATGCTGGAAGACAGCTGGAGCATTGCTCAATCCGAAGGGCATGACGAGGTACTCATAATGTCCGTCACGGGTGTTAAATGCGGTCTTCCACTCGTCACCCTCACGGATCCGGATGAGATTGTATGCACCTCTCAGGTCCAGCTTTGTAAAGATGGTAGCTCCGCTAACTCTGTCAAAGAGCTCAGTAATCAGGGGTAAAGGATAGCGGTTCTTGATGGTAATGTCGTTCAAACCTCTGTAGTCGATGCACGGCCGCAGACCACCATCTTTCTTCTTTACAAAAAAGAAGCCTGCGCCGGCTGGAGAAGAAGAAGGTCGAATGAACCCCTTTGCTAGGTTCTCTTTAATGTATTCCTCCATAGAATGTGTCTCGGGGAGAGACAACGGATAAGTTCGGCCTCGAGGTGGAACCTTCCCTGGAACGAGATCAATCGGGCAGTCCCATTCTCTATGAGGAGGAAGGATATCAGCAGAAGCTTTACTGAACACATCCGTGAAATCTTGATATGGAGGAGGTGGAACTTCAGACGACCTGG
Organism: Pseudophryne corroboree; assembly: GCF_028390025.1. Lineage (NCBI taxonomy): Eukaryota > Metazoa > Chordata > Amphibia > Anura > Myobatrachidae > Pseudophryne > Pseudophryne corroboree. Next base: position 343,976,342 of record NC_086446.1, read on the forward strand.
GGGAGGAAGAACAGACAGGCAACACTTTAAACAAACATGTCTTAGTACAGGAGGAACCCCATGCCAGGATTTGCGTAGTCGTCCAATCAATTGTAGGATTGTGAAGACGGAGCCATGGAAGGCCCAGGACCACAGGATGTGTGGCTCTTGGAATCACTAAAAATGAAATAAGTTCGGAATGAAGAACTCCCACTCTCAGACGAACTGGTAGAGTCCTTAGAGAAATAACTATCAAAAATTTTACTGCCATCCACAGCAGTTAAGGAAAAGGACGAAGGAAGTCTCTCGGTGGGTAGGGACCACCGTTTAACATAGGCTTCAGTAATAAAGTTCCCAGCTGCTCCGGAATCCAGAAGGGCAATGACGTTCCGATAACGTTGAGCAACTTGAAGCGAGACTGGGAGGTTACAATCTTGAGGAGATGGAGAGGAGATCATTACTCCTAGCCGGCCCTCTCCTTGGCGAGCTAGGATTTGGAGTTTCCCGGACGTTTGGGACAGGCATTAATGGTGTGAGACGGAGCTGCACAATACAGACAGAGAAACTCGGAGAGACGTCTTCGGCGCTCAGCAGGAGTTAAACGGGAACGGCCAATTTGCATGGGTTCATCTGTAGTTGGTGACAGTTGGCGAGGAGGAGGAGTAGAAGATTTTGGAGCAGATGATCTTCCACGCTCAGTTGCTCTCTCTCTGAAACGTAAGTCAACTTTCGTACAAAGTGAGATTAGCTCATCTAACTTGGAGGGTAAGTCTCTGGTAGCTAACTCATCTTTAATACGCTCGGATAAACCATGCCAGAATGCAGCATACAGGGCCTCGTCGTTCCATGCCAGTTCGGATGCCAGGATCTGGAACTGTATAAGATATTGTCCTACAGTACGTGATTCCTGGCGTAAACGGAGAATCTCAGACGAAGCTGAAGTTACCCGGCCTGGCTCGTCGAAGATGCGCCTGAATGTTGACACAAATGCAGTGTAAGAAGATAGCAGGGTGTCGGACCTCTCCCATAACGGTGATGCCCAATCAAGGGCTGAGCCACTGAGAAGAGAAATAATGTAGGCAATTTTTGTACGGTCACTGGGAAAATTGCCAGGCTGTAGCTCAAACTGAATCTCACACTGGTTGAGAAATCCCCTGCAGAATCTTGGAGATCCGTCAAATTTTGCTGGCGTTGGAAGATGAAGACGTGGAGCAGAAATGGGTAAGGTGGGTGGGGTTATAGCTGGAGTCACTGTGGTTGACGCACCAGACGCGCCTGATCCACGGAGAGTTGTCTGAATCCCATCCAGCCGAGTAGAGAGATCCTGGAGACAGCGGATGATGTGGCCCTGTGCAGCCTCCTGATGTTCTAGTCGGGCTGCCAGTTCTTGCATCGGCCTGGCCGCTTGATCCTGGTCTCCGGCTGGATTCATTAGGTCAGTGCTTACTGTCACAACTGAGGGCCTGAGCTGACGGGAGGCAGCCTCAGTTGTAGGGGCTGAGATGTACCGGAACCTGGGAGGTTGTATCAGACCCCTGGACATGTAAGTAACATGAATAATAACTGCCCGAAGGCGTGACCACGACAACTTAGATAAAAGTCAATGATGTTTATTATGACAACTCCGCATCACAGCAGCAATAAAAGAAAACGTAAAAGTCAGCAAAGAATAAATACAGTTCCTGAGTACTACAGCATGGCAGGAGCCACAGGGCACTGGTAGTGTGAGATAGTTCTTATGATCTTCTAGATGGAAAGTCCTTACCAGGCCCGGCTGTAGCAATGGAGATAACCCAGGATTGTACCAGCTGGTGTTCCAGGAAGAGCTGGGTTGCTGAAGGTAAAACAGCTGCTGTGGATACTGGCTGGAACCAGACTGTTGTTAGCACGGAGTGGATACTGGCTGGAACCAGTTAAATAATAAATGAACTTTGGGAGCGATGAAATGTGAACTGAAATGTAGAACTTGAGAGCGGAGAAATAATAATTCCGGTGGAGAGTGGTAAAGTGTAGAAAGGACACCGGCCCTTTAAGGGAAGCTGTACTCTGCTGGAAGCTGAGGCTGGAAGCAGGTAGTGTTGTAGCTGGAAACAGATGAATCCACAATGGATTGGAGAGTCAGGCTACACCGCAGGTGGAATGCTGGTGCGGGTCTCTATGGTGGAAGTCTTGAGACAGGAGCTGGAACCTGGAAGACAATCATAGAAGAGAGACAAACAGGAACTAGGTTTGACAACCAAAGCACTGACGTCTTCCTTGCTCAGGTACAGCTTACTTATACCTGCAGCAAGGAAGGGGTTGGCTAGGCAATTATGCAAATCAACAACACAGACAGCAGATTGGTGGAAATGATCAGATGACAGAATCCAAGATGGCTGCGCCCATGCAGACACTTGGAGGGAAGTTTGGTTTGTAATCCATGTGGTCTGGGAAACAGTAATGGCGGCGCCGGCCACCGGAGACAGGAGACGCCAGGCTGATAGATGCACATTTAACCACGCGGGCACAGCGGAGGCCGCGGCTGATGAAAAGACCACTCTGCATGTGGAAACTCAGGAACAGCGGAATCCGGTCCTGGAACGCTGAGCCCGCCTTAGGAGGCATCTGAAGGGTAAGTAATGGCGTCCAGATACCCGGATCGTGACAGTTCCAGTGGGACCTGTGGGACTAATGGTCCGGGTCCCATGTACAGATACAACAGCGGATAACCCTGTCAGCAAGAAACAGGGTGTCGCTGCTGTGGTGGCTGCAGAGGGCTCATCTACTAGTGGGCCGCAGATTCGGAATACAGGACTGGGTCCTGGTGACCACGGATGCCAGCCTTCGGGGCTGGGGTGCAGTCACACAGGGAAGAAATTTCCAAGGAGATTTCGCTTCACATAAATATTCTGCAGCTAAGGGCCATTTACAATGCCCTAAGACAAGCAAGGCCCCTGCTTCAGAACCAGCCGGTACTGATCCAATCAGACGACATCACGGCGGTCGCCCATGTACACAGACAGGGCGGCACAAGAAGCAGGATGGCGATGGCAGAAGCCACAAGGATTCTCCGATGGGCGACCTACACCCAGGAGAATGGGGACTTCATCCAGAAGTTTTCCAAATGCGGGTAAACCGTTGGGAATGACCACGGGTGGACATGATGGCGTCCCGCCTCAACAAGAAGTTGAAAAGATATTGCGCCAGGTCAAGGGACCCTCAGGCGATCGCTGGGGACGCACTAGTGACACCGTGGGTGTACCAGTCGGTTTATGTGTCTCCTCCTCTACCTCTCATACCCAAGGTACTGAGAATAATAAGAAGGCGAGGAGTGAAAACCATACTCGGGGTTCCGGATTGGCCATGAAGAGCTTGGTACCCGGAACTTCAAGAGATGCTGGCAGAGGACCCTTGGCCTCTGCCGCTCAGACAAGACTTGCTGCAGCAGGGACCCTGTCTGTTCCAAGACTTACCGCGGCTGCGTTGGACGGCATGGCGGTAGAACACCGGATCCTAAAGGAAAAGGGTATTCCGAAGGAAGTCATCCCTACCCTGATCATAGCCAGGAAGGATGTCACCGCAAGACATTATCGCCGCGTTTGGCGAAAATTTGTTGCTTGGTGGGAGGCCATGAAGGCCCCGACGGAGGAATTTCAACTATGTCGATTCCTGCACTTCCGGCAAGCAGGGGTGACGTTTGGGCCTCAAATTGGGGTCCATCAAGGTCCAGATTTCGGCTCTGTCGATTTTCTTCCAGAAAAAACTGGCTTCACTGCCTGAAGTTCAGACTTTGGTTAAAGGAGTACTACATATTCAGCCTCCTTTTGTGCCTCCTGTGGCACTTTTTGGATCTCAAAGTGGTGTTGGATTTCCTAATGTCGCATTTGTTGAGCCACTTAAAACCATGGAGCTAAAGTATCTCGCGTGGAAAGTGGTCATGCTGTTGGCCTTGGCCTTGGCCAGGCGTGTGTCAGAATTGGCGGCTTTGTCATGTAAAAGGCCTTATCTGATTTTCTGTATGGATAGGGCAGAGTTGAGGACTCGTCCTCAGTTTCTCCCGAAGGTGGTCTCAGGTTTTCACTTGGACCAACCTATTGTGGTGCCTGCGGCTACTGGGGACTTGGAGGATTCCAAGTTGCTGGACGTAGTCAGAGCCCTGTAAATTTTATTTTTCCAGGACGGCTGGAGTCAGGAAAACTGACTCGCTGTTTATCCTGATGGCACCCAACAAGCTGGGTGCTCCTGCTTCTAGGCAGTCTATTGCGCGCTGGTTTTGTAGCACTATTCAGCTGGCGCATTCTGCGGTAGGATTACCGCAGCCTAAATCAATAAAAGCCCATTCCACAAGGACGGTGGGCTCATCTTGGGCGGCTGCCCGAGGGGTCTCGGCTTTACAACTTTGCCGAGCAGCTACTTGGTCAGGGGCAAACACGTTTGCAAAATTCTACGAATTGATACCCTGGCTGAGGAGGACCTGGAGTTCTCTCATTCGGTGCTGCAGAGTCATCCGCACTCTCCCGCCCGTTTGGGAGCTTTGGTATAATCCCCATGGTCCTTACGGAGTTCCCAGCATCCACTAGGACGTCAGAGAAAATAAGAATTTACTTACCGATAATTATATTTCTCGTAGTCCGTAGTGGATGCTGGGCGCCCATCCCAAGTGCGGATTGTCTGCAATACTTGTACATAGTTATTGTTAACTAATCGGGTTCTTGTTGTGAGCCATCTATTCAGAGGCTCCTCTGTTATCATGCTGTTAACTGGGTTTCATATCACAAGTTGTACGGTGTGATTGGTGTGGCTGGTATGAGTCTTACCCGGGATTCAAAATCCTTCCTTATTGTGTACGCTCGTCCGGGCACAGTATCCTAACTGAGGCTTGGAGGAGGGTCATAGGGGGAGGAGCCAGTGCACACCAGATAGTCCTAAAGCTTTCTTTAGATGTGCCCAGTCTCCTGCGGAGCCGCTATTCCCCATGGTCCTTACGGAGTTCCCAGCATCCACTACGGACTACGAGAAATAGAATTATCGGTAAGTAAATTCTTATTTTTTCATTTTTTAAATGTAATTTATGTTGAATACATGTGCTAGGCAAGGAAGAGAGTGCGGTGATGTAGAATCTGTTTCAATATAATAGTCATAAAATAAACAGCGAAAGTAATACCTCAGCTAATGGTTAACATTACTGCCTTACAAGACTTAGGTCATGGGTTTGATTCCCACCATGACCCTAACTGTGTGGTGTCTGTATATCCTCTCCATACTTGCATGGGTTTTCTCTGGGTACTCTGGTTTCCTCCCACAAAAAAATACTGGTAGGTTAATTGACTCCCAGCAAAAAAAAAAGAAAATTATTAACTCTAGCGTGAATGTGTTTGCATGTACATGTGGTAGGGAATATAGGGCCTAATTCAGATCTGATCTCTGGGCTGCGTTTTTTAATTTCCTGCGATCAGATAGTCGCCGCCTACAGGGGGAGGGTAAAATCGCTCTGCAAGTGTGCGATCGCATGTGTTGCAGAGCTGCAATCAGCTTTGTGCAGTCTCTGCGCAGCCCAGGACTTACTTATCCAGTGCGAATGAATCCTGCTGATCGGGGCCGGAGCTGACGTCAGACACCCTCCCTGAAAATGCTTGAGCCTGCCTGCATTTTTCTGGACACTCCCTGAAAATGGTCAGTTGCCACCCACAATCAGCCTCTTCCTGTCAATCACCTTGCAAACGCCCGTGCAAATGGATCCTTCGCACCATCCCCTCAATGACCGCCGATGCCCGTTGTAGCCGTCCGACGCGCCTGCGCATTGCGGTGCATATACACTCGCAGTTCGGATCTGATCGCCCGCTGTGCGAAAACGCACAGCAGCGATCAGATCTGAATTAGGCCCATAGATTGTAAACTCCACTGCGGCAGGTATCAATATGAACGGCCAAATATTCTGTGTTTAGCTCTGCGGTATTTGTTTGCGCTAAATAAATAATTGGTAATAATAATAATAATCATAATAATAGTTAATTTTTTGAAAATAATAACATAAGATTCTCTAGAAATAAAAGTATGTCATGGTAAGCAATTCTTATTTGTTATTGATAGATTACCTTTGAGTAAATTGCAGTCATGACTCTTCAACAAATAGTTCAAGTCAAGTTGTATTTTGTTACTACTCAAGCTGTATAATGAGAACAAAATAATCATGTTATACTTTGAGTTAACTGGGAGTTTTCATTGTGGTTGTTCAGATTTATTTTATTTTTAAAGATAGCTACAGGAAAGAGCAATATGTATAGTATTACAGCAAGTTGTACTGCATCTGCTGATTATTTCAAATGAATACCATGATTGCATAGTTTAGGTACATTGAGAAAGAGTGTTTTTTTGTTTTTTGTTTGTTTTTTAACTCTGTAAAGATTTAGTTGGCTGTCTTATTGGTATGTAATGCCTGTTTGTGTAAGTTAATTTATTGCCTTAGTTTGAAGTGCGATTGTATTGGGGGAGGAGTTTGCAATCGTTGCATTCACATGGAAATTGTTCCTATTTAAAGTCTAGTATTCGTCTGGAAGCCGTCGGCTGGGAGTGCTTCCATAGAAGTGCTGACATAAAAGTGTTATTATAATATTAGCAATATACCTGCGTTAAACCAAAGGAGAACAGAAGGAAAACAACAACACACCAAAACTATGACATATGGACTGTCTTAATGCGTCAAAAGTATGTAATTCATCTTATGCATATTATCTGTCTTTTTAACTAAGAAAAGACATTCCCAGTCTGCTCACTACAGTTCTCTATTATGCAAACTCATGTATTTTCTTGATGTAATGAATTGCTTGTAATTGGCATTGCATGTGTGGGGAAGTGGTTCAGTGAAACAGTTTTATTACTGCATGCTGTCTGGTGTTTACCTCCTTTGACCATTTGGCCATTTGTGGACAGGTGTACTATATCTTTTCATTTAGTGAGGTGTAGTCGTGGTGTAAAAGACAGAGTGTGATTCCTGATTTGGGGGGGGGGGGGGGGGGGGGGGAACAAACAAACACTGAACAACATCACCGAACAGGTAATTTCAACTTTAAACTTGTTATTTTTTTGTACTGTCTGCACATGGCTACTAATAACAGATGCACAGACAAAATTCTTAAAGCTATGTGTGCAAATGCTAGGAGCTTAGGAGACAAAATTCCAGAGCTAATTGCGAAAATGACAAGGGATAACCTGGATATTGTCGCAATTACGGAGTCATGGTGCAATGAGAATCATGACTGGGACATAGCTATACCAGGATACAATTTATTTAGGAAGGATAGAATGGGAAGAATAGGAGGAGGGGTAGCAATGTATGTGAAAAAAAGTATAAATGCTACTTTAATGCAAAATGTTGAGGACAAAACTGAGGTCCTTTGGGTCACCACGGAAACTGGGGAGAAGGACATTATTCGCATTGGGGTGATCTATAGACCACCAGGCCAGGGGCAGGATTTGGACAGGAACCTATTGTTGGACATCTCTAAAATGGCTTTAAAGGGAGAAGTTATAATCATGGGAGACTTTAATTTACCTGATGTAAATTGGGAGGGGTCCTTTGCAAGTTCAGCTACAAGTGGCAAATTTCTAAATTCCTTACAGGGAGCATCTCTCAAGCAATTGGTGAGGAAGCCCACTCGCAAAGACTCAATATTAGATTTGATTCTTACAAATGGTGACAGGATATCAGACATATATGTGGGTGAGCACCTGGGATCCAGTGATCATCAAGCAGTATGGCTTAGTATAAAGACAGGATCCAACTCCTGTCACACAAAAACAAAGGTGTTGGATTTTAGAAATGCTGACTTTGCAAAAATGGGGAGATGTTTAAGTGATTCATTGGCGGACTGGAGGAACTTGGAATGAGTGCAGGAGAGATAGGAAAAACTGAAAAGTGCAACACTAAGGGCAACAGACCTTTGTATCAAAAGGGTTAGGAAAAGCACCAGGAAAAGGAAGCCAATCTGGTTCACAAAAGAAGTATCAACTAGTGTGAAAGCAAAAAAGATGGCAAACAGATTCAAAATAATAATGACAAAGAGGTGTATCTTGACAGACGGAAGGATGCTAAGAAAGTGATCAGACGTGCAAAGGCAGAAGCTGAGGAGACAATGGCCCAGTCGGTAGATAAAGGGGGCAAAACTTTTTTTAAGTATAGAAATGAAAGGAGAAAATCAAATGGAGGAATAATAAGACTTAAGACAGAGAGTGAGAATTTGGTGGAGGGAGACAAGGCAATAGCAGATCACCTAAATAATTATTTTTGCTCAGTATTTACTACAGAAGGAGAAGGGAAGGGGCCACAATTATGTTGCAAGGACATTCATAAAAATAAGGTAGATGAAAGTACATTTACAGAGGAGAAGGTCCTAACTGAACTTTCAAAACTAAAAGTGGATAAATCAATGGGGCCAGATGGGATACACCCAAGGATACTAAAAGAGCTAAAAGATGTGCTGGTGGCACCATTAACAGAATTATTTAACCAGTCACTAAATACAGGTGCCATTCCAGAGGACTGGAAAAGAGCAAATGTAGTTCCATTGTACAAAAGTGGAAGCAAGGAAGAAGCAAGTAACTACAGACCAGTAAGCCTTACATCAGTAGTGGGGAAAGTAATGGAAAAACTACTAAAAGAAAGAGTTTGAATATCTTAAATCAAACAACTTACATGATCCAAAACAGCATGGATTTACTGGTGGGAGATCATGCCAAACAAATCTTATTGACTCTTTTGACTCTGTGATGAAAATAATAGATCAAGGGGGAGCTGTAGATGTAGCATATCTAGACTTTAGTAAGGCATTTGACACTGTCCCACATCGCAGACTGCTAAATAAACTTGAAAGTGTGGGGGTGGATTATAGAATAGTTAAATGGATAAGAACCTGGTTGCAGGATAGGAAACAGACAGTTGTAGTAAATGGAGTGCAATCTATGGAGGGAAATGTTACCAGTGGAGTACCCCAGGGATCTGTACTCGGACCAGTTCTCTTTAATATCTTTGTTGGTGACATTGCAGATGGTATTGAAGGGAAAGTATGCCTTTTTGCAGATGATACAAAGATATGCAACATGTTAGACACCCAGGAGGGGTAAAACAAATGATCGATGACCTAGCTAGGCTTGAAAAATGGTCAAGAACATGGCAACTACAGTTTAGTGCTAAAAAATGCAAAATCATGCACTTGGGTCTCAAAAACCCAAAGGCTAAATATCAAGGGTACTATAATGGAAACTACTGAGGAGGAAAGGGATTTAGGAGTCACTATTTCAAGTGACTTAAAGGCAGGAAAGCAATGCAACAAAGCAATGAGAAAGGCAAGTCAGATGCTTGGTTGCATAGGGAGAGGAATCAGTAGCAGGAAAAGAGAAGTAATAATGCCACTGTATAGGTCATTGGTGCGGCCTCATCTGGAATACTGTGTCCAGTTCTGGAGACCATATCTCCAGAAGGATATAAATACATTAGAGAGTGTACAAAGAAGGGCAACTAAAATGGTGCATGGCCTACATCACAAAACTTACCCGGAAAGGCTAAAAGATCTTAACATGTATAGTATGGAGGAGAGAAGGGAAAGGGGAGACATGATAGAAACTTTCAAATATACCAAAGGTTTTAACAAAGTTCAGGAGGGAAACATTTTTCAAAGGAAGAGAAGTATTAGAACTCGAGGACATACACTGAAACTGGAGGGAGGCAGGTTCAGGGGAAATTTAAGGAAAAATTATTTCACAGAAAGGGTAGTGGATAAGTGGAATAGCCTCCCATCAGAGGTGGTAGAGACTAAGACTGTGGAGCAGTTTAAACATGCTTGGGATAGGCATGTGAATATCCTTACAAGGAATTAAGGTTCAAAGAGGGTTGCGATTACCTAAAGGATAAAAAAAATGGGCAGACTAGATGGGCCAAGTGGTTCTTATCTGATGTCAAATTCTATGTTTCTATGTTAGAACATAGCAAGGCTGACAATATGCTGCAGTACTCTAGTCGGGATGCTGTCAGAATCCTGATGGTCAGAATCCCGATGATAAATATTTGGATTAGGGATAGCCACTAGCGGGACGGTTATAATTAGACTGTGTGTGTGTGTCTGGGATGGGGGGGTGTAGGGTTATGCTATGGGAGGGGACAGTTAGGGTTAGGGTGCGGGGGTGGGGGTTAGGGTTAAAATACTTACTGGGATCTGTCAGGATTTTGACAGTCTGGATACCACTGTCGGCATCCTGACCGTTTGGATTGTCACAGCCAGGATTTCATACCCAACTCCGCTGGTCTACTTTCTTGACTGTTAAAGCAGATTGTACATGTGTAGCATTTTTTGTGTAATTGAATATGAGGTTTGCAGTATTAGTACTGATTGGCTACTAAGACAACAGATCTAAATAGTGCACTTTGCAGGTAGCTAATGGGAAGTAGGCAAATACAACTTAAAAAAAAAGAATCAAATCTGTAAACAGATGGTTGGGAAATTATAACTGAATCCAATTCAAAAACATGCCTCATTCTTCCCATGGACAGCAAATACAGTTGCTTAGCTTGAACAGCATACAAATAGTTATGCTGCAGGGCATAATTAATGTGCTTGATTACTGCACACGTGGTCAGATACAATCTGCCATTAGCAGTTGGCACATGAAAGATCTCAGTCAGATGTTATTTGTGGTAGATGGCCAGTTTGGTTTGAAATTGTGACATCACAATATGCTGGCACTATATAAACAATACATAAATGACTGTGACCCTTTACTATTATGATATTTCTCTGACGTCCTAGTGGATGCTGGGAACTCCGTAAGGACCATGGGGAATAGCGGCTCCGCAGGAGACTGGGCACAAAAGTAAAGCTTTAGGACTACCTGGTGTGCACTGGCTCCTCCCCCTATGACCCTCCTCCAAGCCTCAGTTAGATTTTTGTGCCCGAACGAGAAGGGTGCACACTAGGGGCTCTCCTGAGCTGCTTAGTGAAAAGTTTAGTTTTAGGTTTTTTATTTTCAGTGAGACCTGCTGGCAACAGGCTCACTGCATCGAGGGACTAAGGGGAGAAGAAGCGAACTCACCTGCGTGCAGAGTGGATTGGGCTTCTTAGGCTACTGGACACCATTAGCTCCAGAGGGATCGAACACAGGCCCAGCCATGGAGTCCGGTCCCAGAGCCGCGCCGCCGGCCCCCTTACAGAGCCAGAAGCAAGAAGAGGTCCGGAAAATCGGCGGCAGAAGACATCCTGTCTTCACCAAGGTAGCGCACAGCACTGCAGCTGTGCGCCATTGCTCCTCAGCACACTTCACACTTCGGTCACTGAGGGTGCAGGGCGCTAGGGGGGGGTGCCCTGAGCAGCAATAAAAACACCTTGGCTGGCGAAAATACATCACATATAGCCCCCAGGGCTATATGGATGAATTTTAACCCCTGCCAGATTACACTGAAAAACGGGAGAAAAGGCCACCGAGAAAGGGGCGGAGCCTATCTCCTCAGCACACTGGCGCCATTTTCCCTCACAGCTCCGTTGGAGGGAAGCTCCCTGGCTCTCCCCTGCAGTCACTACACTACAGAAAGGGTTAAAAAGAGAGGGGGGCACTAATTAGGCGCAGTATAAACAATACAGCAGCTATAAGGGGAAAAACACTTATATAAGGTTATCCCTGTATATATATATAGCGCTCTGGTGTGTGCTGGCAAACTCTCCCTCTGTCTCCCCAAAGGGCTAGTGGGGTCCTGTCCTCTATCAGAGCATTCCCTGTGTGTGTGCTGTGTGTCGGTACGTTTGTGTCGACATGTATGAGGAGGAAAATGATGTGGAGGCGGAGCAAATTGCCTGTAATAGGGATGTCACCCCCTAGGGGGTCGACACCTGAGTGGATAAACTGCTGGAAGGAATTACATGACAGTGTCCGCTCTTTACAAAAGACAGGGATTGACATGAGACAGCCGGCTACTCAGCTTGTGCCTGTCCAGACGTCTCATAGGCCGTCAGGGGCTCTAAAGCGCCCGTTACCTCAGATGGCAAATACAGACGCCGACACGGATACTGACTCCAGTGTCGACGGGGAAGAGACAAATATGACTTCCAGTAGGGCCACACGTTACATGATTGAGGCAATGGAAAATGTTTTACACATTTCTGATAATACGAGTACCACCAATAGGGGTATTATGTTCAGTGAGGAAAAACTACCTGTAGTTTTCCTGAATCTGAGAAATTAAATGAGGTGTGTGATGAAGCGTGGGTTTCCCCCGATAAAAAACTGATAATTTCTAAAAAGTTATTGGCATATATCCTTTCCCGCCAGAGGTTAGGGTGCGTTGGGAAACACCCCCTAGGGGGGATAAAGCGCTCACACGCTTGTCAAAACAAGGGCTCTACCCTCTCCTGAGATGGCCGCCCTTAAGGATCCTGCTGATAGAAAGCAGGAGGGTATCCTAAAATGTATTTACACACATACTGGTGTTATACTGCGACCAGCAATCGCCTCAGCCTGGATGTGCAGTGCTGGGTTGGCGTGGTCGGATTCCCTGACTGAAAATATTGATATCCTAGATAGGGACAGTATATTATTGCCTGTAGAGCATTTAAAAGATGCATTTCTATATATGTGTGATGCACAGCGGGATATTTGCCGACTGGCATCAAGAGTAAGTGCGCTGTCCATTTCTGCCAGAAGAGGGTTATGGACACGACAGTGGTCAGGTGATGCGGATTCCAAATGGCATATGGAAGTATTGCCTTATAAAGGGGAGGAGTTATTTGGGGTCGGTCTTTCAGACCTGGTGGCCACGGCAACAGCTGGGAAATCCACGTTTTTACCCCAGGTCGCCTCTCAACATAAGAAGACGCCGTATTATCAGGCGCAGTCCTTTCGTTCCCATAAGGGCACGTGGGCAAAAGGTTCCTCATTTCTGCCCCGTGACAGAGAGGGAAACGGCTGCAGAAATCAGCCAGTTCCCAGGAACAGAAGCCCTCCCCCGCCTCTGCCAAGCCCTCAGCATGACGCTGGGGCTTTACAAGCAGACAGGGAGGCAGTGTTGGAAGCCATTCACAAGCTGTATTCCCAGCAGGTGATAATTAAGGTACCCCTCCTGCAACAGGGAAAGGGGTATTACTCCACACTGTTGTGGTACCGAAGCCGGACGGCTCGGTGAGACCGATTTTAAATCTAAAATCTTTGAACACTTACATACAGAGGTTCAAATTCAAGAGAAGGGGACTACATGGTGTCTCTGGACATCAAGGATGCTTACCTTCATGTCCAAATTTACCCTTCTCACCAAGGGTACCTCAGGTTTGTGGTACAGAACTGTCACTATCAGTTTCAGACGCTGCCGTTTGGATGGTCCACGGCACCCCGGGTCTTTACCAAGGTAATGGCCGAAATGATGATACTCCTTCGAAGGAAGGGAGTTTTAGTTATCCCTTACTTGGACGATCTCCTGATAAGGGTAAGATCCTGGGAACAGTTGGAGGTCGGTGTAGCACTATCTCAGGTAGTGTTGCGACAGCACGATTGGATTCTCAATATTCCAAAATCGCAGCTGGTTCCGACGACTCGTCTTCTGTTCCTAGGGATGATTCTGGACACAGTTCAGAAAAAGGTGTTTCTCCCGGAGGAGAGAGCCAGGGAGTTATCCGAGCTAGTCAGGAACCTCCTAAAACCGAGCCAAGTCTCAGTGCATCAATGCACAAGGGTTCTGGGAAAAATGGTAGCTTCCTACGAAGAAAAGCCATTCGGCAGATTCCACGCAAGAACTTTCCAGTGGGACCTGCTGGACAAATGGTCCGGGTCGCATCTTAAGATGCATCAGCGGATAACCCGGTCACCAAGGACAAGGGTGTCCCTCCTGTGGTGGTTGCAGAGTGCTCATCTTCTAGAGGGCCGCAGAGTCGGCATTCAGGACTGGGTCCTGGTGACCACGGATGCCAGCCTGCGAGGCTGGGGAGCAGTCACACAGGGAAGAAATTTCCAGGGCTTATGGTCAAGCCTGGAGACATCATTTCACATAAATATCCTGGAGCTAAGGGCCATTTACAAGGGATGCAGTCACTTTACCTCCAATCATAATCCCGACGGACTATATACCGACACCCATTGACCGATGGTCGAAATCCCGACAAGGTCTAAATACCGACACGGACTAAATACCGACATGTAAAATACTGACAAGGTCTAAATACCGACATGTAAAATGCCGACAGGTCGAAATACCGACACAATTTTTTCATGATTTTTTTCATTAAAACCGACTTGTTCATACTTTACCGTCCCAGTGGACCTAGAGGGGGAATATAATAGTGTGCCCGAAGCATGGCGAGCGCAGCGGTACACTTTATATGGTGTCCATGTTGATTTATGTCGACATACACACAAAAAAACATCAAAAAATGCATGTCGGTATTTCGACCTGTCGACATTTTACATGTCGGTATTTAGACCTTGTCGGTATTTTACATGTCGGTATTTAGTCCGTGTCGGTATTTAGACCTTGTCGGGATTTCGACCATCGGTCAATGGGTGTCGGTATATAGACCGTCGGGATTATGATTGGCGGGATTTCATACCGATCCCATTTACAATGCTCTCAGCTTAGCAAGACCTCTGCTTCAAGGTCAGCCGGTGTTGATCCAGTCGGACAACATCACGGCAGTCACCCATGTAAACAGACAGGGTGGCACAAGAAGCAGTCAATGGCAGAAGCTGCAAGGATTCTTAGCTGGGCGGAAAATCATGGGATAGCACTGTCAGCAGTATTCATTCCGGGAGTGGACAACTGGGAAGCAGACTTCCTCAGCAGGCACGGCCTCCACCCGGGAGAGTGGGGACTTCACCCAGAAGTCTTCCACATGATTGTAAACCATTGGGAAAAAACCAAAGGTGGACATGATGGCGTCCCGCCTAAACAAAAAATTGGACAGGTATTGCGCCAGGTCAAGGGAACCTCAGGCAATAGCTGTGGACGCTCTGGTAACACCGTGGGTGTACCAGTCAGTGTATGTGTTCCCTCCTCTTCCTCTCATACCAAAAGTACTGAGAATTATAAGACGGAGGGGAGTAAGAACTATACTCGTGGCTCCGGATTGGCCAAGAAGGACTTGGTACCCGAACTTCAAGAGATGCTCACGGAGGACCCGTGGCCTCTACCTCTAAGAAGGGACCTGCTCCAGCAAGGACCCTGTCTATTCCAAGACTTACCGCGGCTGCGTTTAACGGCAGGGCGGTTGAACGCCGGATCCTGAAGGAAAAAGGCATTCCGGATGAAGTCATCCCTACCCTGATCAAGCCAGGAAGGATGTAACCGCAAAGCATTATCACCGCATTTGGCGAAAATATGTTGCGGGGTGCGAGGCCAGTAAGGCCCCGATGGAGGAATTTTCAACTAGGTCGATTCCTGCATTTCCTGTAAACAGGAGTGTCTATGTGCCTAAAATTGGGGTCCATTAAGGTTCAAATTTCGGCCCTGTCAATTTTCTTCCAGAAAGAACTAACTTCAGTTCCTGAAGTTCAGACGTTTTGTAAAAGGGGTACTGCATATACAGCCTCCTTTTGTGCCTCCAGTGGCACCTTGGGATCTCAATGTAGTTTTTGGGTTCCTAAAGTCACATTGGTTTGAACCACTTGAATCTGTGGAGTTAAAATATCTCACATGGAAAGTGGTCATGTTGTTGGTCCTGGCCTCGGCCAGGCGCGTGTCAGAATTGGGGGCTTTATCCTGTAAAGGCCCTTATCTGATCTTCCAGACAGGGCGGAATTGAGGACTCATCCTCAATTTCTCCCTAAGCTGTTTTCAGCGTTTCACGTGAACCAGCCTATTGTGGTACCTGCGGCTACTAGGGACTTGGAGGACTCCAAGTTGCTGGACGTAGTCAGGGCCCTGAAAATATATGTTTCCAGGACGGCTGGAGTCAGAAAATCTGACTCGCTGTTTATCCTGTATGCACCCAACAAGCTGGGTGCTCCTGCTTCTAAGCAGACTATTGCTCGTTGGATTTGTAGCACAATTCAGCTTGCACATTCTGTGGCAGGCCTGCCACAGCCAAAATCTGTAAAAGCCCATTCCACACGGAAAGTGGGCTCATCTTGGGCGACTGCCCGAGGAGTCTCGGCTTTACAACTTTGCCGAGCAGCTACTTGGTCGCTGTCACGATCCGGGTATCTGGACGCCATTTCTTACCTATCAGATGCCTCCTAAGGCTGGCTCAGCGCTCCAGGACCGGATCCCATCTGTTATCCTGATGTGCACATTCCCGCATCCTCTCCTGTCTCTCTGGACGCAGTCACAGTAACGCCTTATACATCTGGCATGGCGTCTCCCGCGGCCTCCGCCGCCGTCCCTGAGCTTCTGCATTCAGAGTGGCGATTACGTCAGCCGCGGCCTCCGCTGTGTCCGCGTGGTCGGATGTGCATCTGTCAGCCTGGCGTCTCCTGTCTCCGGTGGCCGGCGCCGCCATTACTGTTTTCCAGACCACATGGATTACAATCCAAACTTCTCTCCAAGTGTCTGCATGGGCGCAGCCATCTTGGATTCTGTCAGCTGATCATTCCTACCAATCCGTTGTCAGTATTATTAATTTGCATAATTGCCTAGCCAATGCCTTCCTTGCTGCAGGTATAAATAGGTTGTGCCTGAGCAAGGAAGGCGTCAGTGCTTTGGTTGTCAAACCTAGTTCCAGTTTGTCTCTCTTCTGTGAATGTCTTCCAGGTTCCAGCTCCTGTCTCCAGACTTCTGCTATAGAGACCCGCACCAGCATTCCATCTGCGGTGTAGCCTGACTCTCCGATCCATTCTGGACTCACCTGTTTCCAGCTACAACATCACCTGCTTCCAGCTCAGCTTCCAGCAGTGTACAGCTTCTCTTAAAGGACCGGTGTCCTTTCTGCAGTTTACCACTCTCCACCGGTATTATTATTTCTCCGCTCTCAAATTCTACATTTCATCTATATTGCATCGCTCTCAAGCTTTATTTATTATTTAACTGGTTCCAGCCAGTATCCACTCCGTGCCAACACCTGTCTGGTTCTAACCAGTACCCACAGCAGCATTTTATCTACAGCAGTCCAGCTTTCCCTGGAACACCAGCTGGTACGACCCTGGGCTTTCCTCATTGCTACAGTTGAGCCTGGTAAGGACTTTCCAACTTGCAGATAATAAGAACTGTCTCATACCACCAGAGCTCTGTGGCCCCTGCCACCCTGTAGTACCCAGGAACTGTATTATTATTTCTCTGCTGATTTTTATGTTACTTTTTACTGCTACTGTGATGCATGGAGTTTGTCATAAATAAATATCATTGACTTTTACTCAAGTTGTCGTGGTCACGCCTTCGGGCGGTTTCTCTTCATGTTACTTACATGTCCAGGGGTCTGATACAACCTCCCAGGTTCCGGTACATCTCAGCCCCTACAACTGAGGCTGCCTTCCGTCAGCTCAGGCCCTCAGTTGTGACAGTAAGCACTGACCAAATGAATCCAGCCGGAGACCAGGATCAAGCGGCCAGGCCGATGCAAGAACTGGCAGCCCGACTTGAACATCAGGAGGCTGCACAGGGCCACATCATCCGCTGTCTCCAGGATCTCTCTACTCGGCTGGATGGGATTCAGACAACTCTCCGTGGATCAGGCGCATCTGGGGCGTCAACCACAGTGACTCCAACTATAACCCCACCCACCTTACCCGTTTCTGCTCCACGTCTTCACCTTCCAACGCCAGCAAAATTTGACGGATCTCCAAGATTCTGCAGGGGATTTCTCAACCAGTGTGAGATTCAGTTTGAGCTACAACCTGGCAATTTTCCCAGTGACCGTACAAAAATTGCCTACATCATCTCTCTTCTCAGTGGCTCAGCCCTTGACTGGGCATCACCGTTATGGGAGAGGTCCGACACCCTGCTATCTTCTTACACTGCATTCGTGTCAACATTCAGGCGCATCTTCGACGAGCCAGGCCGGGTAACTTCAGCTTCGTCTGAGATTCTCCGTTTACGCCAGGGATCACATACTGTAGGACAATATCTTATACAGTTCCAGATCCTGGCATCTGAACTGGCATGGAACGACGAGGCCCTGTATGCTGCATTCTGGCATGGTTTATCCGAGCGTATTAAAGAGGAGTTAGCTACCAGAGACTTACCCTCCAAGTTAGATGAGCTAATCTCACTTTGTACAAAAGTTGACTTACGTTTCAGAGAGAGAGCAACTGAGCGTGGAAGATCATCTGCTCCAAAATCTTCTGCTCCTCCTCCTCGCCAACTGTCACCAACTAAAGATGAACCCATGCAAATTGGCCGTTCCCGTTTAACTCCTGCTGAGCGCCGAAGACGTCTCTCTGAGTCTCTCTGTCTGTATTGTGCAGCTCCGTCTCACACTATTAATGCCTGTCCCAAACGTCCGGGAAAACTCCAAATCCTAGCTCGCCAAGGAGAGGGCCGGCTAGGAGTAATGATCTCCTCTCCATCTCCTCAAGATTGTAATCTCCCAGTCTCGCTTCAAGTTGCTCAACGTTATCAGAATGTCATTGCCCTCCTGGATTCCGGAGCAGCTGGGAACTTTATTACCGAAGCCTATGTTAAACGGTGGTCCCTACCCACCGAGAGACTTCCTTCCTCCTTTTCCTTAACTGCCGTGGATGGCAGTAAAATTTTTGATACAGTTATTGCTCTAAGGACTCTGCCAGTTCGTCTGAGAGTGGGAGTTCTTCATTCCGAACTTATTTCACTTTTAGTGATTCCAAGAGCCACACATCCTGTGGTCCTGGGCCTTCCATGGCTCCGTCTTCACAATCCTACAATTGATTGGACGACTACGCAAATCCTGGCATGGGGTCCCTCCTATGCTGAGACATGTTTGTTCAAAGTGTTGCCTGTCTGTTCTTCCTCCCCCAGGTCGTCTGATGTTCCACCTCCTCCATATCAAGATTTCACGGATGTGTTCAGTAAAGCTTCTGCTGATATCCTTCCTCCTCATAGAGAATGGGATTGCCCGATTGATCTCGTTCCAGGGAAGGTTCCACCTCGAGGCCGAACTTATCCGTTGTCTCTGCCCGAGACGCATTCTATGGAGGAATACATTAAAGAGAACCTAGCAAAGTGGTTCATTCGACCTTCTTCTTCTCCAGCCGGCGCAGGCTTCTTTTTTGTAAAAAAGAAAGATGGTGGTCTGCGGCCGTGCATCGACTACAGAGGTTTGAACGACATTACCATCAAGAACCGCTATCCTTTACCCCTGATTACTGAGCTCTTTGACAGAGTTAGCGGAGCTACCATCTTTACAAAGCTGGACTTGAGAGGTGCTTACAATCTCATCCGGATCCGTGAGGGTGACGAGTGGAAGACCGCATTTAACACCCGTGACGGACATTATGAGTACCTCGTCATGCCCTTCGGATTGAGCAATGCTCCAGCTGTCTTCCAGCATTTCGTCAATGAGATCTTCAGAGACATTCTATACCGTCATGTCGTGGTCTATCTAGACGATATCCTCATTTTTGCCAACAATTTAGAGGAACATCGTTTTTGGGTAAAGGAGGTTCTGTCCCGTCTCCGTGTCAATCATCTCTATTGCAAATTAGAGAATTGCGTCTTTGAAGTCAAGTCCATTCCGTTTCTAGGGTACATTGTGTCCGGTTCCGGACTAGAGATGGATCCTGAGAAACTACAAGCAATCCAGAATTGGCCGGTACCCTTAACCCTCAAAGGGGTCCAGAGGTTTTTAGGGTTCGCCAATTATTACCGAAAGTTTATACGAGACTTTTCCACCATTGTGGCGCCTATTACTGCTTTCACCAAGAAGGGTGCTAACCTGTCCAAGTGGTCTGAAGAAGCCATGCAAGCTTTTCATCTTTTAAAACAGAGGTTCATCTCTGCGCCTGTCCTGAAACAGCCTGACATCGACTCTCCTTTCATCCTAGAGGTGGATGCCTCCTCCGTTGGAGTAGGAGCGGTGTTATCTCAGAGGGCTAAAGATGGCCATTTACATCCTTGCAGTTTCTTCTCACGGAAGTTCTCCCCAGCGGAGCGCAACTATGCCATTGGCGACCAGGAGTTGCTGGCCATCAAGCTCGCTCTAGAGGAGTGGAGATATCTGTTGGAGGGAGCTTCTCATTCAATCACCATCCTTACAGACCACAAGAACCTTCTATATCTGAAAGGCGCACAATGTCTCAACCCTCGTCAGGCCAGATGGGCACTTTTCTTTTCCAGGTTCGACTTTAAACTCCAGTTCTGTCCGGGCTCTCAGAATCGCAAGGCCGATGCCCTTTCCCGCTCATGGGAGCAAGAAAATGAGTCAGAGTCTTCAGACAAGCATCCTATTATAAATCCGTTGGCATTCTCCACGGTAGGGATGGACTCTACGCCCCCATCAGGGAAAAGTTTTGTGAAGCCGACACTAAGGAAGAAGCTCATGCATTGGGCCCATGCTTCCCGCTTTGCCGGACATACAGGTATCCAAAAAACCCTGAAGTTTATCTCTAGGTCCTATTGGTGGCCAACTCTGAAAAAGGATGTTTTGGAGTTTATTGCATCTTGCCCAAAGTGTGCTCAACATAAAGTATCCCGCCAGTCGCCTGCGGGGCAACTGGTTCCACTATCTGTTCCCCGTCGACCATGGACCCATTTGTCGATGGATTTTATTACAGATTTGCCCATGTGCAACAAATTTAATACCATCTGGGTGGTAGTTGACCGGTTCACCAAGATGGCACACTTCATTCCTCTCACCGGTCTTCCGTCAGCTTCCAAGTTGGCTCAAGTATTCATACAAGAGATCTTTCGACTCCACGGTCTTCCAGAAGAAATTATCTCAGATCGAGGAGTTCAATTCACAGCCAAATTCTGGCGAAGTTTATGTCAAGCCCTCCAAGTCAAGCTAAAGTTTTCCACGGCTTACCATCCTCAGACCAATGGTCAAACTGAGAGGGTGAATCAGGACTTGGAGTCCTTCCTCCGCATCTATGTGTCCTCCTCTCAAGATGACTGGCTTCAATTACTTCCCTGGGCCGAGTTCTGTCATAACAACCAGTATCATTCTTCATCTTCTTCAACACCATTCTTCACCAACTTTGGATTCCACCCTAAAGTCCCTGAGTTCCAACCGCTTCCAGCAACTTCTGTTCCCGCAGTGGATATCACCTTGCATCAGTTTGCCAATATCAGGAAGAGCGTACGATCAGCTCTGCTCAAGGCATCGTTCAGGTACAAGAAGTTTGCGGATAAGAAGCGTCGAGCAGTTCCTGCTCTCAAGGTGGGTGATCGGGTATGGTTATCCACGAAGAATTTGAGGTTAAGAGTTCCCAGTATGAAGTTTGCACCTCGCTACATCGGTCCTTTTAAAATTGATCAAGTCATCAATCCTGTTGCTTACAGACTCCAGTTGCCTCCCTTCTTAAAGATACCCAGGACATTCCATGTTTCCCTGTTGAAACCGCTAATCTTGAATCGGTTTCATTCCTCACTTCCTCCAACTCCGAAAGTCCAAACTCAACGAGGCGTTGAGTATGAAGTAGCCAAGATCCTGGACTCGCGTCACCGTTACGGTCAACTTCAGTATCTTATTGACTGGAAGGGTTATGGCCCTGAGGAACGTTCATGGACCAATGCTTCTGATGTCCATGCTCCTGCCTTGGTCCGGAGATTCCATTCCAAGTTTCCTCAAAAGCCAAAGAAGTGTCCTGGGGCCACTCCTAAAGGGGGGGGGGGTGCTGTCACGATCCGGGTATCTGGACGCCATTTCTTACCTATCAGATGCCTCCTAAGGCTGGCTCAGCGCTCCAGGAACGGATCCCATCTGTTATCCTGATGTGCACATTCCCGAATCCTCTCCTGTCTCTCTGGACGCAGTCACAGTAACGCCTTATACATCTGGCATGGCGTCTCCCGCGGCCTCCGCCGCCGTCCCTGAGCTTCTGCATTCAGAGTGGCGATTACGTCAGCCGCGGCCTCCGCTGTGTCCGCGTGGTCGGATGTGCATCTGTCAGCCTGGCGTCTCCTGTCTCCGGTGGCCGGCGCCGCCATTACTGTTTTCCAGACCACATGGATTACAATCCAAACTTCTCTCCAAGTGTCTGCATGGGCGCAGCCATCTTGGATTCTGTCAGCTGATCATTCCTACCAATCCGTTGTCAGTATTATTAATTTGCATAATTGCCTAGCCAATGCCTTCCTTGCTGCAGGTATAAATAGGTTGTGCCTGAGCAAGGAAGGCGTCGGTGCTTTGGTTGTCAAACCTAGTTCCAGTTTGTCTCTCTTCTGTGAATGTCTTCCAGGTTCCAGCTCCTGTCTCCAGACTTCTGCTATAGAGACCCGCACCAGCATTCCATCTGCGGTGTAGCCTGACTCTCCGATCCATTCTGGACTCACCTGTTTCCAGCTACAACATCACCTGCTTCCAGCTCAGCTTCCAGCAGTGTACAGCTTCTCTTAAAGGACCGGTGTCCTTTCTGCAGTTTACCACTCTCCACCGGTATTATTATTTCTCCGCTCTCAAATTCTACATTTCATCTATATTGCATCGCTCTCAAGCTTTATTTATTATTTAACTGGTTCCAGCCAGTATCCACTCCGTGCCAACACCTGTCTGGTTCTAACCAGTACCCACAGCAGCATTTTATCTACAGCAGTCCAGCTTTCCCTGGAACACCAGCTGGTACGACCCTGGGCTTTCCTCATTGCTACAGTTGAGCCTGGTAAGGACTTTCCAACTTGCAGATAATAAGAACTGTCTCATACCACCAGAGCTCTGTGGCCCCTGCCACCCTGTAGTACCCAGGAACTGTATTATTATTTCTCTGCTGATTTTTATGTTACTTTTTACTGCTACTGTGATGCATGGAGTTTGTCATAAATAAATATCATTGACTTTTACTCAAGTTGTCGTGGTCACGCCTTCGGGCGGTTTCTCTTCATGTTACTTACATGTCCAGGGGTCTGATACAACCTCCCAGGTTCCGGTACATCTCAGCCCCTACAACTGAGGCTGCCTTCCGTCAGCTCAGGCCCTCAGTTGTGACAGTCAGGGGCAAACACGTTTGCTAAATTCTACAAATTTGATACCCTGGCTGAGGAGGACCTGGAGTTCTCTCATTCGGTGCTGCAGAGTCATCCGCACTCTCCCGCCCGTTTGGGAGCTTGGTATAATCCCCATGGTCCTTACGGAGTTCCCAGCATCCACTAGGACGTCAGAGAAAATAAGAATTTACTTACCGATAATTCTATTTCTCATAGTCCGTAGTGGATGCTGGGCGCCCATCCCAAGTGCGGATTGTCTGCAATACTTGTACATAGTTATTGTTACAAAAATCGGGTTATTGTGGTTGTGAGCCATCTTTCCAGAGGCTCCTCTGTTATCATGCTGTTAACTGGATTCAGATCACAGGTTGTACGGTGTGATCGGTGTGGCTGGTATGAGTCTTACCCGGGATTCATAAATCCTTCCTTATTGTGTACGCTCGTCCGGGCACAGTATCCTAACTGAGGCTTGGAGGAGGGTCATAGGGGGAGGAGCCAGTGCACACCAGGTAGTCCTAAAGCTTTACTTTTGTGCCCAGTCTCCTGCGGAGCCGCTATTCCCCATGGTCCTTACGGAGTTCCCAGCATCCACTACGGACTATGAGAAATAGAATTATCGGTAAGTAAATTCTTATTTTTCATGGCATCTTAAAGTCCTATTCAGGGCCGCCATCGGGAGGAGTGAGGGTGTGGGGTGTGGAAATACTGGGACTGGAGTACCAGACCCGAACAGAGAGGGGGACCCACCATTGTTAGATAACGACGAGGCGATCGGGACCCACGCACACAAAGGGCCCCTACACAGGGTCGGTCTGATCCACCAATTACCGAGAACCGGAGCCCAGTGGCACCTATTCTTGGACGGGGCTGCCACGGCGCTGCAGAATAGTGCAGCATTCAGAGCAGCTCCTCCTGAGACCCTTAACATTTACTAGGACAGAATATTGATAAGGGGAACTCTGTGTGGCATACTGGGGAGGGGGGGCACTGGGACAATATTAATATGGGGGCTCTGTGTGGCATACTGGGGGGTAATGGGACTATATATATTTAATTTTTTTTCTTCAAATTTCTGTTTAATACCATAGTGTTGAACAAAAACAGTTGTGAATTTGTTGCTTAGGCAAAATGTTCAAGGTATCAATAAAAGTTTCCCAAATTTCGAAGATCTTCTCAAGTCTCCATCCAGTTCATTTTGAACACATGAAAGAGTTTGGGTGGGATGTGATGGAGTCCGAGATCGCCGGACATGCAGGATTTCTGACTTTTTTTTAAAAGGGGCAATCACTTGCAAGGCATGGTTTTGCCTCGTGTTTATCCCTTTAAAAAAAATCCAGGATCGGCCAACATCACGCACATCCGACGATCTCTAACTCCATTACATCCTGCCGTTTAATCTTTAAACATTTGCATAGAAGGAGGGGAAGGGTATATCCATTGCTGCAGTATACTTGCCATGGCTGAGAGTATCAAAACTAACTTACGACAACGCGGTGAAATTGTGGAGGTAGTTGTCAGTATACCAAAAATAGCCCATTCCGGGGTCAATGGTAAAAAATGTACTAACTCTGAAATTACGAGTTGTTTGACGCAAAGTCAACATTTTTTAATAGTGGTACAATCCCAAAAACAGTGTAAAGGGAAACATTGGGTCTAGCAGGAAACAAGCCCAATTACATTTCAAGAAGAGGGTAACAAATATCGTGTATACATTTTTTTCAAGAACATTTCTTAGTACAGGTTGAGTATCCCATATCCATATATTCCGAAATACGGAATATTCCGAAATACGGACTTTTTTGAGGGAGAGTGAGATAGTGAAACCTTTGTTTTTTGATGGCTCAATGTACACAAACTTTGTTTAATACACAAAGTTATTAAAAATATTGTATTAAATGACCTTCAGGCTGTGTGTATAAGGTGTATATGAAACATAAATGAATTGTGTGAATGTACACACACTTTGTTTAATGCACAAAGTTATAAAAAATATTGGCTAAAATGACCTTCAGGCTGTGTGTATAAGGTGTATATGTAACATAAATGCATTCTGTGCTTAGATTTAGGTCCCATCACCATGATATCTCATTATAGTATGCAATTATTCCAAAATACGGAAAAATCCCATATCCAAAATACCTCTGGTCCCAAGCATTTTGGATAAGGGAGACTCAACCTGTATTTGATAGACGAGAGAACTCGAATGGAATATAAAAGTGCTTTTAAAATTGATTATTCACTAAGGTCAGGAAAGTGTTTCTGCCAACGAGGGATACCAGTGTCATAATGGGGTCTGCCCTATTTTGTAAAATGAACATATCGCTCCTCTAGAATCAACAGGGGATTGAAAGGCTATATCTAAGTCCATTGACCAGAGAAAAGAAATGACCTTTGATGTATAGTGCTATTCCTGTAAAATAGATAGGTTATATATTTGTAAAAAGGAGAATTGGGAATGAGCCTGAGAAAAGGATAATAGATGTTGTGTGGTCAAGTCTCTTGGTGAATCATATTTAGACCATTGGAGGCCCAAAGTGTAAATATAGAGAAGGCTAAGCCATGCTGAAAATTGACATTACCCAGCAGAGTAAGGCATAAAGAATATGATGCATTGAAATTCCATTTGTTACGGATAGAATGCTGAACTGATCATATGGACATTAAAAGAGGGTTATCTAATACATCTGCAGGGATATCAAATTTATTAAGGTGCAGGCACTGGGACAATATTAATATGGTGGCTCTGTGTGGCATGCTGGGGGCAATACGTGGCAAACTGGGGGGCATGGGGACATTATGTTAATATGGGGGCTCTGTGTGGCATACTGGAGGGGCAATATGTGGCATACTAGGAGCCACTGGGGCATAATATGGGGGGTCGCTGTGTGGCATACTGGGAGGACAAGCTCCTCCTAATTCATCTCTCTCTCTCTCTCTCTCTCTCTCTCTCTCTCTCTCTCTCTCATCTCCCTTTATTCCTCCTCTCTCTCTCCCATTTGCCCCTATTTTTTCTCTTTCCCACCTCCCCTATTTCTCCCCTCTATCATCTGCCCCTATTCCTCCTCTCTCTCGTCTGCGCCTATTCCTCATCTCTGTCTCCCATCTGCCTCTTTGTCTGCTTTCTCTCCCACCTGCCTCTATTTCTCCTCTCTCTCTCTCCCATCTTCCACTATTCCTCCTCTCTCTCCCGTCTACCACTATTCCTCCTCTCTCTCCCATCTACCACTATTCCTTCTCTCTCTCTCTCTCTTCTACCACTATTCCTCCTCTCTCTCTCTCCCGTCTACCACTATTCCTTCTCTCTCTTTACCGTCTACCACTATTCCTCCACTCTCTCTCTACCGTCTACCACTATTCCTCCTCTCTCTCTCCCGTCTACCACTATTCCTTCTCTCTCTCTACCGTCTACCACTATTCCTCCTCTCTCTCTCCCTTCTACCACAATTCCTCCTCTCTCCTGTTTCCCCATATTCCAGGGAGGAGAGCTGCCTATTTTGTCAGCCCCATGCCCCACAATTTCTGATGACATTCCTTACAAAGAAACAACAAGGTTTGTTAAGTGAGTTGAGACTGTCGCCAAGACGATTAGAAAACCGATACAGTTTACAAGACAATAAATGGTGTGAATGATGTGCCTCATATATAACCTATTGTGTGTAACTATTGAGGAGTGCCCAGAGAGGTGCTTTGTATTATGCTTTTGATGACTGAGAGTGATTTTGTCTTTTTTCATTGATCTCTTTTAACAAATGAAACTGCATGGATTTCCCATTACCGACACCATTCTGTAAGTATATACTATGGCTGGAGTAGATTTTTATTTCATTTTTAAAGCTGCACTACCAACTAGGCAGCTGCTACGTGCAGCTACTGTTGTCTAGGATCCATTGGAATGTCAAAAACTTGCTGATTGGTCCTCTTACACCGCCCCCCCTACCCCTTTCCCCTACACACCTCATTTTGCAGCCATTTTAGTGGTGAAGTAAAATGGTTGTAGTGCAACTTTAATATTATGACCACACGTGAGTATTTAGTGGCATAGCACATCCATCTTTATATACTTCGGAAAACCTAGATGCATGATTAGACATGCTGGAGGAGACATACACAGGGTTGGACTGGCCCACAGGGGTACAGGGGAAACCTCTCCTCCTCCTCTAGGTATCAGGTTCCAGTCTGTGCACATGAATTATACATTATGCATATGTTACCTTATACTGCACCAGACTATGGTGTATTATCTACAGTGCAGAGCTAGTATTAATCTGGTACATTATCATGCATGTACTAGCTGTATTTACTGTATATATTTTTCAAGGGGCCCTGGCCATGCACTTTCAATAGTTAGCCAAACCTCTGTGGTGGATGGCCACACCCCTCTGGACACTGGACACACCCCTAAACATGGGCCTCTGTCACAAAATCCCCCTCTCCGATGGGCCCTTCATGCCTCAGTCTGACACTGGACATACATGCAGGTAGTTGTCTTGTTTTTTTTTATTTATGTGAGAGTTTTTGTCACCTCTGCTTTCCTCTTCCGTGGAGATCAAGAAACGCCACAGTACGTATGGTCTATGAGACCTATCTGTGCACACTTCTGCCTAGAACTTACTTTTCAAGATTTACCTGGTTATTTCTGAAGGAGGAACTTGCCAGTGCAAACAAGTAGTAATGTCTGCTTTAGTTTTCACAGTTCAGCTGATAAGTTAGTTTAATTATTTGTTCATGCCTGTGAACTGGGACATGGGATCAGCTTCTGAGTAATATAGAAGTGTTCAAGGAGCAAATTCCAAATAATTTTCTGGTTGACCAGAATAGAATTAAACTTCCGCAATTATTTTCTGTTTCTATTAAAGCTTAGCAGATTCCCATAGATTGTAAGCTTGCGAAAAGGGCCTTCTATGACTGTTTGTTATTACCCAGTTTTGTCTTATCATTGTGTCCAGTTGTAAAGCGCAACAAAATTTGCTGCGCTATATGAGAAACTGTTAATAAATAAATAATAAATGTTAGGAGTTTGGAGGGGGGATACAGAAAATAAAGAGGGAAGAGGAGGGGAAAGGTGAACTGCACAAGGGGTGATATCAGAACATTGAAATGTGCTAGTAAAATACAAGAATATATGGCTATATTCCATACACTATATCTGACTCTCATACTCTAATGGTCATAGCTATGTAGGTGTGAGAGATAATGCCTTCTCTAATTGGGATTTGAATATTACGGTGAGGTTGGGGCTGTTACAAAGTGAGAAAGGATGGCAAGAAGAAGAATTATGACTTATAATGATTTACAGGGCAAAATCATGCTGCGGTTTCCCTGGTACTCCAGCAAATGATTATACAGGTCATGTAACATTTTCTCACTCTTGATGAAAGGTGGGGTCAGTTCTTTACAGCAGTAAACATTGTGGCATGTAATGGCAGTAAGGCTATTCCAGATAGAGTTATGGTTGGGAGATAATAGGATTTCTCTAACATCCTAGTGGATGCTGGGGACTCCGAAAGGACCATGGGGAATAGCGGCTCCGCAGGAGACTGGGCACAAAGTAAAAGCTTTAGGACTAGCTGGTGTGCACTGGCTCCTCCCCCCATGACCCTCCTCCAAGCCTCAGTTAAGATTTTGTGCCCGAACGAGAAGGGTGCATGCTAGGGGGCTCTCCTGAGCTGCTTAGAGTAAAAGTTTAAATAGGTTTTTTATTTTCAGTGAGACCTGCTGGCAACAGGCTCACTGCATCGAGGGACTAAGGGGAGAGAAACGAACTCACCTGCGTGCAGAGTGGATTGGGTTTCTTAGGCTACTGGACATTAGCTCCAGAGGGACGATCACAGGCCCAGCCATGGATGGGTCCCGGAGCCGCGCCGCCGGCCCCCTTACAGATGCTGAAGCAAGAAGAGGTCCATAAATCGGCGGAAGAAGACTTTCCTGTCTTCATAAGGTAGCGCACAGCACTGCAGCTGTGCGCCATTGCTCTCAGCACACTTCACACTCCGGTCACTGAGGGTGCAGGACGCTGGGGGGGGGGCGTCCTGGGAAGCAATGAATTTACCTTAGTTGGCAAAAAATACATCACATATAGCTCCTGGGCTATATGGATGTATTTAACCCCTGCCAGTTTTCCAGAAAAAAGCGGGAGAAGAGCCCGCCGTGAAGGGGGCGGGGCCTATCTCCTCAGCACACAGCGCCATTTTTCCCACACAG
This sequence comes from Pseudophryne corroboree, assembly GCF_028390025.1. Lineage (NCBI taxonomy): Eukaryota > Metazoa > Chordata > Amphibia > Anura > Myobatrachidae > Pseudophryne > Pseudophryne corroboree. The sequence continues at coordinate 344,005,515 of NC_086446.1, forward strand.
CTCCGCTGGTAGGAAGGCTCCCAGAATCTCCCCTGCATCCTGCAACTACAGAAACAGGGTAAAAAAGAGAGGGGGGCACTTATTTGGCAAAATAACAGATATAAGCAGCTATAAGGGATAGACACTTATTGTAAGGTTGTCCCTATACATATATAGCGCTCTGGTGTGTGCTGGCAAACTCTCCCTCTGTCTCCCCAAGGGGCTAAGTGGGTCCTGTCCTCTATCAGAGCATTCCCTGTGTGTGTGCTGGGTGTCGGTACGTGTGTGTCGACATGTAGGAGGAGGAAAATGATGTGGAGGCGGAGCAATTGCCTATAATGGTGATGTCACCCCCTAGGGAGTCGACACCTGAATGGATGGCCGTAATTAAGGAATTACGTGACAGTGTCGGCATGTTACAGAAAACTGTTGACGACATGAGACAGCCGGCAGCTCAGTTAGTGCCTGTCCAGGCGTCTCAAACACCGTCAGGGGCTATTAAACGCCCGTTACCTCAGTGGGTCGACACGGACCCAGACACAGACACTGACTCCAGTGTCGACGGTGAAGAAACAAACGTATTTTCCAGTAGGGCCACACGTTACATGATCACGGCAATGAAGGAGGTTTTGCACATCTCTGATACTGCAAGTACCACAAAAAGGGGTATTATGTGGGGTGTGAAAAAACTACCCGTAGTTTTTCCTGAATCAGATGAATTGAATGAAGTGTGTGATGAAGCGTGGGTTACCCCCGACAGAAAACTGCTAATTTCTAAAAAATTATTGGCACTATATCCCTTCCCACCAGAGGTTAGGGCTCGTTGGGAAACACCCCCTAGGGTGGATAAGGCGCTCACACGCTTATCAAAACAAGTGGCGTTACCGTCTCCAGAAACGGCCGCCCTTAAGGAGCCAGCAGATAGGAGGCTGGAAAATATCCTTAAAAGTATATACACACATACTGGTGTTATACTGCGACCAGCAATCGCCTCAGCCTGGATGTGCAGTGCTGGGGTGGCTTGGTCGGATTCCCTGACTGAAAATATTGATACCCTGGACAGGGACAATATATTATTGACTATAGAGCATTTAAAGGATGCATTCCTATATATGCGAGATGCACAGAGAGACATTTGCACTCTGGCATCAAGAGTAAGTGCGATGTCCATTTCTGCCAGAAGAGGATTATGGACGCGACAGTGGTCAGGGGATGCGGATTCCAAACGGCATATGGAAGTATTGCCGTATAAAGGGGAGGAGTTATTTGGGGGCGGTCTATCGGACCTGGTGGCCACGGCAACGGCTGGGAAATCCACCTTTTTACCCCAAGTCACCTCGCAGCAAAAAAGATACCGCCTTTTCAGGCTCAGTCCTTTTGTCCCCATAAGGGCAAGCGGGCAAAAGGCCACTCATATCTGCCCCGGGGCAGAGGAAGGGGAAAAAGACTGCAACAGACAGCTTCTTCCCACGACCAGAAGCCCTCCCCCGCTTCTGCCAAGTCCTCAGCATGACGCTGGGGCCTTACAAGCGGACTCAGGCACGGTGGGGGCCCGTCTCAAGAATTTCAGCGCGCAGTGGGCTCACTCGCAAGTGGACCCCTGGATCCTGCAGGTAGTATCTCAGGGGTACAAATTGGAATTCGAGACGTCTCCCCCTCGCCGGTTCTTGAAGTCTGCTTTACCAACGTCTACCCCCGACAGGGAGGCGGTATTGGAAGCCATTCACAAGCTGTATTCCCAGCAAGTGATAATCAAGGTACCCCTCCTACAACAGGGAAAGGGGTATTACTCCACGCTGTTTGTGGTACCGAAGCCGGACGGCTCGGTGAGACCCATTTTAAATCTGAAAGCCTTGAACACTTACATAAAAAGGTTCAAGTTCAAGATGGAGTCACTCAGAGCAGTGATAGCGAACCTGGAAGAAGGGGACTACATGGTGTCTCTGGACATCAAGGATGCTTACCTCCATGTCCCAATTTGCCCTTCTCACCAAGGGTACCTCAGGTTTGTGGTACAGAACTGTCACTATCAGTTTCAGACGCTGCCGTTTGGATTGTCCACGGCACCCCGGGTCTTTACCAAGGTAATGGCCGAAATGATGATTCTTCTTCGAAGAAAAGGCGTCTTAATTATCCCTTACTTGGACGATCTCCTGATAAGGGCACGGTCCAGAGAACAGTTAGAGGTCGGAGTAGCACTATCGCAAATAGTACTACGACAGCACGGATGGATTCTAAATATTCCAAAATCGCAGCTGATTCCGACGACACGTCTGCTGTTCCTAGGGATGATTCTGGACACAGTACAGAAAAAGGTGTTTCTCCCGGAAGAGAAAGCCAGGGAGTTATCCGACCTAGTCAGGAAACTCCTAAGACCAGGCCAGGTGTCAGTGCATCAGTGCACAAGGGTCCTGGGAAAGATGGTGGCTTCTTACGAAGCAATTCCATTCGGCAGATTCCACGCAAGAACTTTTCAGTTGGATCTGCTAGACAAATGGTCCGGATCGCATCTTCAAATGCATCAGCGGATAACCCTGTCTCCAAGGACAAGGGTGTCTCTCCTGTGGTGGTTACAGAGTGTTCATCTCCTAGAGGGCCGCAGATTCGGCATTCAGGATTGGGTCCTGGTGACCACGGATGCCAGCCTGAGAGGCTGGGGAGCAGTCACACAGGGAAAAAATTTCCAGGGCTTGTGGTCAAGCATGGAAACGTCACTTCACATAAATATCCTGGAACTAAGGGCCATTTACAATGCCCTAAGTCAGGCAAGGCCTCTGCTTCAGGGTCAGCCAGTATTGATCCAGTCGGACAACATCACGGCAGTCGCCCACGTAAACAGACAGGGCGGCACAAGAAGCAGGAGGGCAATGACGGAAGTGGCAAGGATTCTTCGCTGGGCGGAAAATCATGTGATAGCACTGTCAGCAGTGTTCATTCCGGGAGTGGACAACTGGGAAGCAGACTTCCTCAGCAGACACGATCTTCACCCGGGGGAGTGGGGACTTCACCCAGAAGTCTTCCACATGATTGTAAACCGTTGGGAAAAACCAAAGGTGGACATGATGGCGTCTCGCCTCAACAAAAAACTGGACAGATATTGCTCCAGGTCAAGGGACCCTCTGGCAATAGCTGTGGACGCTCTGGTAACACCGTGGGTGTACCGGTCAGTGTATGTGTTCCCTCCTCTTCCTCTCATACCAAAAGTACTGAGAATCATAAGAAGGAGAGGAGTAAAGACTATACTCGTGGCTCCGGATTGGCCAAGAAGGACTTGGTACCCGGAAATTCAAGAGATGCTCACGGAAGACCCGTGGCCTCTACCTCTAAGACAGGACCTGCTCCAGCAGGGACCATGTCTGTTCCAAGACTTACCGCGGCTGCGTTTGACGGCATGGCGGTTGAACGCCGGATCCTGAAGGAAAAAGGCATTCCGGATGAAGTCATCCCTACCCTGATCAAAGCCAGGAAGGATGTAACCGTACAACATTATCACCGTATTTGGCGTAAATATGTTGCGTGGTGCGAGGCCAGGAAGGCCCCAACGGAGGAATTTCAACTGGGTCGATTCCTGCATTTCCTGCAAACAGGACTGTCTATGGGCCTCAAATTAGGGTCCATTAAGGTTCAAATTTCGGCCCTGTCGATATTCTTCCAAAAAGAACTAGCTTCTGTACCTGAAGTTCAGACGTTTGTCAAGGGAGTACTGCATATACAGCCTCCTTTTGTGCCTCCAGTGGCACCTTGGGATCTCAATGTAGTGTTGGGATTCCTAAAATCACATTGGTTTGAACCACTCACCACTGTGGACTTGAAATATCTCACTTGGAAAGTGGTAATGCTGTTAGCCCTCAGCCAGGCGTGTATCAGAATTGGCGGCTTTATCCTATAAAAGCCCTTACCTAATTTTTCATACGGACAGGGCAGAATTGAGGACTCGTCCTCAATTTCTCCCTAAGGTGGTTTCAGCATTTCACTTAAACCAACCTATCGTGGTGCCTGCGGCTACTAGGGACTTGGAGGATTCCAAGTTGCTGGACGTAGTCAGGGCCCTGAAAATATATGTTTCCAGGACGGCTGGAGTCAGAAAATCTGACTCGCTGTTTATCCTGTATGCACCCAACAAGCTGGGTGCTCCTGCTTCTAAGCAGACGATTGCTCGTTGGATTTGTAGTACAATTCAGCTTGCACATTCTGTGGCAGGCCTGCCACAGCCAAAATCTGTAAAAGCCCATTCCACACGGAAAGTGGGCTCATCTTGGGCGGCTGCCCGAGGGGTCTCGGCTTTACAACTTTGCCGAGCAGCTACTTGGTCAGGGGCAAACACGTTTGCTAAATTCTACAAATTTGATACCCTGGCTGAGGAGGACCTGGAGTTCTCTCATTCGGTGCTGCAGAGTCATCCGCACTCTCCCGCCCGTTTGGGAGCTTTGGTATAATCCCCATGGTCCTTTCGGAGTCCCCAGCATCCACTAGGACGTTAGAGAAAATAAGAATTTACTTACCGATAATTCTATTTCTCATAGTCCGTAGTGGATGCTGGGCGCCCATCCCAAGTGCGGATTGTCTGCATTACTTGTACATAGTTATTGTTACAAAAATCGGGTTATTGTTGTTGTGAGCCATCTTTTCAGAGGCTCCTTCTGTTATCATGCTGTTAACTGGGTTCAGATCACAAGTTGTACGGTGTGATTGGTGTGGCTGGTAATGAGTCTTACCCGGGATTCAAAATCCTTCCTTATTGTGTACGCTCGTCCGGGCACAGTATCCTAACTGAGGCTTGGAGGAGGGTCATGGGGGGAGGAGCCAGTGCACACCAGCTAGTCCTAAAGCTTTTACTTTGTGCCCAGTCTCCTGCGGAGCCGCTATTCCCCATGGTCCTTTCGGAGTCCCCAGCATCCACTACGGACTATGAGAAATAGAATTATCGGTAAGTAAATTCTTATTTTTAATACCTACCGGTAAATCCTTTTCTCTTAGTCTGTAGAGGATGCTGGGGTTACATCAAGAACCATGGGGTATAGACGGGATCCGCAGGAGACATGGGCACTTTAAGATTTTCAGATGGTGTGACCTGGCTCCTCCCTCTATGCCCCTCCTCCAGACTCCAGTTTAAGGAACTGTGCCCAGGGAGACGGACATTTCGAGGAAAGGATTTATTGTTAAACCACGGTGAGCATCTTACCAGCTCACACCTCAAGCATGCCGCAGAACGTGGCATTCAACAGAACACAAGCCAACGGCATGAAGAATTTGCAGCAATATGCTGACAAAAATCGGAACACAACCTGTGTGTAACCACAGCCAATAACTGCAGATACAGTACGCACTGGGACGGGCACCCAGCATCCTCTACGGACTAAGAGAAAAGGATTTACCGGTAGGTATTAAAATCCTATTTTCTCATACGTCCTAGAGGATGCTGGGATTACATCAAGAACCATGGGGTTTATACCAAAGCTCTAGAACGGGCGGGAGAGTGCGGATGACCAAACATGAGGTCCTCATTAGCCAGGGTATCAAAATTGTAGAACTTCGCAAAGGTGTTTGAACCCGACCAAGTAGCTGCTCGGCAAAGTTGTAATGCCGAGACCCCCCGGGCAGCCGCCCAGGACGAGCCCACCTTCCTGGTAGAATGGGCCTTCACCGATTTCGGTAACGACAATCCAGCCGTGGAAGCAGGAGCCCCAATTTTATTGTGAGCATACAAGACAAACAGAGCCTCTGTTTTCCTAAACTGAGCCGTTCTGGCGACATAAAACTGCAAAGCTCTTACTACATCAAGAGGCTTCGATTCCAGCAAGGCGTCAGTAGCCAATGGTACCACAATAGTTTGGTTCAAGTGGAACGATGAAACCACTTTTCGGCAGAAAACTGTTGACGAGTCCTCAATTCTGCTCTATCTTCATGGAAGATCAAATAAGGGCTCTTGTGAGACAAGGCCACCAATTCAGACACCCGCCGTGCGGATGCCAAAGCCAACAGCATGACCACTTTCCAAGTAAGGAATTTCAACTCTACCTCCTGTAAAGGTTCAAACCAATGAGATTGAAGGAACTGCAACACCACGTTAAGATCCCATGGTGCCACAGGGGGCACAAAAGGAGGTTGGATGTGCAATACGCCTTTCACGACGGTCTGAACTTCTGGAAGTGAGGCCAATTGTTTTTGCAAGAAAACTGATAAAGCCGAAATTTGAACTTTTAAGTGAGCCCAACTTTAGGCCCGCATCCACATCGGCTTGTAGAAAATGGAGAAAACATCCTAACTGAAATTCTTCCGTAGGAGCTTTCTTGGATTCACACCAAGACACGTATTTTCTCCAAATACGGTGGTAATGTTTAGACGTTACTCCTTTTCTGGCCTGAATAAGAGTAGGGATGACTTCCTTGCGAATACCCTTTCGGGCTAGGATCCGGCGTTCAACCTCCAAGCCGTCAAACGAAGTTGCTGTAAGTCTTGGAACACGCACGGCCCGTACTGTAACAGATCCTCCCTCAGAGGAAGAGGCCAGGGATCTCCTATGAGTAATTCCTGAAGATCTGGATACTAAGCCCTCCTTGGCCAATCTGGAACATTGAGGATCGCTTGAACCTTTGTTATTCTTATGATCTTTATCACTTTTGGAATGAGTGGAAGCGGAGGAAACACGTACACCGACCGAAACACCCACGGTGTCACTAGGTCGTCCACTGCTATTGCTTGAGGGTCTCTCGACCTGGAACAATATCTCTGAAGCTTCTTGTTGAGACGAGATGCCATCATTTCTACTTGAGGAATTCCCCAGTGACTTGTCACGTCTGTGAAGACCTCTTGCTGGAGGCTCCATTCTCCTGGATGGAGATTGTGTCTGCTGAGGAAGTCTTCTTCCCAGTTGTCCACTCTTGGAACGAATCTCGCTGACAGAGCGCTTGTATGTTTTTTCCCCCAGCAGAAAATCCTTGTGGCTACTGCCATTACTGCTCTGTGTTATGTTTGTAGAAAACCGTTGTAAACGGCCCTTAACTCTAGACCGTTTATGTGGTGACAAGTTTCCTGACTTGACCATCTTCCTTGGAAGTTCTTCCCCCTGTGTGACTGCTCCCCAGCCTTGTAGGTATGCATCCGTGGTCACTAGGATCTAGTCCTGGATCCCGAACCTGCTCCCCTCTAGGAGGTGAGAACTGCGCAGCCACCCCAGGAGTGAGATTCTGGTCTTGGAAGACAGGATTATGCACCGGTGTATGTGTAGGCGGGAACGGGACCACTTGTCCAACAGGTCACACTAGAACACCCTGGCATGGAACCTGCCAACTGAATGGCCTCTTAGTCCGTAACCATCTTTTCCAGCAACTGAATGTATTGATGGATCAACACTCTTGCTGGTCTGACCAGACTCTGGATCTTCAGAGCCTTTTCCACTGGAAGAGAAAACTCTCTGTAGTTCTGTATCTAGTATTATTCCCAAAACAGACAACCGCGTCGTTGGGACCGACAGTGGTTCTGGCAAGTTCATGAGCCAACCATGTTGTTGAAGAACTATCGGGGAGAGTGCCACACTTTGCACCAAATGATCTCTTGATCTCGCCGTTATCAGGAGACCGTCCCAGTACGGGATAATTGTGACTCCTTACTAGCGAAGGAGAACCATCATTACCGCCATCACCCTGGTGAAATTGGTAATGACAATCCTGAATTGCAAACCTCAGGTAAGCCTAATGCGGAGGAAAAACCGTAATTATACCTCCTATATCCTTTTTCCAGATTGGAGATCACTGCCCTGAGAGATTCCATCTTGGATTTGAATTTCTTTAAGTAGAAATTGAGGGATTTCAGATTTAGGATTGGTTTGACCGATCCTTCTTGTTTCAGGAGCACGAAGAGGCTTGAACAACAGCCTTCTCCCTATTGTGACAGGGGAAACCAGGACAATGACCTGATCCTGACACAACCCTTGTATTGCGTCGCATACTACCTCCCTGTCCGGAGGAGAATCGGAAAGGCCAATTTCAATAATCGGTGAGGGGAAACGTCTGGAAACTCCAGTATGCACCCTTGGGACACTATTCTTAAAACCCACGGGTCCACGTCCGTTCCAGGACTGACTGAAGAGTTTTAGACATGTCCCCACCTGTGTGGGCTCCCGCAAGAGAGTCCCAGCGTCATGCGGTGGATGTGTCAGAAACAGAGGATGATTTCTGCTCTTGTGATCTTGAAGAGGTTGCTGACCTATTCCCTTTTCTCTATCGTCCTAGTGGATGCTGGGGTTCCTGAAAGGACCATGGGGAATAGCGGCTCCGCAGGAGACAGGGCACAAAAAGTAAAGCTTTAGGATCAGGTGGTGTGCACTGGCTCCTCCCCCTATGACCCTCCTCCAAGCCTCAGTTAGATTTTTGTGCCCGGCCGAGAAGGGTGCAATCTAGGTGGCTCTCCTAAAGAGCTGCTTAGAAAAGTTTAGCTTAGGTTTTTTATTTTACAGTGAGTCCTGCTGGCAACAGGATCACTGCAACGAGGGACTTAGGGGAGAAGAAGTGAACTCACCTGCGTGCAGGATGGATTGGCTTCTTTGGCTACTGGACATTAGCTCCAGAGGGACGATCACAGGTACAGCCTGGATGGTCACCGGAGCCTCGCCGCCGGCCCCCTTGCAGATGCTGAAACAAGAAGAAGGTCCAGAATCGGCGGCATGAAGACTCCTCAGTCTTCTTAAGGTAGCGCACAGCACTGCAGCTGTGCGCCATTTCCTCTCAGCACACTTCACACGGCAGTCACTGAGGGTGCAGGGCGCTGGAAGGGGGGCGCCCTGGGAGGCAATGAAAACCTATTTTTGGCTAAAAATACCTCACATATAGCCTCCGGGGGCTATATGGAGATATTTAACCCCTGCCAGAATCCGTTAAGAGCGGGAGACGAGGCCGCCGAAAAAGGGGCGGGGCCTATCTCCTCAGCACACAGCGCCATTTTCCCTCACAGAAAGGCTGGAGGGAAGGCTCCCAGGCTCTCCCCTGCACTGCACTACAGAAACAGGGTTAAAACAGAGAGGGGGGGGGCACTAATTTGGCGTTAGAAATATATAAAAAAGATGCTATAAGGGAAAACACTTATATAAGGTTGTCCCTATATAATTATAGCGTTTTTGGTGTGTGCTGGCAAACTCTCCCTCTGTCTCTCCAAAGGGCTAGTAGGTCCTGTCCTCTATCAGAGCATTCCCTGTGTGTGTGCTGTGTGTCGGTACGTGTGTGTCGACATGTATGAGGACGATGTTGGTGAGGAGGCGGAGCAATTGCCTGTAATGGTGATGTCACTCTCTAGGGAGTCGACACCGGAATGGATGGCTTATTTAGGGAATTACGTGATAATGTCAACACGCGGCAAGGTCGGTTGACGACACGAGACGGCCGACAAACAATTAGTACCGGTCCAGACGTCTCAAAAACACCGTCAGGGGTTTTAAAACGCCCGTTTACTTTAGTCGGTCGACACAGACACAGACAGGGACACTGAATCCAGTGTCGACGGTGAATAAACAAACGTATTCCTTATTAGGGCCACACGTTAAGGGCAATGAAGGAGGTGTTACATATTTCTGATACTACAAGTACCACAAAAGAGGGTATTATGTGGGATGTGAAAAAACTACCGTAGTTTTTCCTGAATCAGATAAATTAAATGAAGTGTGTGATGATGCGTGGGTTCCCCCCGATAGAAAATATGGGCGGTATACCCTTTCCCGCCAGAAGTTAGGGCGCGTTGGGAAACACCCCTTAGGGTGGATAAGGCGCTCACACGCTTATCAGAACAAGTGGCGGTACCGTCTATAGATAGGGCCGTCCTCAAGGAGCCAGCTGACAGGAGGCTGGAAAATATCATAAAAAGTATATACACACATACTGGTGTTATACTGCGACCAGCAATCGCCTCAGCCTGGATGTGCAGAGCTGGGGTGGCTTGGTCGGATTCCCTGACTAAAAATATTGATACCCTTGACAGGGACAGTATTTTATTGACTATAGAGCATTTAAAGGATGCATTTCTATATATGCGAGATGCACAGAGGGATATTTGCACTCTGGCATCAAGAGTAAGTGCGATGTCCATATCTGCCAGAAGATGTTTATGGACACGACAGTGGTCAGGTGATGCAGATTCCAAACGGCACAAAGGTGTATTGCCGTATAAAGGAAGAGGAGTTATTTGGGGTCGGTCCATCGGACCTGGTGGCCACGGCAACTGCTGGAAAATCCACCGTTTTTTACCCTAAGTCACATCTCTGCAGAAAAAGACACCGTCTTTTCAGCTTCAGTCCTTTCGTCCCTATAAGAGTCATATCTGCCCAGGGATAGAGGAAAGGGAAGAAGACTGCAGCAGGCAGCCCATTCCCAGGAACAGAAGCGTTCCACCGCTTCTGACAAGCTCTCAGCATGACGCTGAGACCGTACAGGACCCCTGGATCCTACAAGTAGTATCCCAGGGGTACAGATTGGAATGTCGAGACGTTTCCCCTGCGCAGGCTCCTGAAGTCTGCTTTACCAAGGTCTCCCTCCGACAAGGAGGCAGTATGGGAAACAATTCACGAGCTGTATTCCCAGCAGGTGATAATTAAATTACCCCTCCTACAACAAGAAAAGGGGTATTATTCCACACTATATTGTGGTACTGAAGCCAGAAGGCTAGGTGAGACCTATTCTAAATCTAAAAAAATTTGAACACTTACAAAGGTTCAAATCAAGATGGAGTCACTCAGAGCAGTGATAACGAACCGGGAAGAAGGGGACTATATGGTGTCCCGAGACATCAGGGATGCTTACCTCCATGTCCCAAATTTGCCCTTATCACTAAGGGTACCTCAGGTTCGTGGTACAGAACTGTCACTATCAGTTTCAGACGCTGCCGTTTGGATTGTCCACGGCACCCCGGGTCTTTACCAAGGTAATGGCCGAAATGATGGTTCTTCTTCGAAGAAAAGGCGTCTTAATTATCCCTTACTTGGACGATCTCCTGATAAGGGCAAAGTCCAGGGAACAGTTGGAGGTTGGAGTAGCACTATCTCAGATACTGTTACAACAGCAGGGGTGGATTCTAAATATTCCAAAATCGCAGCTGATCCCGACAACAAGTCTCCTGTGCTTAGGGATGATTCTGGACACAGTCCAGAAAAAGGTGTTTCTCCCGGAAGAGAAAGCCAGGGAGTTATCCGAGCTAGTCAGGAACCTCCTAAAATCAGTGCATCATTGCACAAGGGCCATGGTAAAAAAATGGTGACTTCCTTCGAAGCAATTCCAGTCGGCAGATTTCATGCAAGAACTTTTCAGTGGGATCTGCTGGACAAATGGTCCGGATCGCATCTTCAGATGCATCAGCGGATAACCCTATATCCAAGGACAAGGGTGTCTCTCCTGTGGTGGTTACAGAGTGCTCATCTTCTAGAGGGCCGCAGATTCGGCATTCAGTTTTGGATGTTGGTGACCACGGAGGCCAGCCCGAGAGGCTGGGGAGCAGTCACACAAGGAAAAAATTTCCAGGGAGTGTGATCAAGTCTGGAGACTTTTCTCCACATAAATATAGCTAAGGGTAAATTTATAATGCTCTAAGCTTAGCAAGACCTCTGCTTCAAGGTCAGCCGGTATTGATCCAGTGGGATAAAACATCACGGCAGTCGCCCACGTAAATAGACAGGGCGGCACAAGAAGCAGGAGGGCAGTGGCAAAAAACTGCAAGGACTTTTCGCTGCGCGGAAAATCATGTGATAGCACTGTCAGCAGTGTTTCATTCCGGGAATGGAAACTGGGAAGCAGACTTCCTCAGTAGGCACGACCTCCACCCGGCAGAGTGGGAACTTCATGGGGAAGTTTTCCACATGATTGTAAACCGTTGGGAATTACCAAAGGTGGACATGATGGCGTCCCGTCTGAACAAAAAACGGGACAGGTATTGCGCCAGGTTAAGAGACCCTCAGGCAATAGCTGTGGACGTTCTGGTAACACCGTGGGTGTACCAGTCGGTGTATGTGTTCCATCCTCTGCTTTTCATACCTAAGGTACTGAGAATTATAAGACGTAGAGGAGTAAGAACTATACTCATGGCTCCGGATTGGCCAAGAAGGACTTGGTACCCGGAACTTCAAGAGATGCTCACAGAGGACTTATGGCCTCTGCCGCTAAGAAGGGACTTGTTTCAGCAAGTACCATGTCTGTTCCAAGACTTACCGCAGCTGCGTTTGACGGCATGGCGGTGGAACGCCGGATCCTAAGGGAAAAGGCATTCAGGAAGAGGTCATTCCTACCCTGGTCAAAGCCAGAAAGGAGGTGACCGCACAACATTATCACCACATGTGGCGAAAATATGTTGCGTGGTGTGAGGCCAGGAAGGCCCCACGAAGAAATTTCAACTCGGTCGATTCCTGCATTTCCTGCAAACAGGAGTGTCTATGGGCCTCAAATTGGGGTCCATTAAGGTTCAAATTTCGGCCCTGTCGATTTTTCTTCCAGAAAGAATTGGCTTCAGTTCCTGAAGTCCAGAAGTTTGTCAAGGGAGTATTGCATATACAACCCCCTTTTGTGCCTCCAGTGGCACTGTGGGATCTCAACGTAGTTCTGGGATTCCTCAAAACACATTGGTTTAAAACCAGTCAAATCTGTGGATTTGAAGCATCTCACATGAAAAGTGAACATGCTCTTGGACCTGGCCTGGACCAGGCGAGTGTCAAATTGGTGGTTTTTTTCTCAAAAAAGCCCATATCTGTTTGTCCATTCGGACAGGGCAGAGCTGCGGACTCGTCCCCAGTTCTCTCCCTAAGGTGGTGTCAGTGTTTCACCTGAACCAGCTTATTGTGGTGTCTTGCGCCTACTAGGGACTTGGAGGACTCCAAGTTGCTAGATGTGGTCAGGGCCCTGAAAATATAGGTTCCAGGACGGCTGGAGTCAGGAAAACTGACTTGCTGTTATCCTGTATGCACCCAACAAACTGGGTGCTCTTGCTTCTAAGCAGACTTTTGCTAGTTGGATGTGTAATACAATTCAGCTTGCACATTCTGTGGCAGGCCTGCCACAGCCAAAATATGTAAATGCCCATTCCACAAGGAAGGTGGGCTCATCTTGGGCGGCTGCCCGAGGGGTCTCGGCTTTACAACTTTGCCGAGCGGCTATTTAGTCAGGGGCAAACACGTTTGTAAAATCCTACAAATTTGATAACCTGGCTAAGGAGGACCTGGAGTTCTCTCATTCGGTGCTGCAGAGTCATCCGCACTCTCCCGCCCGTTTGGGAGCTTTGGTATAATCCCCATGGTCCTTTCAGGAACCCCAGCATCCACTAGGACGATAGAGAAAATAAGAATTTACTTACCGATAATTCTATTTCTCGGAGTCCGTAGTGGATGCTGGGCGCCCATCCCAAGTGCGGATTATCTGCAATACTTGTACATAGTTACAAAAATCGGGTTATTATTGTTGTGAGCCATCTTTCAGAGGCTCCGCTGTTATCATACTGTTAACTGGGTTCAGATCACAGGTTGTACAGTGTGATTGGTGTGGCTGGTATGAGTCTTACCCGGGATTCATAAATCCTTCCTTATTGTGTACGCTCGTCCGGGCACAGTATCCTAACTGAGGCTTGGAGGAGGGTCATAGGGGGAGGAGCCAGTGCACACCACCTGATCCTAAAGCTTTACTTTTTGTGCCCTGTCTCCTGCGGAGCCGCTATTCCCCATGGTCCTTTCAGGAACCCCAGCATCCACTACGGACTCCGAGAAATAGAATTATCGGTAAGTAAATTCTTATTTTCTCCTACCTCCACCTGCCAAGAAAAAGGAGAAATCTGTATCTATTGGCCCGAAATGACTGCATCCGACAATGATGCGTCATCATCCGTTGTGAGGGAACATAGGGCAAGAAGGTAGACTTACCAGCAGCATCTGCCGAGATCGAATTAACTAGGCCGTCACCAAACCAGGCTTCACCTTCATAGGGAAGAGACTCCATTTCTTCTCGGAGTCAGCATCAGCATTCCATTGGTGACTCCACAACGCCCTCCTAGCCGAGACCGCCATGGAATTGGCCCGCGAACCCAAGAGTTCTATATCCCTTGCAGTCGCACGAAAGTATGCTGCAGTGTCCTTCATATGACCCAACGTAAGGAGTATCCCATCTCTCCCCAGGGTATATATATATATCGGATGGCAAGGTAACCGACCATTTTTGAATACTACTACTGCCCCATGCATATGTAATGGCTTGTCTAACTAACGCACGCGTGGACACATAACTAGAATATAACGTAGCATCCTGCATACGATCCGCTGGCTTTGTGACAGGGCCCCGTGCAGAACAGGGGTTGACTCACATTTTATTCTATCCTCGGCGGGAAAAGAATAAACAATCGGAATTCTTTTGAGGATTTGAAACCATCTTGTCAGGGCTGACCCAGACTTTTTCAAACAGAGTGCTCAGCACAAGAGAAGGAGGAACGTCACCTCAGCTTCGATTATAATTGTTATATATACATCCTCATATATAGACCCTTTTGTCAGGAACAGCAGGGTCTTTAGTGACGTTAATACATTCTTCATGTAGTGAATGCTATATATATTTTTTTTTTTTGGATCTAATCAGGAAACATTACGGTCGACATAGGAAACAGTATCCATGTCGATATCAGTGAGTAGCAACTGGGCAAAATAACCTTTTTATTTACAACCCCGAGGGGTCTGAGGGAAATATAGCTATGAACATGACATCCTCCATAGCACATTATCATGCAAATTTTTTACCCAGTCAGTTATTGGTGGTGCCGACAGGGCCACCCACACACGTCTGTGTCCCCCATATAGTTTTTTCTTGGAAAAACATTCATCTACCGACATGTTGACACACATGTACCAAGTACCATCAGGAGTCGGCGGTGCAGGAAGAGCACTCCGCCTCAGACATGCCGGCACACGTGTACCAAACACCCACCGACATTACACTGGGCTATAAGGGACATACCCACAGTAAAGTCTGTCAGGGAGACACAGAGGGAGTTTGCCAGCTCACAACCCAGCGCTCAATCCCGGTTCTGAAACCCTTATATAATACCTCAGACCTGTAGCACTTTTATAATTAACTTATATTGCACCAAATCAACTGTGCCCCCCCCCCCCCCCCCCCCCGTTTTTCACCCTGTTATATGTACAGTAGTGTGAGGAAGGACCAGCGTCTCCACCGCTCTGAGGAGAGAAAATGGCGCCGATGTGAGCTGTGAGGGCTAAGCCCCGCCCCCTTATGGCGTGCTTCAGCCCCGCTATTTTTAAAAATATTTATACTGGCGGGGGTCTGGAATTAATGCCTTGGCACTTAAAACACTCTCTGCCAGTCTGATATGAGGTCTATATGCTGCCCAGGGCGCGCTCCCCCCCCCCGCGCCCTGCACCCTGTAGTGCCGCTGTGTGTGGGAGCATGGCGCGCAGCTTGCGATCGTTGTGCGGTACCTCAAAGCCGTCACTGAGGTTTTCTGATCTTCTACTCACCTGTCTTCTGACTTCTGGCTCTGCAAGGGGGGTGACGGCGGGCTCTGGGAATGAACCCCTAGGCGTACTTAGTGTTCCAAACCCTCAGGAACTAATGGTGTCCTGTAGCCAAAGAAGCAGAGCCTTTAAACTCACAGAAGTAGGTCTGACTTCTCTCCCCTAAGTCCCACGAAGCAGGGAGACTGTTGCCAGCAGTCTCCCTGAAAATAAAAAACCTAACATAAGTATTTTCCGAGAAACTCAGTAGAGCTCCTCAGTGTGCATCCAGTCTGCCTGGGCACAGATTCTAAACTGGAGTCTGGAGGAGGGGCATAGAGGGAGGAGCCAGGTCACACCATTTGAAAGTCTTAAAGTGCCCATGTCTCCTGCGGATCCCGTCTATACCCCATGGTTCTTGATGTAACCCCAGCATCCTCTAGGACTTATGTGAAATTCTCTTTGGTTTACTATTGATGGCGTTTTCTGTTGCAGTTACAATGGATGTCAATGTGGTTAAATTGTTGATATAATTAATCTCGGTATTGACAGAATATTACACATAGGAGATGTCGACATTTCCGTTATGGTTAGACTTACCGTTGGGGTTAGTTTCATGGTTACCATTAGGGTAAGGCTTTGTCATTGTTGACATGGTCATTTGCAATGTTGACATTATGACCATGTCCAACTTCTTATGTCTACTTCATGAATATGACATATAAATGTGTACATAACATTCAACACCCTTCTGTAATACACAGATGTGAAGCTAGATTCCACATTAGCTTGAATGGATTAGGTTAGCGCATAAGTACAAAGTACTGTGCGGGCGGGGTCTGCTGGGGGAGAGAAAATAATGTATTACCCAGCTTTTATTGTATTGTGTTGTGATTTGTTTTGTAAACCCAAAGAGAAGATTTATGGTCAGAGATGGCTTTAATATCCCTTCAGTAATTATCTGGACCTGCTCCAATGTTTCCAAGTGCTTTAAAAACCCCTAATGCCCTACATTGGGGCTACACACACTGAAGCTACTGTGCGGTAGAGGTGTTTATGTTGTGCCACTATAATGCTGAAATGGCCGTGAAGGTTGGAGAGGGTATTTTCTATTTTGTTAAAAGCTCTATTGTGTACGAGCAGTACAGTTCCCTTGTGCTTCTTATCCAGGATGAAGTACGCTTGGGGAAATACTTTATTTGCATGGGGAGGATATGAGTATTTAAAGGGTGTCCTCTTGTTTTAACAATTTAGAGCCTTATTCATGTTTATTAGCTAACCGAAAACGGTAGCAGTTGGGCAAAACCATATTGCACTGCAGGTGGGGCAGATGTAAAATGTGCAGCGAGATTTAGATTTGGGTGGGATGTGTTCAAACTGAAATCTAAATTGCAGTATAGAAATTAAGCAGCCAGTATTTACCATTCACAGAAACAATATAATCCACCCTTCTCTAAATCTCTCGGCACATGTTACATCTGCCCCACCTACAGTGTAACATGGTTTTGCCCACTTGTTAACTTTTTTTGTTTGCTAACAAACCTGAATAACCTTCTTAATCCATTAATATTTAAGGCTTGTACTTTCAAGAACATAGGTGGTGTATAGAATAACATGGCTGTATAGGGTAGCGTTGGCTATGGATCAGATCATCGATTGCTTGTAGCCAATGATGAGTGGGTCCCCCCCCATTGATAGTGCAGCACCGATGAAGCAGCATCAATGGTGGTGCCCCAATGTTGAAGTTCACTGGCGATGGCGCTCCAAAGTCTGAGCTCTGTGTGTATAAATTGTTTTCTTTCGATGGTTAAAAGCCATTGACCATCAATCGTAGAGCCGACGATGGCCATTGTAGAGCTTGGAGACTGAGTTATTCTTTGAGTGTCAAACAGAAGGGAATTCATTGTCCCAGGAAGGGCCAGCTAATGTGAGAACTGTGCTATCCGTTGTCTGTTTGGCAGACCAAAGTCCAAAAGGGGAAGGACAAATCACATGAGAAAATTATTTTTTAGGGAGGTACTTTTCTTAAAATACATAGGGCGTTTTCTGAAGAAAAAAAAATGGCTGTCGGGAAGGGCTACAGTTTTTTTATTTAGAGGTAGATGGTTGTGTAGCTAAGCATTGTAGATGAGGAGGTCATTATATTATAATGGCAAATCAGAAACAGTTTTGTTATAATAAAAAGTAGTACCATGTGGACAAGAAAGACAATTTTAACAAACTTATGCCGTGTATAGCAAACTGCTTATTTTAATAATGTAAATGAAACATTACATAAGTACATTCAATGGGGGGAATTCAAATGTTTGAAAAGTCAGTTGGGTGTTTTTTTTTTCCTAATAGACAGGAAAAGCAGACGCCTAACCGACTTTTCAAACATTTGAATTTCCCCCAATTAATACTAATTAGTTAATGCCCTCATGGTTGTGTATTTTAAAGATGTTTGTCCAATGTCTAAATAGCTAGATACTTGCAACTGTAATAGGCCCTACACACTGGGTGATATTACTGAAAGATATGAACGATCTCGTTCATTAATGAACGAGATACCGTTCATATCTTTCAGTGTGGAGGCACCAGCGATGAACGATGTGCGGTCCTGCGCTCGTTCATCGTTGGTGCCCTGTTGCTTGTGCATGCAGGCCAATATGGATGATCTCGTCCATATTTGCCTGCTCTGCTATGGAGCCGGGTGACGGGGGCCCTGTCACTGCCCCCCCTCCTCCCCCCCCCCACGCCACCGGGTCGCCCGTCGGCCGTATCCGCCACCGGGCAGCTCGGCGGCGGATCGCACAGTGTGTGTAGGGCCCTTTAGATATGTGGAGTGAGGCCTAAGATGACACCACAAAAAGCAATGCGTAGAAAAGACTTTGAGTGCTGCTTGACTGAATATCACAAGGTAATTATGCTATGCTCTTTCTACTCAGATGGGTCTCTTTTGATTATATCCATCCCTTGAGCCACTATTTTGATGGTGTATGTTTTCCCATTGGGTGACAGCAAATTGATTGGTGAACCACATGTTTCCAATTGCAAAGATCCTTTGTTGCATATAGGGGGTATGCAATTTGCCTAGCTGAAAAAAACTGGACTTTTTGCTATTTTTAGGGCGAATGGGGATTTGCCCCTATTCAATAGCGGAGACGTTTTTTCGCCTAGGTGAAAAATTCAGCAGGAGCGAAAAATCCACGTTTTCTCCCCTGCGCAGTCAAAAAAGCGGGCAGTTTTCACCGATTTTGAGGCATTTTTCGCTAATGCCTTTTACCAAAACAAAAAAAAGGTGAAAAGGCATTGTCGAAAATTCCTTAAAAACAGTCGAAAAAACAGGCCGCAATTGAATAGGCAGGGGGGGCAAACTCAATAGGTCCGAGATACTGGAGCAATTTGAATACCCCCCATAGTTTATTTTTCTGCTTTCCTTAAGCTGGCTTGGAACGAGGTCTAGAATAATGAGCACGTTTCCTCCTTTATATTGTATATCTGGTATGTTTCAAGAGGCTGCTAGGATTTAGATTTTGTGTTATATTGGTGAAGCCAGAGCATAATGTCTAATGGTGTGTGGTCTGCTTGAGTTTTAACACAGATGGTGATAGGTGCTGTCTAAGGCCAGCTGTCCATGGACACTTCTGGTAAAAGTAGAAAAAAAAATGAATTACCTAAGTAGGAGTATTTTGCAATTCAGTATTCATGCAAGTCTGAATAAGGCTCTCAGTGTCTTTTTATTTTATCTGGAGACAATTAATGTATAGTGGAAACCCTGGGTGCCAGTGGCCCATTATGGGAGGCCACTCTATGCATTGTGTCGACAACTTCATGAGGGTTATTGCCTCTTCTGTACCTTAGTGAATTGCTTATTTCCATGTAGAAGGACCACCAATGCATAAAACTGAGATATAAAAAAAGAAAATTAATATAAGTTCTAGCACTGAAAGCAGTTAATAGTAATTGAGACAAAAAAAGGCAAGGAATACTGATTAACTTTGACCATAAATACAGGATAAAAAATTGCTTGTGATTTAGCAATATTAGGAGCCTTTGAAAACTCTCCTGGGTGGTTAAAGAAGTTTGAGAGGCTAGTGAGAAATCTAGTTCACGTTAATAAAATGCAATTTTCTCTTACGTCCTAGAGGATGCTGGGGACTCCGTAAGGACCATGGGGTATAGACGGGCTCCGCAGGAGACATGGACACTCTAAAGACTTTAGATGGGTGTGCACTGGCTCCTCCCTCTATGCCCCTCCTCCAGACCTCAGTTAGATCCTGTGCCCAGAGGAGACTGGGTGCACTGCAGGTGAGCTCTACTGAGTTTCTCTGTAAAAGACTTTTGTTAGGTTTTTTATTTTCAGGGAGCACTGCTGACAACAGGCTCCCTGCATCGTGGGACTGAGGAGAGAGAAGCAGACCTACTTAAATGATAGGCTCTGCTTCTTAGGCTACTGGACGCCATTAGCTCCAGATGGTCGGAACGCAGGTCTCGCCCTCGCCGTTCGTCCTGGAGCCGCGCCGCCGTCCTCACAGAGCCGGAAGATAGAAGCCGGGTGAGTATGAGAAGAAATAAGACTTCAAAAGTGGCAGAACACTTCAGATCTTCAATGAGGTACCGCGCAGCGGTAACGCTGCGCGCCATTGCTCCCGCATTTACACACACACTGGTGGCACTGTATGGGTACAGGGAGCAGGGGGGGGGGGCACCCTGGGCAGCAATTATGAAACCTCTAGGGACACTGGCATAGATATATACTGCGCAGGCTGTATATTGCAAGAACCCCCGCCAGTATAAGGATTTGAGCGGGACTGAAGCTCGCCGTGGAGGGGGTGGAGCTTGATCCCTCAGCACTAACCAGCGCCATCTTCTCCACAGCACGCTGCAGAGAAGCTGTCTCCCCGGACTCTCCCCTGCTGAACACGTGTACAGAGGGCAAAAAAGAGGGGGGGGGGGGCACATTTATTTGGCGCAGTATATTTATATAAAAGCGCTGTACTGACTGGGATTTTATTCCAGTGTCCGGTGGCGCTAGGTGTGTGCTGGCATACTCTCTCTCTGTCTCTCCAAAGGGCCTTATTGGGGGACTGTCTCCATATATATATATATAATCTTCCAATGATAGAGTCACTCCTGGACTGCCAATCCGGTGAAGAAATTAAGGTGCTTTATTCAACGTTTCGGGGTACTGCCCCCCGTCATCAGGACATACAACCTTGGGGGACTGTCTCCATATAAATATATATATATATATATATATATATATATATATATATATATATATCCCTGAGTGTGTGGGGGTGTCGGTACGTGTGTGACGACATGTCTGAAGCGGAAGGCTCATCTAAGGAGGAGGTAGAGCAGATGATTGTGGTGTCTCCGTCGGCGACGCAGACACCTGATTGGTTGGATATGTGGAATGTTTTAAATGCAAATGTGTCTTTATTATATAAGAGACTGGACAAAGCAGAGTCCAGAGAAAAGACAGGGAGTCAATCCATGGCTTTGGCTGTATCACAGGGCCCTCCAGGGTCTCAGAAACGTCCCCTGTCCCAAGTAGCAGACACTGATACCGACACGGATTCTGACTCCAGTGTCGACTACAATGATGCGAGGTTACAACCAAGGGTGGCCAAAAGTATTCATTATATGATTATTGCAATAAAAGATGTTTTGCATATCACAGATGACCCCTCTGTCCCTGACACGAGGTTATGCATGTTTGAGGAAAAGAAGCCTGAGGTAACCTTTCCCCCACCTCATGAGCTGAACGCATTATTTGAAAGGCTTGGGAAACTCCAGACAAGAAACTGC
Organism: Pseudophryne corroboree; assembly: GCF_028390025.1. Taxonomy (NCBI): domain Eukaryota; kingdom Metazoa; phylum Chordata; class Amphibia; order Anura; family Myobatrachidae; genus Pseudophryne; species Pseudophryne corroboree. The sequence continues at coordinate 344,026,744 of NC_086446.1, forward strand.
AGATTCCCAAGAGAATTCTTATGGCGTATCCTTTCCCCGCACAGGACAGGTTACGGTGGGAATCCTCGCCCAGGGTGGACAAGGCTTTGACACGCTTGTCCAAAAAGGTGGCGCTACCGTCTCCAGACACTGCAGCCCTCAAGGATCCTGCTGATCGCAGACAGGAAACTACCTTAAAATCAATTTATGCACATACGGGTGCCTTTCTCAGACCGGCAATAGCGTCGGCTTGGGTATGTAGCGCAGTAGCAGCATGGGCAGATAACTTGTCATCTGACATTGATACCCTATATAGGGATAGCATTTTATTGACCTTGGGTCACATTAAAGACGCAGCCTTATATATGAGAGACGCTGCGAGAGACGTTGGGCTGTTAGGTTAAAGAGCCAACGCCATGGCAATTTTTGCTAGGCGAGCCCTGTGGACCCGCAAATGGACGGGTGATGCCGACTCAAAGAGACATATGGAAGTTTTGCCTTACAAAGGTGAGGTTTTATTTGGGGAGGGTCTCGCGGACCTGGTTTCCACAGCTACCGCGGGTAAATCTACTTTTTTACCTTATGTTCCCCCACAGCAAAAGAAAACACTACAATATCAGATGCAGTCCTTTCGGTCGCATAAGTGCAGAAGAGGTCGGGGCTCTTCCTTCCCCGCCAGAGGTAAAGGTAGAGGGAAAAGAATGCCTGCTACGGCTAGTTCCCAGGAGCAGAAGTCCTCCCCGGCTTCTACTAAATCCACTGCATGACGCTGGGGCTCCGCTGCGGGAGTCTGCGCCGCTGGGGGCACGCCTTCGACTCTTCAGCCAGGTCTGGGTTCAGTCAGACTTGGATCCTTGGGCGATGGAAATTGTATCCCAAGGCTACAAACTGGAATTCGAAGAGGTGCCTCCTCGCCGATTTTTCAAATCGGCTTTACCAGCTTCTCCTCCAGAGAGGGAAATAGTTTTAGCTGCAATTCAAAAACTGTGTCAACAGCAAGTGATTATCAAGGTTCCCCTAGCCCAACAGGGGAAGGAGTACTATTCAACTCTGTTTGTGGTCCCGAAACCGGATGGCTCGGTCAGACCCATTCTGAATCTAAAATCCCTAAACCTGTACTTGAAAAAGTTCAAATTCAAGATGGCATCACTCCGGGCAGTTATCTCTAGCCTGGAAGGGGGGGGGGGGGGGGATTTTATGGTGTCTCTAGACATAAAGGATGCATACCTTCATGTCCCCATATATCCGCCTCATCAGGCGTACCTGAGATTCGCTGTACAGGACTGTCATTACCAGTTTCAGACGTTGCCGTTTGGGCTTTCCTCGGATTCGAGGATTTTCACCAAGGTAATGGCGGAAATGATGGTGCTCCTGCGCAGGCAGGGAGTCACAATTATCCCGTACTTGGACGATCTCCTGATAAAAGCGAGATCGAGAGATCAGTTGCTGAAAAGCGTGTCGCTCTCCCTGAGAGTGCTGCAGCAGCATGGCTGGATTCTAAATCTACCAAAGTCACAGTTGATTCCAACGACTCGGCTATCTTTCTTAGGCATGATTCTGGACACGGAACAGAAGAGGGGTTTTCTCCCACTGGAAAAAGTCCAGGAACTCTAGAACATGGCCAGGGACCTGCTAAAACCAAAAAGAGTGTCAGTCCATCATTGCACTCGAGTACTGGGAAAAATGGTGGCGACCTATGAGGCCATCCCCTTCGGCAGGTTCCATGCAAGGACGTTTCAGTGGGACCTTCTGGACAAGTGGTCGGGGTCCCATCTTCAAATACATCAGAAAATAAGCCTGTCCCCCAGGGCCAGGGTGTCTCTCCTGTGGTGGCTGCAGAGTACACACCTTCTCGAGGGTCGCAGGTTCGGCATTCAAGACTGGGTTCTGGTGACCACGGACGCGAGCCTCCGAGGATGGGGAGCAGTCACACAAGGAAGAAATTTTCAGGGACTATGGTCAAGCCAGGAGGCTTGTCTGCACATCAACGTACTGGAATTGAGGGCCATATACAACGGCCTACGACAAGCGGTGAATCTTCTTCGCGGCCTGGCGGTGCTGATTCAATCAGACAACGTCACAGCCGTGGCTCATGTAAACCGCCAAGGCGGGACAAGGAGCAGAGTGGCAATGGCGGAAGCCACCAGGATTCTTCGCTGGGCGTAAAATCACGTAAGCGCTCTGTCAGCAGTCTTCATTCCGGGAGTGGACAACTGGGAAGCAGACTTCCTCATCAGACACCATCTCCATCCAGGAGAGTGGGGACTTCATCAAGAAGTTTTTGCAGAGATAACAAGTCGTTGGGGACTTCCTCAAATAGACATGATGGCGTCAAGCCTTAACAAGAAGCTTCGGAGACATTGTGCCAGGTCAAGGGACCCTCAGGCAGTAGCAGTAGACGCCCTGGTGACACCATGGGTGTTTCAGTCGGTTTATGTGTTCCCTCCTCTTCCACTCATCTCAAAAATATTGAGAATTATAAGACGAAGAAGAGTGCAGACAATAGTCATTGTTCCAGATTGGCCTCGAAGGGCCTGGTATTCAGATCTTCAGGACATGCTCATAGAAGATCCGTGGCCTCTTCCTCTCAGGAAGGACCTGTTGCAGCAGGGGCCATGTGTGTTCCAAGACTTACCGCGGTTACGTTTGACGGCATGGCGGTTGAACACCGAATCCTAGCTGGGAAAGGTATTCCGGAAGAAGTCATCCCTACTCTGATAAAGGCTAGGAAGGAGGTGACGGCGAAACACTATCACCGTATCTGGAGGAAGTATGTATCTTTGTGTGAAGCCAAGAATGCTCCTACGGAAGATTTCCATCTGGGCCGTTTTCTCCACTTTCTACAAACAGGAGTGGATATGGGCCTAAAGTTAGGCTCCATTAAGGTACAGATTTCGGCCCTATCAATATTCTTTCAGAAGGAATTGGCTTCTCTCCCGGAAGTCCAAACTTTTGTGAAGGGAGTACTGCACATCCAGCCTCCTTTTGTGCCCCCAGTGGCACCATGGGACCTTAACGTGGTGTTACAGTTCCTAAAATCACACTGGTTTGAATCTCTTCAAACGGTTGAATTAAAATTTCTCACTTGGAAAGTGGTCATGTTGCTGGCCTTGGCATCTGCAAGGCAGGTGTCCGAATTGGCGGCTTTGTCTCACAAGAGCCCCTATCTGATTTTCCATGTGGATCGAGCAGAGTTGAGAACTCGTCCTCAATTTCTGCCTAAGGTGGTTTCGTCATTTCATATGAACCAACCTATTGTGGTGCCTGTGGCTACGGGGGACTTAGAGTATTCCAAGTCCCTTGATGTAGTCAGGGCCTTAAAAATTTATGTAGCCAGGACGGCTCGAGTGCGGAAAACAGAGGCACTGTTTGTCCTGTATGCGGCCAACAAGGTTGGCGCTCCTGCTTCTAAGCAGACTATTGCTCGCTGGATCTGTAACACGATCCAGCAGGCTCATTCTACGGCTGGATTGCCGGTACCAAATTCGGTAAAGGCCCATTCCACTAGGAAGGTGGGCTCTTCTTGGGCGGCTGCCCGAGGTGTCTCGGCATTGCAACTTTGCCGAGCGGCTACTTGGTCGGGTTCAAACACTTTTGCTAAATTCTACAAGTTTGATACCTTGGCTGAGGAGGACCTCATGTTTGCTCAGTCGATGCTGCAGAGTCATCCGCACTCTCCCGCCCGGTCTGGAGCTTTGGTATAATCCCCATGGTCCTTACGGAGTCCCCAGCATCCTCTAGGACATAAGATAAAATAAGATTTTAAACCTACCGGTAAATCTTTTTCTCCTAGTCCGTAGAGGATGCTGGGCGCCCGTCCCAGTGCGTACTAAATTCTGCATGACTCGTATATAGTTATTGCTTACATAAGGGTTATGTTACAGTTTTGAGCAGTCTCTGGCTGATGCTGTCTTGTTTCATACTGTTAACTGGTTCGTATGTTCCAAGTTGTACGGTGTGGTTGGTGTGGGATGGTATGTATCTTGCCCTTAGATTAACAAAAATCCTTTCCTCGTACTGTCCGTCTCCTCTGGGCACAGTTCTCTTACTGAGGTCTGGAGGAGGGGCATAGAGGGAGGAGCCAGTGCACACCCATCTAAAGTCTTTAGAGTGCCCCATGGTCTTTACGGAGTCCCCAGCATCCTCTACGGACTAGGAGAAAAAGATTTACCGGTAGGTTTAAAATCTTATTTTCATAAAGTCTAATAGTAAACATACTTGCTCCCTTTTCATACCCAAGTTCTAAAGGCCTGCACCTGAGGCTCAATAGCTAAGGTTTACATTAGGGGGAATAAGGAACATGTATGACAGATGCCTTCAGCTTTACTCAAGTTGCTCTGAAGAAAGCGATAGTTGTCTAATCTTAGCCTTTGGGAAAGCTGTAAGAAAGTCATTCTGAAATGCAAATATTCCCTGAGTAAGCCTTAGATAATCCCACTTGACACACTCAAACTCTTTCTACTAAAAACAAAACTACTTTAGTGAAACTACAAGTATTGTGCAATATTAAGTGCTCATTGGATGTTAAATTGTTCAGCTGGTGAGCATGAAGCTTGTTTGGTTTCTGGCGATCAACAAAGAGATTACCTCAGATAAGTAGTATGCCAGAATTTTAGAGACTATTTTTATGTCTGTCTGATGTTGGCGTGAAATTTTCACAGAAGTTTAGATGCTAAGTTTTGCAATCATAGGTATTTTAGTAGTGTACATATCCAGTGTAACATCCATACTTTGCAGCAATTTGTTGCATAGAGAGGTCAGGTAAAGTGTGGAATAAGAGACTATAAATCTTTGTATTATACAACGTTGAATTATCATCATGCCCAGGGGTTCTGCTGCTTGTAAGGCCTTTGATATCTTACCCTTTCCCAACTCATCTTCCATATTGTGCAGTTTTAGAAGATGGCACCTGAGAGAGTTGAACAAATGGAAGGTTACCAATGGAATAACCTCAAACTAGAGTAGATTCCACACAGGTGGAATTACACAGGCCATATTGTAGAAGCCTTTTCATAGATAGTCTTGCCGATAAAAAGGGATTTAATCATAATGGCAACATTTACAATGTTGAGATACATAATATCAACAGTTATGATTTCAGTATTGTTGCATTGTTGACGTTGAACATGTTGGCACCTGCAGAATGTCAACATATGAAATGTTGACATTGTGCATTGAGGGGTTAGCAGTATTTCTGCTGCGGGGTACACTGGGCTCCAGAAAGATAGACATTGAGGTGTCGAGTAGGATCTTGATCCGAAGCACCAACAGGCTCAAAAGCTTTGACCTTCTTCCCAAGATGCATAGCGCCGGCTCCTATATCACCCCGCCTCCGTGCACAGGAGCTCAGTTTGTAGTTGGTGCTTGCAGTGCAAGCATGTAACAGGAAGAGCTGCTCACAGCAGCTCTATAAAAGCTTTTTCTGAGGACAAAAGAAGACTACAAGGGCTGCAGCAGAGGCACAGATTGTGCTGGATGTCAGTAGACATTGCCTGCTGCAGCTCCATCTCTTCCCCAGCGGCGCTGTACACTCCCAAGCCCTTGTTGCCGGGTACCTACAGCGGAGGCTCCGGTTTTCTTCACGTTAGACACACACGGCTGGGGCTCTCCAGGATCGCCTGGCCGCGCTTCGGGAGGTGGTAAGTGGGTCCCGCTTGCGGGACCCGGTCTTTATCGCGATCCAGCGCGGTCAGTGGGAGGCGGGCCACGCGCGCTGGCGGTGGACACTGTGGCAGTACAGGCGATCCCACTAGATCACCAGGGCATGGGCGCAGGTCAGGTTTTCTCTCTAAACCGGTTTTTATATCGCCCACAGTGCCCGGTGGTTTTGCCAGCAGAGGGGATAAGGCTTAGACCTGAAGCCTCTCCCCCAGCCCCAGGGCGCCATTTCCACCAAGTGTTCCCGCCCTGGAGCTGCATTTCTGTCTTTCCTCACTCCCTGTCAGTGTCTGCGGCGCCATTATTCCGCAGTTCACTGTTCCTGGGACTGCTTGGGCAAATCCTCCTATGTAAAGCCGCCTGGTTGTCAGCGCTGTGCCTTTACATGACACTTAAGTATTCTACCTGCCTTTTTAGACAGTGATAGTTAAGAAAGAGTTTATTTAGTCAGGGTTTTATAGTACAATTACCCTGTGATATACATCCAGTTCTTACTGTGTACTGTTATATCTATTGTTATATAGCTGTGTAAGCTAGTCCAGTGCAGTATTATTGTCAGTAATAACCTCTGCATTGTACAAACTGTGACTTTGTGTGTGTGCATTTGATAGCTGAATGGTGTCCATTTCGTGTCTTTCACTCAACTTGCTATCCCTATATTCTATAACCTGAGGGGGCTTGGTGCGTCAGGTGTTATCTAATATAGGATTTTCACAAAGATATACTGTGTTACGTATTTCTCTATCGTCCTAGTGGATGCTGGGGTTCCTGAAAGGACCATGGGGAATAGCGGCTCCGCAGGAGACAGGGCACAAAAGTAAAGCTTTCCGATCAGGTGGTGTGCACTGGCTCCTCCCCCTATGACCCTCCTCCAAGCCAGTTAGATTTTTGTGCCCGGCCGAGAAGGGTGCAATCTAGGTGGCTCTCCTAAAGAGCTGCTTAGAAAAGTTTAGCTTAGGTTTTTTATTTTACAGTGAGTCCTGCTGGCAACAGGATCACTGCAACGAGGGACTTAGGGGAGAAGAAGTGAACTCACCTGCGTGCAGGATGGATTGGCTTCTTGGCTACTGGACATCAGCTCCAGAGGGACGATCACAGGTACAGCCTGGATGGTCACCGGAGCCTTGCCGCCGGCCCCCTTGCAGATGCTGAAGTAAGAAGAGGTCCAGAATCGGCGGCAGAAGACTCCTCAGTCTTCTAAAGGTAGCGCACAGCACTGCAGCTGTGCGCCATTTTCCTCTCAGCACACTTCACACGGCAGTCACTGAGGGTGCAGGGCGCTGGGAGGGGGGCGCCCTGGGAGGCAAATGAATACCTATTTTGGCTAAAAATACCTCACATATAGCCTCCGGAGGCTATATGGAGATATTTAACCCCTGCCAGAATCCGTTAAGAGCGGGAGACGAGGCCGCCGAAAAAGGGGCGGGGCCTATCTCCTCAGCACACAGCGCCATTTTCCCTCACAGAAAGGCTGGAGGGAAGGCTCCCAGGCTCTCCCCTGCACTGCACTACAGAAACAGGGTTAAAACAGAGAGGGGGGGCACTAATTTGGCGTTAGAAATATATAAAAAAGATGCTATAAGGGAAAACACTTATATAAGGTTGTCCCTATATAATTATAGCGTTTTTGGTGTGTGCTGGTAAACTCTCCCTCTGTCTCTCCAAAGGGCTAGTGGGTCCTGTCCTCTATCAGAGCATTCCCTGTGTGTGTGCTGTGTGTCGGTACGTGTGTGTCGACATGTATGAGGACGATGTTGGTGAGGAGGCGGAGCAATTGCCTGTAATGGTGATGTCACTCTCTAGGGAGTCGACACCGGAATGGATGGCTTATTTAGGGAATTACGTGATAATGTCAACACGCTGCAAGGTCGGTTGACGACATGAGACGGCCGACAAACAATTAGTACCGGTCCAGACGTCTCAAAAACACCGTCAGGGGTTTTAAAACGCCCGTTTACTTTAGTCGGTCGACACAGACACAGACAGGGACACTGAATCCAGTGTCGACGGTGAATAAACAAACGTATTCCTTATTAGGGCCACACGTTAAAGGCAATGAAGGAGGTGTTACATATTTCTGATACTACAAGTACCACAAAAGAGGGTATTATGTGGGATGTGAAAAAACTACCGTAGTTTTTCCGGAATCAGATAAATTAAATAAAGTGTGTGATGATGCGTGGGTTCCCCCCGATAGAAAATTATGGGCGGTATACCCTTTCCCGCCAGAAGTTAGGGCGCGTTGGGAAACACCCCTTAGGGTGGATAAGGCGCTCACACGCTTATCAAAACAAGTGGCGGTACCGTCTATAGATAGGGCCGTCCTCAAGGACCAGCTGACAGGAGGCTGGAAAATATCATAAAAAGTATATACACACATACTGGTGTTATACTGCGACCAGCGATCGCCTCAGCCTGGATGTGCAGAGCTGGGGTGGCTTGGTCGGATTCCCTGACTAAAAATATTGATACCCTTGACAGGGACAGTATTTTATTGACTATAGAGCATTTAAAGGATGCATTTCTATATATGCGAGATGCACAGAGGGATATTTGCACTCTGGCATCAAGAGTAAATGCGATGTCCATATCTGCCAGAAGATGTTATGGACACGACAGTGGTCAGGTGATGCAGATTCCAAACGGCACAAAGGTGTATTGCCGTATAAAGGAAGAGGAGTTATTTGGGGTCGGTCCATCGGACCTGGTGGCCACGGCAACTGCTGGAAAATCCGCCGTTTTTACCCTAAGTCACATCTCTGCAGAAAAAGACACCGTCTTTTCAGCCTCAGTCCTTTCGTCCCTATAAGATCATATCTGCCCAGGGATAGAGGAAAGGGAAGAAGACTGCAGCAGGCAGCCCATTCCCAGGAACAGAAGCGTTCCACCGCTTCTGACAAGTTCTCAGCATGGCGCTGAGACCGTACAGGACCCCTGGATCCTACAAGTAGTATCCCAGGGGTACAGATTGGAATGTCGAGACGTTTCCCCTTCGCAGGCTCCTGAAGTCTGTTTTACCAAGGTCTCCCTCCGACAAGGAGGCAGTATGGGAAAAAATTCACAAGCTGTATTCCCAGCAGGTGATAATTAAATTACCCCTCCTACTACAAGAAAAGGGGTATTATTCCACACTATATTGTGGTACTGAAGCCAGAAGGCTAGGTGAGACTTATTCTAAAAAATTTTTTTGAACACTTACAAAGGTTCAAATCAAGATGGAGTCACTCAGAGCAGTGATAACGAACCAGGAAGAAGGGGACTATATAGTGTCCCGGGACATCAGGGATGCTTACCTCTATGTCCCAAATTTGCCCTTCTCACTAAGGGTACCTCAGGTTCGTGGTGCAGAACTGTCACTATCAGTTTCAGACGCTGCCGTTTGGATTGTCCACGGCACCCCGGGTCTTTACCAAGGTAATGGCCGAAATGATGATTCTTCTTCGAAGAAAAGGCGTCTTAATTATCCCTTACTTGGACGATCTCCTGATAAGGGCATAGTCCAGGGAACAGTTGGAGGTCGGAGTAGCACTATCTCGGATACTGCTACAACAGCACGGGTGGATTCTAAATATTCCAAAATCGCAGCTGATCCCGACGACACGTCTGCTGTGCCTAGGGATGATTCTGGACACAGTCCAGAAAAAGGTGTTTCTCCCGGAAGAGAAAGCCAGGGAGTTATCCGAGCTAGTCAGGAACCTCCTAAAAACAGTGCATCATTGCACAAGGGTCCTGGTAAAAATGGTGGCTTCCTACGAAGCAATTCCATTCGGCAGATTTCACGCAAGAACTTTTCAGTGGGATCTGCTGGACAAATGGTCCGGATCGCATCTTCAGATGCATCAGCGGATAACCCTATATCCAAGGACAAGGGTGTCTCTCCTGTGGTGGTTATAGAGTGCTCATCTTCTAGAGGGCCGCAGATTCGGCATTCAGGATTGGATGCTGGTGACCACGGAGCCCAGCCCGAGAGGCTGGGGAGCAGTCACACAAGGAAAAAATTTCCAGGGAGTGTGATCAAGTCTGGAGACTTTTCTCCACATAAATATACTGGAGCTAAGGGTAAATTTATAATGCTCTAAGCTTAGCAAGACCTCTGCTTCAACGTCAGCCGGTATTGATCCAGTGGGAAAAACATCACGGCAGTCGCCCACGTAAACAGACAGGGCGACACAAGAAGCAGGAGGGCAATGGCAAAAACTGCAAGGACTTTTCGCTGGGCGGAAAATCATGTGATAGCACTGTCAGCAGTGTTTCATCCCGGGAATGGAAACTGGGAAGCAGACTTCCTCAGCAGGCACGACCTCCACCCGGGAGAGTGGAAACTTCATCGGGAAGTTTTTTCCACATGATTGTAAACCGTTGGGAAATACCAAAGGTGGACATGATGGCGTCCCGTCTGAACAAAAAACGGGACAGGTATTGCGCCAGGTCAAGAGACCCTCAGGCAATAGCTGTGGACGTTCTGGTAACACCGTGGGTGTACCAGTCGGTGTATGTGTTCCCTCCTCTGCTTCTCATACCTAAGGTGCTGAGAATTATAAGACGTAGAGGAGTAAGAACTATACTCATGGCTCCGGATTGGCCAAGAAGGACTTGGTACCCGGAACTTCAAGAGATGCTTACAGAGGTCTTATGGCCTCTGCCGCTAAGAAGGGACTTGCTTCAGCAAGTACCATGTCTGTTCCAAGACTTACCGCAGCTGCGTTTGTCGGCATGGCGGTGGAAAGCCGGATCCTAAGGGAAAAAGGCATTCCGGAAGAGGTCATTCCTACCCTGGTCAAAGCCAGAAAGGAGGTGACCGCACAACATTATCACCACATGTGGCGAAAATATGTTGCGTGGTGTGAGGCCAGGAAGGCCCCACAAAGAAATTTCAACTCGGTCGTTTCCTGCATTTCCTGCAAACAGGAGTGTCTATGGGCCTCAAATTGGGGTCCATTAAGGTTCAAATTTCGGCCCTGTCGATTTTCTTCCAGAAAGAATTGGCTTCAGTTCCTGAAGTCCAGAAGTTTGTCAAGGGAGTATTGCATATACAACCCCCTTTTGTGCCTCCAGTGGCACTGTGGGATCTCAACGTAGTTCTGGGATTCCTCAAATCACATTGGTTTAAAACCAGTCAAATCTGTGGATTTGAAGCATCTCACATGAAAAGTGACCATGCTCTTGGCCCTGGCCTGGACCAGGCGAGTGTCAAATTGGTGGTTTTTTCTCAAAAAAGCCCATATCTGTTTGTCCATTCGGACAGGGCAGAGCTGCGGACTCGTCCCCAGTTCTCTCCCTAAGGTGGTGTCAGTGTTTCACCTGAACCAGCTTATTGTGGTGCCTTGCACCTACTAGGGACTTGGAGGACTCCAAGTTGCTAGATGTTGTCAGGGCCCTGAAAATATGTTCCAGGACGGCTGGAGTCAGGAAAACTGACTTGCTGCTATCCTGTATGCACCCAACAAACTGGGTGCTCTTGCTTCTAAGCAGACTATTGCTAGTTGGATGTGTAATACAATTCAGCTTGCACATTCTGTGGCAGGCCTGCCACAGCCAAAATATGTAAATGCCCATTCCACAAGGAAGGTGGGCTCATCTTGGGCGGCTGCCCGAGGGGTCTCGGCTTTACAACCTTGCCGAGCAGCTACTTGGTCAGGGGCAAACACGTTTGCTAAATTCTACAAATTTGATACCCTGGCTAAGGAGGACCTGGAGTTCTCTCATTCGGTGCTGCAGAGTCATCCGCACTCTCCCGCCCGTTTGGGAGCTTTGGTATAATCCCCATGGTCCTTTCAGGAACCCCAGCATCCACTAGGACGATAGAGAAAATAAGAATTTACTTACCGATAATTCTATTTCTCGGAGTCCGTAGTGGATGCTGGGCGCCCATCCCAAGTGCGGATTATCTGCAATACTTGTACATAGTTACAAAAATCGGGTTATTATTGTTGTGAGCCATCTTTTCAGAGGCTCCGCTGTTATCATACTGTTAACTGGGTTTAGATCACAAGTTGTACGGTGTGATTGGTGTGGCTGGTATGAGTCTTACCCGGGATTCAAAATTCCTCCCTTATTGTGTACGCTCGTCCGGGCACAGTACCTAACTGGCTTGGAGGAGGGTCATAGGGGGAGGAGCCAGTGCACACCACCTGATCGGAAAGCTTTACTTTTGTGCCCTGTCTCCTGCGGAGCCGCTATTCCCCATGGTCCTTTCAGGAACCCCAGCATCCACTACGGACTCCGAGAAATAGAATTATCGGTAAGTAAATTCTTATTTTTTCTCTGTGATTTAGTCACCATATCTCTCCTTTATCTCTGCTAGTGCTGACTACACTGCGCAGGGGTTTGGGTTTAGAGGTATAGTGCTGCTGATAATTGTACTGTGTTACCTCATACTGCAAAGTTATATCATGTCTGCTTCTGAGGGTAACGGTTCTGGGGCGGAACACACTGCTGGTGTTGCTGAAGCCACAGACACATATGAGGAGAATATAGCAGCTGTGGGCTCTGGTTCTGGGGGCTCCTTGCCCCCCAGTGGGACTGTGGCAGCAGAGGCACTTACTGACCCACCGTGGGCCGCTTTTTCCACGCTTCTGCATACACTTCTGCATACGCTTCTGCATACGCTAGTTCATAAACTAACACCCCCTATGGGACCCCCAATGCCGGTACAACCGTATGTGGTCCCTGCAGCTAACCCGCCGTGGGCGGACGATTTATCTGCTCAATTAAAGAATTTGAACCAGTCCTTGACTACTAAAAAGTCTGACCAACGCTCGCCTAAGTCCAAGAGGTCCTCTAAGCGAGCGCTTGTCTCCTCACAATCCACTGCTGTCACTGACACCTCGTCTGATGAAGACGGCACATATACTGACCCCACAGGTTCTGACTCAGATACGGCTGATGGGGAGGGTAGTTCACATGTGGATGTTCCTGATCTTTTGGAGGCTATTAAGTTAATTCTGCAGATTACGGATGATCCCGAGCCATCCGTCCCTCCTAAGAAACTAGATAGGTTCAAGCGTCAGAAGGTGGTTAAATAAGTTTTACCTCACTCTGATCACCCAGTGGATATACGTCAGGAACCCTGGGAAAACCCGGGTACGAAGTTTGTGCCTCAAAAGAAGATGCTGGCTCGCTATCCCCTCGCGCCAGAGCTGTCTAAGAATTGGGAAACGCCTCCAGTGGACTCACATGTGGCTAGGATGGTAGTTTCCTCAGCTCTACCTGTCACTATCGTCACGTCTCTAGAAGAGCCTACGGATAAACGTGTGGAGGGTTGTCTAAAAGCGATTTACACCCTCACGGGTGCTGCATAAAGGCCCACTATTGCAGCTACATGGGCTGCAGAGGCTATTGAAGCATGGGCCTTGGAGTTAGAAGCTGAAATCTCCTCTGACCATGCTAGACAATGCTTGTAATATATTGTCACAGCTTCTCGATATATTAAAGAGGCGGCTTCTGATGCCGGTATCCTAGCAGCCAAGGCCTCTACTACGTCAGTCCTGGCTCGCCGGATATTGTGGCTGAGATCCTGGTCTGTGGATCTGGACTCTAGAAAAACCCTGGAGGTACTCCCTTTCAAGGGAGATATTCTGTTTGGGGAGGACTTAAATAAGATAGTGGCTGACTTGGCTACTGCCAAAACTGCCTGTCTGCCTAATACCGCTCCTTCTGTGTCGAAGGCTAAAGGTACGTCCTTTCGCCCCTTTCGTCCTTCAGGTAAAGCAAAAGGTCAGGCGTACCATAAGTAGGCCCGCACTTCCAAACCTGGTAAGCCGAAGCCCAAAAGAGCCTGGGCTGCCCGTCAGCCAGCTGCCAAGACCGATAAGCCTGCCGCATGATGGGGCGGGCCTCCCCCTGGAGGATTCCAGGGTGGGGGGCCGGCTTCTAGGGTATACCCAGGAATGGTTGAAGACCACTTCAGATGCCTGGGTACGGGAAGTTGTCACTCGAGGTTACGCCATAGCCTTCAAAAACCGACCCCCTCATCTATTTTGCCAGACAGACGTCCCATCGGACCAGACCAAGGCAAAAACTCTACACTCGGTGGTACAGGCCCTCCTGGATACAGGAGTCGTAGTACAGGTGCCTCTTGCTCAGAGGGGCCGGGGGTACTATTCTCCGCTGTTTCTAGTCCCGAAACCGAATGGGTCCTCCCTGCCCATTCTCAACCTCAAGGCATTGAACAGGTTTGTGAAGATTTCGAAGTTCCGTATGGAAACCCTTCGCTCTATAGTTCTGGCCTTGGAACCTGGGGACTACATGGTCTCCCTGGACATACAGGATGCTTACCTGCATATTCCTATAGCAGTGTCACATCAACAATACCTGAGGTTTGCTATTGGCAACATCCATTACCAGTTTCGGGCATTTCCTTTTGGTTTAACTACGGCTCCGCGAGTCTTCACCAAAGTTATGGCGGTGATGACGATGGTACTTCGCCGTCAAGGGGTCAGGATACTGCCGTATCTGGATGACTTGTTAATCCTGGCAAATTCCCCAGATCTTCTCCTACGTCATCTGGATTTGACGGTCCGGTTTCTACAAGCCCACGGGTGGCTTATCAACTGGAAGAAATCCTCCCTGGTCCCTGCTCAGAGTATGGTGCACCTGGGAGCGCTGTTGAACACTCACAACCAGAAGTTGTTCTTGTCTCAGGAGAAAGTCCTGAAGCTTCAGGACAGGATTCGTTGCTTCCTTTCTCGTCCGCAAGTGTCGATACATTTGGCAATGCAGGTGCTGGGCCTCATGGTATCAGCATTCGACATGGTGGAGTATGCTCCATTCCATTCTCACCCCTCCAGAGGCTGATTCTAGCCAAGTGGGACGGCCTGCCTCACCGGATTAGATCTCAAATGATCTTATTGACTCCGGAGGTCCGTCTGTCGCTGCTTTGGTGGCTCTGGGACCAACAATTGTGCAGGGGTCGTCCCTTCTGGATATCCAACTGGGTCCTGTTGATGACAGATGCCAGTCTAAGAGGTTGGGGCGTGGTGCTGGAGCAGCACTCCCTTCAGGGTCGGTGGACCAAGGAGGAATCTCTCCTCTCGATCAACATTCTGGAATTGCGGGCGGTCTTCAATGCGTTGAACCTGGCCCAGCATTTAATTCAGAACCGTCCTGTTCAAGTACAGTCGGACAACACCACCACAGTGGCTTACATAAATCATCAAGGCGGCACTCGAAGCCGTTTGGCAATGAAGGAAGTCTCACGGATTCTAAGTAGGGCGGAACACCGGCCATATCGGCAATATTCATTCTGGGAGTCCTGAATTGGGAAGCGGACTTTCTCAGTCGTCAGGACATGCATGCCGGCGAGTGGGGCCTCCATCCAGAAGTGTTTCAACTCCTCGTGGAAAAGTGGGGTCTTCCAGATGTGGATCTGATGGCGTCTTGACACAATCACAAGGTTCC
The DNA here is from genome assembly GCF_028390025.1 of Pseudophryne corroboree. Taxonomy (NCBI): domain Eukaryota; kingdom Metazoa; phylum Chordata; class Amphibia; order Anura; family Myobatrachidae; genus Pseudophryne; species Pseudophryne corroboree. Next base: position 344,041,780 of record NC_086446.1, read on the forward strand.
GGTCTTCGGAGCAAGGACAAGGGATCCTCAAGCAGCATTCGTGGATGCGCTAGCGGTGCCGTGGAGATTTCGGCTGCCGTACGTGTTCCCTCCGGTGTCAATCCTGCCCAGGGTAATACGGAAGTTCAAGCAAGAAATGGAAATCTGCTTCTCATAGCTCCGGCGTGGCCCAGACGGCACTGGTTCTCAGACCTGCAGGGCCTGTCATCAGAGCGTCCAATTCTACTTCGACAACGCCCAGACCTCCTCGTTCAGGGCCCCTGTGTCTACTAGGACCTAGCCCGACTGTCTTTGACGGCGTGGCTCTTGAAGCTTCCGTCTTGAGGGCTAAGGGTTTCTCTGAAGAGGTCATTAAAACTATGTTGCGGGCCCGGAAACCGGCTTCTGCTCGGATTTACCATAGGGTCTGGCATTCCTACTTTGTTTGGTGCGCATCTAACAATTATGACGCTTCCAAGTTTAGTAAAGCCAAGCTTTTGACTTTTCTGCAGCAAAGCCTAGAGTTAGGCCTGCATCTAGCCTCCCTCAAGGTTCATATTTCTGCCTTGTCGGTGTGGTTTCAGAGAAAAATTGCGACTTTGCCTGAGGTTCATACTTTCACTCAGGGTGTGTTGCGTATCCAACCTCCCTATGTCCCGCCTGTGGCTCCTTGGGACTTGTCGGTGGTTTTGGAGGCGTTGCAGGAACGAACCAAAATTCGTACTAGATAGGTTGGTCTACAAAGATAAGTAGACAATCAAGCAATGTATCTCCCCAGGGTATAACCGGGGGATGCGGTCAATATCCCGCCGGACGGAATCCCGGCGGTCGGAATACCGACACCGGAATCCCGACCGGCACAATCCTGACATATTCTCCCCTCCGTGGGTGTCCACGACACCCATAGAGGGAGAATATAATAGTGTGCCGAGCGTAGTGAGCCACCATGCCAGCAGCGTGGCGAGCGCAGCGAGCCCACAAGGGGCTGCGTTCCACTCGCTACCCCTGTCGGGATTCTGCTGGTCGGGATTCCGGTGTCGGTATTTAGATTGCCGGGATCCCGTCCAGCGGGATTTCGTACTGATCCCATAACCGGAACCGTGACGTTTTCTCCCTGTTCTCTCACCAATATCCTCCAATAAAATAGGAAATGGCTCCAAATAGTGTAAAAAAGTTTTAATAAAAATGACATATAACACATAAAAAACAAATCAAAATGGACTCTCACCGGCTCAATCAGTATACTAATGCTAAGTAGACAATAAGCGCATAATAATAGAAAGCCAGGCGTCCCCGAAACATGCGATCCTCACAGCGTTCGTCCAGAGTACCCCGTCACTTTCCTGTCTCCAACACGTTTCTACACCACTGGAGTGTCTTTTTCAAGGTCACCTTGAGATACATTGCTTGATTGTCTACTTATCTTTGTAGACCAACCTATCTGGTACGAATTTTGGTTAGAAGATTGAACCTTGAAAATGTATAGATATACTATACAGTTATACGCTATGTTATTCTATGTCATATTTCTTTTGAGGTTAATTGCCACTACGGATGTTGAACGATTCCATTCTGAGAAACCTGCGCAACGGGAGTTGGTGATATTTTCTGTATTTCGATGTATTTTAAGTGTGGGTGACACTTGTTATCCCCAAGATCCTATTGTTGCGGTTTTTGCGCATCGTTAGAACACACAATTTTCTTTACCATATTGGATAGCTTGTTAAAATATATCGGTGACATATTGGAAAAAAATTGAAAACCGTTCGCACCCGATGTTGTTTCACCTCTAATTGGATACACCCCTCTAATCTTTAAAGGGTTAATGACTGTTCTGTGTATAAAAGACCATAGCAGATTTCTGATTTTGTGTCAGGCAATGACTGCAGACTTTTTTTTATAAACACCCAATATGTTTCGATGGTTTTACTGGGTCACTGTGTTAAAGTGTGAGGTGGTGAGCAGGATGGGCTAGTTGCATTTCCGGCATTTAAAAAAATAAATAAATAAATAAGGTAGGAGATCATAACTGACTGTTGTTCTGTACCCTGCTGGAAAATCAGCTAAACATCACACATTTATTTTACTTAATAAATCTTGTTTTAAACAAATGTAATCATAGGTAGGACAAAGTTATGGCATATATTGTTTCTGGTTTCTGTAAATATATGCATTACTTTGCCCAACATATGTAACTGTTAAGTAAATGCTTAGTAAATATTTAGTAATTGCTGAATGCAATATGATAAGAATTTTTACCTTCTGGCAGGAGAGGCCGCAGTGTATCTGCACTAATGTTTGAGGCAGAAAGCAGTCCAGGCTTCAGTGTTGCTATGGGCAAATACAGGATTGTAGATTATAAATGTTGGATTTCGAAAAACAATAAACAAAGCAACAAAAAAAACCCAACAACCAACTTTGCATATTCAAAGATCATGTGAAATACATGTATAGCTGCACAAAATATAAAGGGTTATATTTACAAAGTGGTGACATAATTTCCAGGCAGGTTTCAGGTGAAAATTTATAAAGTGGCACTCACTCTAAGTATAAAGCCTGCTGACATTTATACTTTACATGAGTGCCACTTGAAATTGCCCCCGAAACCCTCCTAGAAGTGGATGCTTCTTAAAGTAAATATAGTCCAAAGTGTCTATTCTAAATCAGAGGCAGAAAAAAACTGAAACTACTGTATACCTGCTTCCCTGTGTACCAGCTTTTTCATCACATATCCCGGTGCCTACTATCCCATAAACGTTTTCCCTATGTGCACCTTTGCCTACCTGTGTACCCCATATTGCTCATCTGCTTACCTGAATCCCACCATCGCTGCTCAGGAACAACCTGCCTGCACACTGTGATGTATTCTTGCTGTGGCTGTGCTCACATGTCAGCAAGTCCCAGACAGAGCAACAGAAAAGACTGCAAATGCTGATCCATCATCACCACTATAGCACCTAAATCATCAGGTGTTGACCAAGCGTCGCAGTCATCTGCCTTCCTCTTAAATGAACTATGTGGGGGTATTCAGTTATCTGCAAAGAAGCATTGGGAGCGAAAAACAGATTTTTACAGATTTTTCCCGATGTTTCTTCGATATTTTTCTCTTACGTCCTAGAGGATGTTGGGGTCCCTTTTAGTGCCGTGGGGTATAGACGGTTCCGCAGGAGCCTTCAGCACTTTAAGACTTTTCAACAGTGTGAACTGGCTCCTCCCTCTATGCCCCTCTTCCAAACCTTTTTAGAAAATGTGTCCAGGAGACTGGATGCACAGTAGTGGAGCTCTACAGAGCTTTGCTGGAAAATACTTTTTTTATTTTTTTTATTTTACAGGGAAGCTGCTGGCAACAGCTTTCCTGCTTCATGGGACTTAGGGGGGGGAAGTAGGAACCAACTTCTCAATTAGTTAATGGTTCTGCTTCCGCTGACAGGACACCATTAGCTCCTGAAGGGTACTGAACACAGCCCAAGCCTGGCCAGCGTTCACTCCCACAGCACTGCCGCCACCCCCTAACAGAGCCAGAAGTCAGAAGGCTGGTGAGTATATTACCGGAGTCCTGCAGAGAGGGGACCCTCCAGTCATCGTTGCCGGCATACAGGTACACACGCAGCGGCAGGAAGCTGCGCGCCATGTCTCTCAGCACAAGGTTACAGAGTGGGGGGGGGGGGGGGCGCTCTGAGGGCATGTTTTAAAACCTTACTCTCACTGGCAAAAAAGGGTACATACATGTACAGCCGTTGATGTGCTATCCCCAGCCAGTATAAATATTACGTTGCTGAGGCTGAAGGGCGGGGCTTCTCCTCAGACTTGCCAGAATACTCACTGGGTGCCATTTTCTCCTGCAGAAACTCCAGTGTGAAGCTCCTGAACGCTGTTTCTCCTCATGACAACGCTGATACAAGTACAGGGTGTTATAGAAGGGGCAGAGAGTGTTCATTATAATTAGGTCTGTGGGCCTATTATTGGTATATGCGCTGTAAGTGGGTAATATTTCCACAATTCACAATAAGGCGCAGTGTGTGGACTGGCAAATCCCTCTGTGTCTCTCTGAGAGACTTTAGTGTGGGTCTGTCCCCAATAGCTCTCCTGTGTGATAGAGGTGTGTGTGTGTGTGTATTCAAGTGTGTAACATGTCAGACATTGGGGAGGGTTATTCCCAGGAAGAATCCATTTTAGATGCACAAGAGGGTAATGTGGTGGCCCTTCCCTCTCAGAAGGAGCCGGAGTGGGTGAGAATGTTGCAAAAGAATATGTCAATGCTTGCAAAGAAATTCTCTGAGCCTGAACAACAGACTAAATATTGGAGGCAGTCTGTGGAGGATGTACTGTTTACTGACCCCTCCATATCATCCACTTGGGTCCCATCCAGTTCCCAGAAAAGGTCTCTGGCCCAGATAATGCAAGGGGACACAGACACAGTGTCACACGCCATAGGCGGCGTTCACCGCGCTTACCCCTTCGTGCCTGCTGGTCTGTGTTGCGTCCTCCGCCTTCGGTGGTCCACGGGCTCCGGCGACTGGCTGGCGCTGCTCCCGGCGGTACCCCGGGGCAGGGGCGCCGCCATGACACCCGGCATCACGTGGGCGGGGAGCAGGTGACGTCATCGGACTGTTCCGCCAATCCAGCGGAGGCGCAAGATTCAAAGTCAGACGCCGGGCAGAGCCTCGGCGTCTGAGTATCGTCTTTTCCCCTGACGTGGATGCCAGTGCTCCTGTTCCCGACGTATCTCTCTGCAGTCGTACCCCAGTGCCTCCGGCACTTCCAGGTGCGAGTTGCTGCACAGTTCAGCATATACTGCGGCTGGTGTGTTTCTCTGCAATCCAGTCACCAGTGCTTCTTGGAGTCAGCGTGTGCTGCGGGCTAATCACCGCTCTCAAGTTCTACAAGTCATCAGTGTCTTTAACCACCGCTCCCAAGTTTTGCAAGTTGCCAGTGTCTTTAACCACCGCTCTCAAGTTCTACAAATCATCAGTGTCTTTAATCACTGCTCTCAAGTCATACAAATCATCAGTGTCTTTAACCACCGCTCTCAAGTTCTACAAATCATCAGTGTCTTTAATCACTGCTCTCAAGTCATACAAATCATCAGTGTCTTTAACCACCGTTCACAAGTTCTACAAATCATCAGTGTCTTTAACCACCGTTCACAAGCTCTACAAATCATCAGTGTTTTTAACCACCGTTCTCAAGTTCTACAAATCATCAGTGTCTTTAACCACCGTTCTCAAGTTCTACAAATCATCAGTGTCTTTAACCACCGCTCACAAGTGTTTAAAATCATCAGATCCTTTAACCACCGTTCACCAGTTCTTCAAATCACCGGTATCTTTAAAAACATCACTTACAAGTTCTTCAGTCATTATTATCTTGTACCAACCTCACAAGTACTTCTTTTCCTGGAATCCTTAGCATTGCTTACAAGTTCTCCTATAGGCCTGGACATTTCCCCATACGTTCCTTCTCTGCCATGTGACATTGTGTTGCTCTCTTCCTGCAATAAAGTTCTTTAATTTCTCTTACGTCCTAGAGGATGCTGGGGACTCCGTAAGGACCATGGGGTATAGACGGGCTCCGCAGGAGATAGGGCACCTCAAAAGAACTTTGACTATGGGTGTGCACTGGCTCCTCCCTCTATGCCCCTCCTCCAGACCTCAGTTAGATCTTGTGCCCAGAGGAGAATGGGTGCACTGCAGAGAGCTCTCCAGAGTTTTCTGTGGAAAAAGAATTTTGTTAGGTTTTTTATTTTCAGGGAGTCCTGTTAGCAACAGGCTCCCTGCATCGTGGGACCGAGGAGAGAGAAGCAGAGCTGGCTTGTCAAGTTGGGCACTGCTTCTAAGGCTACTGGACACCATTAGCTCCAGAGGGAGTCGGAACACAGGTCTCACCTCGGGTTCGTCCCGGAGCCGCACCGCCGTCCTCCTCACAGATGCCGAAGGTAGAAGCGGATAGAGAAGACAGAAGACATCTTAGGCGGCAGAAGACATCAGATCTTCATGAGGTAAGGCGCGCAGCGGTAAGCTGCGCGCCATTGCTCCCAGTCACACACACACAGAGCAGCACTGAAGGGTGCAGGGCGCAGGGGGGGGCGCCCTGGGCAGCAATAAACCTCACATTTTGGCACAAATACAGTGGCATTAGACTGCGGAGGCAGTAAATCGCTGATCCCCCGCCATTTTATTGAAAAATCACTGGGACTGAAGCCCGCCGTCGGGTGGGCGGGGCTTGATCCTCAGCACTAACCAGCGCCATTTTCTCCACAGAAGCTGCATGAGAAAGAAAACGCTGGCTCCCTGGTCTCTCCCCTGCTGAACACAGGCTGGAAAAAAGAGGAGGGGGGCACTTTGGCAACGCAGTGAGTGGGAATTGACATAATGTATATAAAAAAGCGCTATCTGGATATATATATATTTTCTTCCAGTGTTGTTAAGGGCTGGTGTGTGCTGGCATACTCTTTCTCTGTCTCTCCTTAGGACCTGGTTGGGGTTTTGTCCCCTTATAGGTTAATCCCTGTGTGTGGGGTGTCGGTACGTGTGTGTCGACATGTCTGAGGCGGAAGGCTTCTCCAAGAAGGAGGTGGAGCAAATGAGTGGTGTGTCCCCGTCAGTTGTGCCGACTCCATATTTGATGGACATGTGGCATACGTTGCATGCAAGTGTGGCATCTTTACATAAAAGGCTTGATAAGGCTGGTTTAGGGGGGACATCAGGCGGTCAATCCTCAGATTGGACCGACTCAGAGGGCCCGTCGGGGTCTCAAAAGCGTCCCTTAACACAAGACACTACTACCGACACGGATTCTGATTCCAGTGTCGACTATGACGAAGTAAAATTGCACCCTAGGGTGACTAAAACCATTCAGTGCATGATTGTGGCAATAAGGGATGTGTTGCATATTGTGGATGAACCCTCGGTCCCCGACACAAGGGTACACATGTTTAAGGAAAAGAAACAGATTATTAATTTTCCCACATCTCATGAATTAAATGAGTTCTTTGGAAAAGCTTGGGAGACTCCGGATAAGAGACCGCAGATCCCCAAAAGAATTTTTATGGCATACCCTTTCCCTAAGCAGGACAGGGAGATTTGGGAATCACCCCCCACTGTGGACAAGGCCCTGACGCGCTTGTCCAATAAAGTGGCGCTAACGTCTCCTGACACAGCGGCCCTTAAGGACCCTGCAGATCGCAGGCAAGAAACTACATTAAAGGGTATTTATTCTCATACGGGTGCTGTGTTAAGACCGACGCTTGCGTCGGCATGGGTGTGTAGCGCAATTGCAGCTTGGACAGATGAGCTGACAGATCAATTTGATACTATGGATAAGGATACTATATTCCTAACTCTAGCCCATATAAAAGACGCAGTCTTATTTATGAGGGATGCTCAAAGGGACATTGAATTGCTAGCTTCCAGGGCCAATGCCATGTCTATCTCAGCGAGAAGATCCTTATGGACTCGCCAATGGACGGGTGATGCGGATTCCAAAAAACATATGGAAGTACTACCCTATAAGGGTGATGTATTGTTTGGGGATGGGCTGACGGACCTGGTTTCCACAGCTACAGCAGGTAAATCAAATTTTTTACCATATATTCCCCAACAGCAAAAGAAAGCAACACCCTATCAGATGCAGTCCTTTCGGTCGCACAAGTCCAAAAGAGGTCGGGGGTCCTCTTTCCTCGCCAGAGGTAAGGGCAGAGGCAAGAGAGCACCTGCTTCGGCAGGTGCCCAGGAACAAAAGTCCTCCCCGGCTGCTCCAAAAACCACTCTCCTGAGGGAGTCCGCATCGGTGGGGGCACGTCTTCGACTTTTCAGTCAGGCCTGGGTCAGTTCGGACCTGAATCCCTGGGTGTTGGAAATAGTTTCCCAGGGTTACAAATTGGAATTCGAGGATGTGCCCCCGAGCCGATTTTTCAAATCGGCCCTACCAGCTTCCACATCGGAAAGGGATGTAGTGTTAGCTGCAATTCAAACGCTGTGTATACAGCAAGTGATAATCAAGGTTCCCCTGCACCAGCAGGGAAGAGGTTACTATTCAACCCTATTTGTGGTCCCGAAACCGGACGGTACGGTCAGACCGATTTTAAATCTGAAATCCCTAAACCTGTACATAAAAAGATTCAAATTCAAAATGGAATCTCTCAGAGCAATAATAGCCAACATGGAGGAGGGGGAGTTTATGGTGTCTCTGGACATAAAGGATGCGTACCTTCATGTCCCCATATATGCCCCCCATCAGGAATACCTGAGATTCGCTGTACAGGATTGTCATTACCAATTTCAGATGTTGCCGTTTGGACTTTCCACGGCCCCGAGGATTTTAACCAAAATAATGGCGGAAATTATGGTGGTCCTGCGCAAGCATGGAGTCACAATTATCCCATACTTGGACGATCTCCTGATAAAAGCGAGATCAAGGGAGAAATTGCTGAGCAGTGTGGCGCTCTCTCTGAGAGTGCTCCAGCAACACGGTTGGATTCTAAATCTACCAAAGTCACAGTTGATTCCGACAACTCGACTACCGTTCCTAGGTATGATACTGGATACAGAACAAATGAAGGTCTTTCTCCCAATAGAGAAAGCCCAAGACATCCAGAACATGGTCAGAGACCTGCTAAAACCGAAAAGGGTGTCAGTTCACCAATGCACTCGAGTTCTGGGGAAAATGGTGGCGGCCTACGAGGCCATTCCCTTCGGAAGGTTCCATGCAAGGACTTTTCAATGGGACCTTCTGGACAAGTGGTCAGGGTCCCATCTGCACTTACATCGGAAAATACTTCTGTCCCCAGGAACCAGAGTGTCCCTCCTGTGGTGGTTGCAAAGTGCTCACCTGCTGGAGGGTCGCCGGTTCGGGATTCAGGACTGGATCCTGGTTACCACGGACGCGAGCCTCCGAGGATGGGGAGCGGTCACACAGGGAAAGACTTTTCAGGGTCTTTGGTCAGACCAAGAGTCCTGTCTACACATCAATGTGTTGGAACTCAGGGCCATTTACAACGGCCTTCGACAAGCGGAGAGTTTTCTTCGAAACCTACCGGTTCTGATTCAATCAGACAATGTCACAGCAGTGGCTCATGTGAACCGCCAAGGCGGGACAAGAAGCGATGGCGGAAGCCACAAGGATACTTCGCTGGGCGGAAAATCATGTAAGCGCTCTGTCGGCTGTCTTCATTCCGGGAGTGGACAACTGGGAAGCAGACTTCCTCAGCAGACACGATCTCCATCCAGGAGAGTGGGGACTTCATCAAGGAGTCTTTGCAGACGTAACACGTCTTTGGGGAACTCCTCAAATAGACATGATGGCGTCACGCCTCAACAAAAAACTTCGGAGGTATTGCGCAAGGTCTCGGGACCCTCAGGCAGTAGCGGTAGACGCACTGGTAACACCGTGGGTGTTCGAATCGGTCTACGTGTTTCCTCCTCTTCCTCTCATCACGAAAGTGTTGAGGATCATAAGTCAAAGAAGAGTACAGACGATACTCGTTGTCCCAGACTGGCCTCGAAGGGCCTGGTACTCGGATCTACAAGAGATGCTCACAGGAGACCCCTGGCCTCTTCCTCTGAGGGAAGACCTGTTGCAGCAGGGGCCCTGTGTATTTCAAGACTTACCGCGGTTACGTTTGACGGCATGGCGGTTGAACGCCGAATCCTAGCAAAAAAGGGGATTCCGGAAGAGGTCATCCCTACTTTAATAAAGGCTAGGAAGGAGGTGACGATAAAACATTATCACCGTATCTGGCGAAAGTATGTGTCTTGGTGTGAGACCAAGAATGCACCTACGGAAGATTTTCATCTGGGTCGTTTTCTCCACTTCCTACAGACAGGAGTGGATATGGGCCTGAAATTAGGCTCGGTTAAGGTACAGATTTCGGCCCTCTCGATTTTCTTTCAGAAGGAATTGGCTTCTCTTCCAGAAGTCCAGACGTTTGTAAAGGGAGTGCTGCACATCCAGCCCCCTTTTGTGCCTCCAGTGGCACCATGGGACCTGAACGTGGTGTTGCAGTTCCTAAAATCACACTGGTTTGAACCGCTTAACAAGGTTGAGTTGAAATTTCTTACCTGGAAGGTGGTCATGTTGTTGGCCTTAGCATCAGCAAGGCGAGTGTCAGAATTGGCGGCTCTCTCACACAAGAGCCCCTACTTGATTTTTCATGTGGATCGAGCTGAATTGAGGACACGTCCGCAATTTTTGCCTAAAGTGGTTTCGTCGTTCCATATGAATCAACCTATTGTGGTGCCTGTGGCTACCGGTGACCTGGAGGATTCCAGATCCCGGGACGTAGTCAGGGCCTTAAAGATTTATGTAGCCAGGAGGCTCTGTTTGTCCTGTATGCGGCCAATAAGATTGGCGCTCCTGCTTCAAAGCAGACTATTGCTCGCTGGATCTGTAATACGATTCAGCAGGCTCACTCTACGGCTGGATTGCCGGTACCAAATTCGGTTAAGGCCCATTCCACTAGGAAGGTGGGCTCTTCTTGGGCGGCTGCCCGAGGCGTCTCGGCTTTACAACTTTGCCGAGTGGCGACTTGGTCGGGGTCAAACACTTTTGCTAAATTCTACAAGTTTGATACCCTGGCTGATGAGGACCTAGCGTTTGCTCAGTCGGTGCTGCAGAGTCATACGCACTCTCCCGCCCGATTGGATGCTTTGGTATAAACCCCATGGTCCTAACGGAGTCCCCAGCATCCTCTAGGACGTAAGAGAAAATAAGATTTTAAACCTACCGGTAAATCTATTTCTCCTAGTCCGTAGAGGATGCTGGGCGCCCGTCCCAGTGCGGAAACTCTGCAAGACTTGTATATAGTTGTTGCTTACATAAGGGTTATGTTACAGTTGACATCGGTCTTGGACCGTTACTGTTGTTTTTGTTCATACTGTTAACTGGTTATGTATGTTCCAGGTTACATGGTATGATTGGTGTGGGCTGGTATGAATCTTGCCCTTGGATTGCTAAATCCTGCCTTGTATTGTCCATCTCCTCTGTGCACAGTTCTCTAACTGAGGTCTGGAGGAGGGGCATAGAGGGAGGAGCCAGTGCACACCCATAGTCAAAGTTCTTTTTAGGTGCCCTATCTCCTGCGGAGCCCATCTATACCCCATGGTCCTTATGGAGTCCCCAGCATCCTCTACGGACTAGGAGAAATAGATTTACCGGTAGGTTTAAAATCTTATTATTTTCACCAAGCTTTACTGTCAGAGTCCTGTATGAGGAAGACCTATATTAAGCCATCCCTGTTCCGACCCAACTGTGGTTCCTCTCCCCTTCCATCGGGAGAACCCCCGAGTTCACAACACCTCCAACCTAGGTCAGTGACTGTATACTCAGGCCTCAAAGTCAGGAAGCAGCACAGGGCCAGGTGATGCATTATCTCCAGGAATTGTCTGGCCGGCTGGATCAAATTCAGACTTCTCTGGCTTCAATAGTACCGGCACCAGCTCCAGTGGTTGTTTCTAGTAATGTTCCATCCTCCTCTGGAACCAGGTCACGCCTTCAGCTCCCTACTCCTTCTCGCTATAATGGGAATCCTAAGAATTGCTGTGGTTTTCTCAATCAGTGCGAGGTACACTTTGAACTTCTTTCACATAACTTCCCTACTGATCGGTCCAAGGTGGCATACATTATTTCTTTGCTCGAGGGTTCAGCGTTGGATTGGGTGTCTCCGTTATGGGAGCGATCTGATCCATTGGTTTCTAGTTACACCAATTTCATTGCGTCATTCCGGAGGATCTTTGATGAGCCAGGCAGGACGACCGCTGCCTCTGCAGACTTGCTTCGTGTCCGACAAGGCTCTCGTTCAGTGGGACAGTATGTGATTAATTTTCAGACCATAGCCTCAGAACTGCGTTGGAATAATGATGCCCTTCGGGCTGCCTTTTGGAACGGGCTCTCCGATCGTCTAAAGGACGAGTTGGTCACTAGAGATTTGCCGGATTCTTTAGATCAGTTGATCTCGCTGTGTAAAGGTGGATCTTCGCATGCAGGAACGAGGTGGCGAACGTAGTCGGTCAGATCGATCAAGGGTCCGATCTTTTCCGTCTAAGCAAACGGTTATTCCAAGTCCTGATGAACCCATGCAGATTAATCGATCTCGGCTGTCCCCAGAAGAACATCAGCAACGTCGTGAGGGTAGACTCTGCCTCTACTGTGGAGCCGCGGATCATTTTCTCAAGTTTTGCAAGTCTCGTCCGGGAAACGGGCAGTCCTAGCTTGTTCCGGAGGAGTCGAGCTAGGGGTTTCTTCTAAACCTTCTCCGTCAGTGGACTGTTTACTCTCCGTGTCTCTGTTCTCCGAGTCAATAGCCAAACCCGTTAAGGCTCTGCTGGACTCAGGGGCTGCAGGAAATTTTATTTCCCTTTCCTGTGCTCAGAATCTGGGTTTTCAGCTACGGTCGGTCGAACGACCTATTACGTTGACTGCTATTATTGGTACCCAAATTTCTAACGGTCTGATTTCAAGTTGTACAGTACCAATCAAACTGCAAGTGGGAGCTCTGCATCAAGAACATCTGGAGTTCCTAGTGATTCGGGAGATGCCCCACGATCTGGTTCTTGGCCTTCCTTGGCTTAAACTTCACAACCCTCACGTCAACTGGAGTTCGACACAAATAACATCTTGGAGTCCTTTTTGTCATTCAAATTGTCTCACCCCTGTCTATCCGCTCCGTGTATCTTCCAAGTCAGATGAAGGGCTCATTCCGGAGGCCTATCGGGAGTTTTCTGACGTGTTCTCGGAGCAAGCGGCCGATCTGCTACCACCACATAGACCCTGGGACTGTCCCATTGAGCTCATTCCGGAGAAAATGCCACCTCGGGGTCGCACTTATCCCTTATCATTACCCAAGACCCAAGCTATGTCGGACTATATCAAGTCTAATCTGCAGAAAGGATTCATCCGCCCCTCTACCTCCCCGGCGGGGGCGGGTTTCTTTTTTGTGAAGAAGAAGGACGGAGGGCTAAGACCATGTATTGACTATCGTGGTCTAAATGATGTCACCATTAAGAATAAGTATCCTTTGCCGCTCATTACGGAGCTCTTTGATAGAGTTCGCGGAGCCCGAGTTTTCACCAAACTTGATTTAAGGGGAGCTTATAATTTGATACGTATCCGACAGGGAGACGAATGGAAGACGGCCTTCAATACCAGGGACGGGCATTACGAGTACCTGGTAATGCCGTTTGGCCTCAGCAACGCTCCTGCCGTCTTCCAGGGATTCATTAACGAAGTCTTTCGGGATATGCTATACCTAAGTGTCGTGGTATATTTGGATGACATTCTGATATTTTCTAAAAATCTCACAGAGCACAGAATACAGGTTAAAGAGGTACTTCTTCGATTACGAGAGAATCATCTTTATGGCAAGATTTCCAAATGTACCTTTGAGGTTTCTTCTATTCCATTTCTTGGTTACATCATTTCGGGCACGGAGCTTCGTATGGATCCAGAGAAAGTCACTGCCATCCGGGACTGGACTCAGCCTCTTTCTTTGAAAGCGGTACAACGATTTCTGGGCTTTGCAAATTACTACCGGAAATTCATAAAGGGATTCTCTACCATCGTGGCACCTATTACTGCCCTAACCAAGAAGGGTTCTGACCCAAGTCATTGGTCCTCCGAAGCTATAGCAGCGTTCGCTCAGTTAAAGGCAGCCTTTATGTCCGCTCCAGTACTTCAGCAACCAGATTTTTCAAAACCATTCTTTTTGGAGGTTGATGCTTCCACGGTAGGCATAGGTGCCGTGCTTTCGCAGTACGCTCCAGATGGGAAGTTACATCCATGTGGTTTCCATTCTCGCAAATTCTCTCCTGCGGAACAGAATTACACCATTGGAGACAAAGAACTTTTGGCAATAAAATCTGCCTTGGAGGAATGGAGATATCTTTTGGAAGGTGCTAAACACCTAATTACAATTTTCACTGATCATAAGAATTTGCTGTACCTCAAGACGGCCCAGTGCTTGAATCCCCGTCAAGCTAGATGGGCGCTCTTCTTTACTCGGTTTTCGTTTGTCATTAAGTACCGGGCTGGGACTTTTAATACCAAGGCTGATGCTTTATCCCGTTTCTTAACAGCTTCGGATGAGGAGAATTCCGTTGAGAAGGCTTTGATTCTCAGTCCAGTTTCTATGTCGGCGGCTCCCACCGCTCTGGGTCCTCCTCCTGCGAGGATGTCTGTGCCAGCTAAATTTTGACCAAGGTTGTTGCAGTGGGCTCATATCTCCAAGTTTTCCGGTCATCCTGGAGTTCAAAAGATGTGGGAGTTTCTACGAAGGTCTTACTGGTGGGACACTATGAAGAAGGATATTCAAGATTATGTAAACTCATGTCCTCAGTGTGCTCAGCACAAAATTCCTCGTTTGCCTCCTGCGGGGTTGTTGCATCCACTGTCCATTCCTCAGAGGCCTTGGACCCATATCTCTATGGACTTTGTCACTGAATTGCCCCTCTACCAGGGTCACAATACTGTCTGGGTAATTATCGACCGTTTCTCTAAGATGGCACATTTTGTACCTTTGACCGGGTTACCATCAGCGCCCAAGTTGGCTTTGTTATTTATCCGAGAACATTTCTGCCTGCACGGTTTACCTCAGGAAATCGTCTCTGACTGGGGGGTACAATTCACTGCAAGATTCTGGAGATCCGCTTACCATCCACAGACCAACGGGCAAACTGAACGCGTCAATCAAGATTTAGAGACTTTTCTCCGTGTTTATCTCTCTCCCTCGCAAGATGATTGGGTGGAACTGTTGCCATGGGCCGAGTTTGCCCATAATCATCTGTACCACTCTTCGACTGGTGAGTCCCCATTTTTCATTAATTATGGGTTCCATCCTCAAGTTCCTGAATTACCCATTTGTCCTCCGGAGGATGTTCCTGCTGCAGCCTCTACTCTTCGGCACTTCAGTCAAATTTGGAGTCGAGTTCATGCTAATCTCAAGAGAGTCTCCGGCCGCTATAAGTTCTTTGCGGATAGGAAGCGACGAGCAGCTTCCTAATACAAGGTTGGTGACAGGGTATGGCTCTCTACCCGCAACCTCCGGTTAAGGGTGCCCACTATGAAGTTCGCCCCAAAGTTTATTGGTCCTTACCCCGTGTTACAAGTCCTGAATCCGGTTGTCTGCAAATTGGGATTGCCTTCCCACCTCCGGATACCAAACTCCTTTCATGTTTCTCTCCTTCGCCCCCTTATTTTAAACCGGTTCCATTTAAAGTCCCCGAGGCCAACCTCTGCAGAGTCTGAAGCTGGAACGGACTTTGAAATCAAAGCTATTCTTGACTCTCGTTCTCTTCACAAGAATCTACAGTATTTAGTGGAGTGGAAAGGTTTTGGCCCCGAGGAGAGGAGCTGGGTCAAGGCTACTGAAGTTATGGCTCCCCGA
Organism: Pseudophryne corroboree; assembly: GCF_028390025.1. Classification (NCBI taxonomy): domain Eukaryota; kingdom Metazoa; phylum Chordata; class Amphibia; order Anura; family Myobatrachidae; genus Pseudophryne; species Pseudophryne corroboree. The sequence goes on from NC_086446.1 coordinate 344,057,135, forward strand.
CTGGTGCGGATTTTCCATTCCAGACATCCAACAAAACCTGGAAAGTGTCCGGGGGCCACTCCTGGAGGAGGGGGTACTGTCGCACGCCATAGGCGGCGTTCACCGCGCTTACCCCTGCGTGCCTGCTGGTCTGTGTTGCGGTCTCTGCCTTCGGTGGTCCACGGGCTCCGGCGTCTGGCTGGCGCGGCTCCCGGCGGTTCCCCGGGGCAGGGGCGCCGCCATGACACCCGGCATCACGTGGGCGGGGAGCAGGTAACGTCATCGGACTGTTCCGCCAATCCAGCGGAGGCGCGAGATTCAAAGTCAGACGCCGGGCAGAGCCTCGGCACCTGAGTATCGTCTTTTCCCCTGACGTGGATGCCAGTGCTCCTGTACCCGACGTATCTCTCTCTGCAGTCGTACCCCAGTGTCTCCGGCACTTCCAGGTGCCAGTTGCTGCACAGTTCAGCGTATACTGCGGCTGGTGTGTTTCTCTGCAATCCAGTCACCAGTGCTTCTTGGAGTCAGCGTGTGCTGCGGGCTAATCACCGCTCTCAAGTTCTACAAATCATCAGTGTCTTTAACCACTGCTCCCAAGTTTTGCAAGTTGCCAGTGTCTTTAACCACCGCTCTCAAGTTCTACAAATCATCAGTGTCTTTAATCACCGCTCTCAAGTCATACAAATCATCAGTGTCTTTAACCACCGTTCACAAGCTCTACAAATCATCAGTGTCTTTAACCACCGTTCACAAGCTCTACAAATCATCAGTGTCTTTAACCACCGTTCTCAAGTTCTACAAATCATCAGTGTCTTTAACCACCGCTCACAAGTGTTTCAAATCGTCAGAGTCTTTAACCACCGTTCACCAGTTCTTCAAATCACCGGTATCTTTAAAAACATCACTTACAAGTTCTTCAGTCATTATTATCTTGTACCAACACTCACAAGTACTTCTTTTCCTGGAATCCTTAGCATTGCTTACAAGTTCTCCTATAGGCCTGGACATTTCCCCATACGTTCCTTCTCTGCCATGTGACATTGTGTTGCTCTCTTCCTGCAATAAAGTTCTTTAATATTTTCACCAAGCTTTACTGTCAGAGTCCTGTATGAGGAAGACCTATATTAAGCCATCCCTGTTCCGACCCAACTGTGGTTCCTCTCCCCTACCATCGGGAGAACCCCCGAGATCACAACACCTCCAACCTAGGTCAGTGACACAAAGATTCCGACTCTGACGTCGACACTGGGTATTTGAGAGGGGTAGACCCCGAATTAGCCAAAAGCATACAATGTATGATAGTTGCTATAAAGGAAGAGTTGGAGTTTCCTGAAACAACGCTGGTCCCAGAGGAAAAGGATTGTTTTAAATTAAATAAAAAGCAGGTTGTGACTTTTCCTCCTTCAAAGGATTTGAATGCGTTCTTTGAAGAATCCTGGGCTAACCCTGAGAAGAAATGTAACCTTTCCAGAAGGATACGTGTAGCATACCCTTTCCCTGAGGAAGACAGGCACAAATGGGAGACACCCCCAATGATAGACACCTCAGTTTCTTGGCTGTCTAAGAAAATAGTTTTGCCTGCCCCTGGTTCAGCCTCTTTAAAAGATCCAGCTGACTGTAAATTAGAAACAACCCTAAAATCCATATATATGGCTAAAAGAACGGTGCTCAGGCCCACCATTGCTTGTGCATGGGTAGGTAACACTGTGGAAAAATGGTTTGACAATATGCTTGTTAACATAGACACAGTTGACAGGGATGAAATAGTCCTAACTCTCGGCCATATCAAAGATGCTGCAGGTTACTTAGTGGAAGCTATGAAGGATATTGGGTTGCTAAGTTCAAGATCCTCCGCTATGGCGATTTCAGCCCGCAGGGCGCTGTGGATCCACCAATGGAATGCTGATGCGGAATCAAAAAAGAATATTGAGGCGCTTCCTTACAATGGTGAAGCCCTCTTTGGAGACATGCTGGATGCCATGATTTCAACAACTACATCAGGCAAGTCAGCATTTCTGCCTTCCGCAGCTGCTCCACCTAGGAAAGGATTTCATTCTCATACGATGCAATCCTTTCGGCCCAACAAGTCCAAAAAGGCAAAGGGTACCCCCTTCTTCGCAGGAAGAGGGCGAGGAAGAGGTAAAAAATCTACAACACCATCAGGCTCGCAGGAGCAGAAGTCAACAGCTACTTCTGCTAAAACCTCAGCATGACGCTGGGGCTCCCCTGCGGGAGTACGATCGGGTGGGGGCACGTCTACTGTCTTTCAGCCAGGTCTGGGTTCACTCAGATGTGGATCCTTGGGTATTGCAGATAGTATCCCAAGGGTACAAATTGGAATTTCAGGACCTTCCCCCATTCCGATTTTTCAAATCAGCCTTACCAGCTTCTGTTCAGAACAGAGCAAAAGTGCTGAACGCAATACAGAAATTATGTCAAGACAACGTAATTTCCTTAGTTCCTGTGTCACAACAGGAAAAAGGGTTTTATTCAAGCCTGTTTGTAGTGCCGAAACCGGATGGCTCGGTCAGAATGATTTTAAACCTAAAGACTCTGAACCTTTATTTGAAAAGGTTCAAATTCAAGATGGAATCCCTGAGAGCGGTGATCTCCAGCTTGGAGGAAAAGGAATTTCTGGTATCGATGGACAGCAAAGATGCTTATTTACATGTTCCCATCTACCCGCCGCATCAAGCATACCTGAGGTTTGCGGTGCAGGACTGCCACTACCAGTTCCAAACATTGCCTTTCGGGCTCTCCACGGCTCCGAAAATATTCACCAAGGTGATGGCGGAGATGATGGTTCTTCTTCGCAAGAAAGGAGTCAAAAGTCATCCCATACTTGGATGATCTCCTCATAAAAGCGAGATCCAGGGAGAAACTAGTGCAGAACATTGTACTTTCCCTGACGGTGCTTCAACAGCACAGTGAGATCATAAACCTTCCAAAATCACAATTGGAACCCACAATGAGGTTATCATTTCTGGGAATGATATTGGACACGGAAGCACAGAAAGTATTCCTACCGGTGGAAAAGGCTCTGGAGATCCAGAGGATGGTCAAACAAGTTTTAAAACCAGCACGCGTATCGATTCATCAGTGCATCCGCCTGCTGGGGAAGATGGTAGTGGCCTACGAGGCTCTACAATTTGGCCGATTCCACACCAGGGTGTTCCAATGGGACCTACTGGACAGGTGGTCCGGATCGCACCTATACATGCACCGGAGGATAATCCTGTCAACAAAACCCAGTATTTCACTGTTGTTGTGGCTTTAAAGTCTCACCTCCTGGAGGGACGCAGGTTCGGGATTCAGACTTGGATCCTGGTGACCACAGATGCAAGCCTCTGAGGTTGGGGAGCAGTCATGCAAGGGGAAAGCTTCCAAGGACGATGGTCAAGTCAAGAAGTACTCCTTCACATAAACATTCTGGAATTGAGAGCTGTGTACAACAGCCTTCATCAAGTGGCACACCTTCTTCAAGGTCGTCCCATACAGATCCAGTCAGACAATGTAACGGCAGTAGCTTACATAAACCGCCAGGGCGGAACATAATGCAGAGTGGCAATGGCAGAGGTGACAAAGATACTCCTCTGGGCAGAAAGACATGCAAAAGCTCTGTCTGCAATTTTCATTCCGGGAGTGGACAACTGGGAAGCAGACCTCCTCAGCAGACACGATCTCCGTCCAGGAGAATGGGGCCTCCACCCAGAAGTCTTTGCAGAGGTAGCAGAACGTTGGGGCGTTCCTCAGGTAGATATGATGGCATCACGTCTCAACAAGAAGCTTCAGAAATATTGTTCCAGGTCGAGAGACCCTTAAGCAATAGCAGTGGATGCACTGGTGACCCAGTGGGTGTTTCAGTCGGTGTATCTGTTCCCTCCACTTCCACTAATACCAAAAGTTCTCAAGATCATCAGAAGAACAAGGGTTCGAGCAATTCTCATTGCTCCAGACTGGCCAAGGAGGGCTTGGTATCCAGATATTCAGGCGTTATTACTGGAAGATCCTCAGTCTCTTCCTCTTCGCGAGGACCTGCTTCAGCAGGGGCCGTTTGTTTATCAAGACTTACCGCAGCTGCGTTTGACGGCATGGCTGTTGAGCGCCAGATCCTAGCCCATAAGGGTATTCCCAATGAAGTCATTCCCACACTTATTCTGGCTAGGAAAGGGGTAACGTCCAAACATTACCATCGTATTTGGAGAAAGTATGTATCTTGGTGTGAATCCAAGAAGTCTCCTGCAGTGGAGTTTAAATTAGGACGTCTTCTCCTATTTCTACAGGCGGGTGTGGATGCTGGCTTGGGATTAGGGTCTATCAAGGTCCAAATTTTGACCTTGTCCATTTTCTTTCAGAAACAGTTGGCTTCCCTTCCTGAGGTCCAGACGTTCGTGAAGGGGGTTCTGCGCATCCAACCTCCCTTTGTGCCTCCTGCGGCGCCATGGGATCTTAATGTGGTGTTGCAGTTCCTTAAATCGGACTGGTTTGAGCCTCTACAAGAGGTAGAGTTGAAGTTTCTCACTTGGAAAGTGGTCATACTGTTGGCCTTGGCCTCAGGCAGACGAGTGTCTGAATTAGGGGCTCTGTCACACAAGAGTCCTTATTTGATTTTTCATGAAGATAGAGCTGAACTGCGGACGCGTCAGCATTTTCTTCTAAAGGTTGTGTCTTGTTTCCATATCAACCAACCTGTGGTGGTGCCGGTGGCTTCTGACACCTCAGCCGTTTCAAAATCCTTGGATGTCGTCAGAGCGTTGAGGACTTATGTTGCAAGAACGGCACGGATAAGGAAAACAGAATCTTTGTTTGTCCTCTATGACCCCAACAAGATTGGGGGTCCTGCTTCTAAGCAGACTATTGCGCGCTGGATCAGAGGTACCATTCAGCACGCTTATTCCACGGCAGGATTGCCGTTACCGAGTTCGGTAAAGGCCCACTCTACAAGGAAAGTGGGTTCTTCCTGGGCGGCTGCCCGGGGTGTCTCGGTGTTGCAAATTTGCCGAGCAGCTACTTGGTCAGGGGCAAACACGTTTGCTAAGTTTTACAGGTTTGACACCTTGGCTGCTGACGACCTTTAGTTTGGTCAGTCAGTTCTGCAGGAACGTTAGCACTTTCCTGCCCGTACTGGGAGCTTTGGTACATCCCCATGGTACTAAAAGGGACCCCAGCATCCTCTAGAACGTAAGAGAAAATAGGATTTTAATTACCTACCAGTAAATCCTTTTCTCGTAGTCCATAGAGGATGCTGGGCACCCGCCCAGTGCTAATTTTTCCTACAGAATTACATTTTATCTTTTTACACAGGTTCTCCTGTGTTAAGTTGTTCACAGCAGTTGCTGTGGCGTTATGCATGCACGTTAGCATGGGTTATGTTAAAGGCCATGGGGTAAATTTACTAAGATGGGAGTTCTAGTTAAGATGGGATGTTGCCCATAGCAACCAATCAGATTCCAGGTATTATCTTTTAGCAGGTGCTAGGTAAATGAGAAGTAGAATCTGATTGGTTGCTATGGGCAACATCCCATCTTAAATAGAACTCCCATCTTAGTAAATTTACCCCCATGTTAGGCGGCATGTTTTGTGCGGTGTGAGCTGGTATGAATCTCGCCACTAGTTTAATGTAAATTCTTCTCTTGAAGTTGTCCGTCTCCTTGGGCACAGTTCCTATACTGAGGTCTGGAGGAGGGGCATAGAGGGAGGAGACAGTTCACACTGTTGAAAAGTCTTAAAGTGCCGAAGGCTCCTGCGGAACCGTCTATACCCCATGGTACTAAAAGGGACCACAGCATCCTCTACGGACTACGAGAAAAGGATTTACCGGTAGGTAATTAAAATCCTATTTTTTCAGAATATCCAATTAGGTCACCCGGAAAAAAAAATCCTTTTAACCCGAAAACACACAGGTTCAGTGAATACCCCCTGTATATTTATATTGTATCCATGTATATATTCACACGTACTGTAATAGGTGCAGTATAATATATCTACACTGCTCAAAAAAATAAAGCGAACACTAAAATAACACATCCTAGATCTGAATGATTGAAATATTCTTATTAAATACTTTGTTCTTTACATAGTTGAATGTGCTGACAACAAAATCACACAAAAATTATCAATGGAAATCAAATTTATTAACCCATGGAGGTCTGGATTTGGAGTCACCCTCAAAATGAAAGTGGAAAAACACACTACAGGCTGACCCAACTTTGATGTAATGTCCTTAAAACAAGTCAAAATGAGGCTCAGTAGTGTGTGTGGCCTCCACCTGCCTGTATGACCTCCCTACAACCCACACAAGTGGCTCAGGTAGTGCAGCTCATCCAGGATGGCACATCTGTTTGTAGATTACCAATGTATTTCAAGTAATTCCAGTGAAAGTTATGTTTCATTGCAGGTTTATATATATGAATGTATATACTTGTGTTTGCACAAGTTGTGGCAATGTTGACCTATTTTTGTGATGTGGATATGGTTTCTAATTTATTATTTCTCTGACGTCCTAGTGGATGCTGGGGACTCCGTCAGGACCATGGGGATTAGCGGCTCCGCAGGAGACAGGGCACAAAAATAAAGCTTTAGGATCAGGTGGTGTGCACTGGCTCCTCCCCCTATGACCCTCCTCCAAGCCTCAGTTAGGTTTTTGTGCCCGTCCGAGCAGGGTGCAATCTAGGTGGCTCTCCTAAAGAGCTGCTTAGAAAAAGTTTTTAGGTTTTTTATTTTACAGTGAGTCCTGCTGGCAACAGGCTCACTGCAACGAGGGACTTAGGGGAGAAGAAGTGAACTCACCTGCGTGCAGGATGGATTGGCTTCTTAGGCTACTGGACACCATTAGCTCCAGAGGGATCGAACACAGGCCCAGCCATGGAGTCCGGTCCCGGAGCCGCGCCGCCGACCCCCTTGCAGATGCCGAAAAGCGAAGAGGTCCAGAAACCGGCGGCAGAAGACTTTTCAGTCTTCATGAGGTAGCGCACAGCACTGCAGCTGTGCGCCATTGTTGTCACACACTTCACACCAGCGGTCACGGAGGGTGCAGGGCGCTGCAGGGGGCGCCCTGGGCAGCAATGAGAATACCTTATTCTGGCTAAAAAATACATCACATATAGCCCCTGGGGCTATATGGATGTATTTAACCCCTGCCAGGTCTCTCAAACTCCGGAGAAGAGCCCGCCGAAATAGGGGGCGGGGCCTATCTCCTCAGCACACAGCGCCATTTTCCTGCTCAGCTCCGCTGCGAGGAAGGCTCCCAGGACTCTCCCCTGCACTGCACTACAGAAACAGGGTAAAACAGAGAGGGGGGGGCACTTTTTTTGGCGTTTTTGATATATATTAAGCTGCTATAAGGGAGACAACACTTCTATAGGGTTGTTCCTATATATTTATAGCGCTTGGGTGTGTGCTGGCAAACTCTCCCTCTGTCTCCCCAAAGGGCTAGTGGGGTCCTGTCTTCGATAAGAGCATTCCCTGTGTGTCTGCTGTGTGTCGGTACGTGTGTGTCGACATGTATGAGGACGATGTTGGTGTGGAGGCGGAGCAATTGCCGGTAATGGTGATGTCACCCCCTAGGGAGTCGACACCGGAATGGATGGCTTTGTTTATGGAATTACGTGATAATGTCAGCACATTACAAAAATCAGTTGACGACATGAGACGGCCGGCAAACCAGTTAGTACCTGTACAGGCGTCTCAGACACCGTCAGGGGCTGTAAAACGCCCTTTACCTCAGTCGGTCGACACAGACCCAGACACGGACACCGAATCTAGTGTCGACGGTGAAGAAACAAACGTATTTTCCAGTAGGGCCACACGTTATATGATCACGGCAATGAAGGAGGCTTTGCATATCTCTGATACTGCATGTACCACAAAAAGGGGTATTATGTGGGGTCTGAAAAAACTACCTGTAGTTTTTCCTGAATCAGACGAATTGAATGAAGTGTGTGATGAAGCGTGGGTTAACCCCGATAGAAAAATGCTAATTTCAAAGAAGTTATTGGCATTATATCCTTTCCCGCCAGAGGTTAGGGCGCGCTGGGAAACACCCCCTAGGGTGGATAAGGCGCTCACACGCTTATCAAAACAAGTGGCGTTACCGTCTCCTGAAACGGCCGCCCTCAAGGATCCAGCGGATAGGAGGCTGGAAACTACCCTGAAAAGTATATACACTCATACTGGTGTTATACTACGACCAGCCATCGCCTCTGCATGGATGTGCAGTGCTGGGGTGGTTTGGTCGGATTCCCTGACTGAAAATATTGATACCCTAGATAGGGACAGTATTTTATTGACTTTAGAGCAATTAAAGGATGCTTTTCTTTATATGCGAGATGCTCAGAGGGATATTTGCACTCTGGCATCGAGAGTAAGTGCGATGTCCATATCTGCCAGAAGAAGTTTATGGACGCGACAATGGTCAGGTGATGCGGATTCCAAACGGCATATGGAAGTATTGGCGAATAAGGGGGAGGAATTATTTGGGGTCGGTCTATCGGATTTGGTGGCCACGGCAACAGCCGGGAAATCCACCTTTTTACCTCAGGTCCCCTCCCAACAGAAAAAGACACCGTCTTTTCAGCCGCAGTCCTTTCGTTCCTATAGGAACAAGCGGGCGAAAGGACAGTCATATTTGCCCCGAGGCAAAGGAAAGGGTAAGAGAGTGCACCAAGCAGCTTCTTCCCAAGAGCAGAAGCCTTCCCCGGCTTCTGCAAAGCCCTCAGCATGACGTTGGGGCTTTACAAGCGGACTCAGGGGCGGTGGGGGGTCGACTCAAGAATTTCAGCGCACAGTGGGCTCACTCACAGGTGGACCCCTGGATCCTGCAGATAGTATCTCAGGGTTACAGGTTGGAATTCGAGAAGTCTCCCCCTCGCCGGTTCCTAAAGTCTGCTCTGCCAACGTCTCCCTCAGACAGGGCGACGGTATTGGAAGCCATTCACAAGCTGTATTCTCAGCAGGTGATAGTCAAGGTACCCCTCCTACAACAGGGAAAGGGGTATTATTCCACACTATTTGTGGTACCGAAGCCGGACGGCTCGGTAAGACCTATTCTAAATCTGAAATCTTTGAACCTGTACATACAAAAATTCAAGTTCAAGATGGAGTCACTCAGAGCAGTGATAGCGAATCTGGAAGAAGGGGACTTTATGGTGTCCCTGGACATCAAGGATGCTTACCTGCATGTCCCAATTTGCCCTTCACATCAAGGGTACCTCAGGTTCGTGGTGCAAAACTGTCATTATTAGTTTCAGACGCTGCCGTTTGGATTGTCCACGGCACCTCGGGTCTTTACCAAGGTAATGGCCGAAATGATGTTTCTTCTGCGAAGAAAAGGCGTATTAATTATCCCTTACTTGGACGATCTCCTGATAAGGGCAAGGTCCAGAGAACAGCTGGAGGACGTAGTAGCACTAACCCAAGTAGTGCTGCAACAGCACGGGTGGATTCTGAATTTTCCAAAATCTCAATTGACCCCGACGACACGTCTGCTGTTCCTGGGAATGATTCTGGACACGGTTCAGAAAAAGGTGTTTCTTCCGGGGGAGAAAGCCAGGGAGTTATCCGAACTTGTCAGGAACCTCCTAAAACCAGGGAAAGTGTCTGTGCATCAGTGCACAAGAGTCCTGGGAAAGATGGTGGCTTCTTACGAAGCGATTCCATTCGGCAGATTACACGCACGAACTTTTCAGTGGGATCTGCTGGACAAATGGTCCGGATCGCATCTGCAGATGCATCAGCGGATAACCTTATCGCCACGGACAAGGGTGTCTCTTCTGTGGTGGTTGCAGAGTGCTCATCTGTTAGAGGGCCGCAGATTCAGCATACAGGACTGGGTCCTGGTGACCACGGATGCCAGTCTGAGAGGCTGGGGAGCGGTCACACAGGGAAGAAACTTCCAGGGAGTGTGGTCAAGCCTGGAGATGTCTCTTCACATAAATATACTGGAGCTAAGAGCGATTTACAATGCTCTAAGCCTGGCAAAACCCCTGCTTCAGGGTCAGCCGGTGTTGATCCAGTCGGACAACATCACGGCAGTCGCCCACGTAAACAGACAGGGCGGCACAAGAAGCAGGAGAGCAATGGCAGAAGCTGCAAGGATTCTTCGCTGGGCGGAAGATCATGTGATAGCACTGTCAGCAGTGTTCATTCCGGGAGTGGACAACTGGGAAGCAGACTTCCTCAGCAGACACGATCTACACCCGGGAGAGTGGGGACTTCATCCAGAAGTCTTCCACATGATTGTGAACCGTTGGGAAAAACCAAAGGTGGACATGATGGCGTCTCGCCTCAACAAAAAACTGGACAGGTATTGCGCCAGGTCAAGAGACCCTCAGGCAATAGCTGTGGACGCTCTGGTAACACCGTGGGTGTTCCAGTCAGTGTATGTGTTTCCTCCTCTGCCTCTCATACCAAAAGTACTGAGAATTATACGGCAAAGGGGAGTAAGAACGATACTCGTGGCTCCGGATTGGCCAAGAAGAACTTGGTACCCGGAACTTCAGGAGATGCTCACGGAAGATCCGTGGCCTCTACCTCTAAGACGGGACCTGCTTCAGCAGGGACCGTGTCTATTCCAAGACTTACCGCGGCTGCGTTTGACGGCATGGCGGTTGAACGCCGAATTCTAAGGGAAAAAGGCATTCCGGAAGAGGTCATTCCTACACTGGTAAAAGCCAGGAAGGAGGTGACTGCACAACATTATCACCGCATTTGGAGAAAATATGTTGCGTTGTGTGAGGCCAGGAAGGCCCCCACGGAGGAATTTCAATTGGGTCGATTCCTACATTTCCTGCAAACAGGATTGTCTATGGGCCTAAAATTGGGGTCCATTAAGGTTCAAATTTCGGCCCTGTCGATTTTCTTCCAAAAAGAATTGGCTTCAGTTCCTGAAGTCCAGACTTTTGTAAAAGGAGTACTACATATACAGCCCCCGGTTGTACCCCCAGTGGCTCCGTGGGACCTTAATGTAGTTTTGGATTTTCTCAAATTCCATTGGTTTGAGCCACTCAAATCGGCGGATTTGAAATATCTCACATGGAAAGTAACCATGCTACTGGCCCTGGCTTCAGCCAGGAGAGTGTCAGAATTGGCGGCTTTATCGTATGAAAGCCCATATCTGATTTTCCATTCGGACAGGGCAGAACTGCGGACGCGTCCTCATTTTCTGCCTAAGGTGGTGTCAGCGTTTCACCTGAACCAGCCTATTGTGGTGCCTGCGGCTACTAGTGATTTGGAGGATTCCAAGTTGCTGGACGTTGTCAGGGCATTGAAAATATATATTTCAAGGACGGCTGGAGTCAGAAAATCTGACTCGCTGTTTATACTGTATGCACCCAACAAGCTGGGTGCTCCTGCTTCTAAGCAGACGATTGCTCGTTGGATTTGTAGCACAATTCAACTTGCACATTCTGTGGCAGGCCTGCCACAGCCTAAATCTGTCAAGGCCCATTCCACAAGGAAGGTGGGCTCATCCTGGGCGGCTGCCCGAGGGGTCTCGGCATTACAACTCTGCCGAGCAGCTACGTGGTCGGGAGAGAACACGTTTGTAAAATTCTACAAATTTGATACCCTGGCTAAAGAGGACCTGGAGTTCTCTCATTTGGTGCTGCAGAGTCATCCGCACTCTCCCGCCCGTTTGGGAGCTTTGGTATAATCCCCATGGTCCTGACGGAGTCCCCAGCATCCACTAGGACGTCAGAGAAAATAAGATTTTACTTACCGATAAATCTATTTCTCGTAGTCCGTAGTGGATGCTGGGCGCCCATCCCAAGTGCGGATTGTCTGCAATACTTGTACATAGTTATTGTTACAAAAAAATCGGGTTGTTATTGTTGTGAGCCGTCTGTTCAGAGGCTCCTACGTTTTGTCATACTGTTAACTGGGTTCAGATCACAGGTTGTACGGTGTGATTGGTGTGGCTGGTATGAGTCTTACCCGGGATTCAATATCCTTCCTTATTGTGTACGCTCGTCCGGGCACAGTATCCTAACTGAGGCTTGGAGGAGGGTCATAGGGGGAGGAGCCAGTGCACACCACCTGATCCTAAAGCTTTATTTTTGTGCCCTGTCTCCTGCGGAGCCGCTAATCCCCATGGTCCTGACGGAGTCCCCAGCATCCACTACGGACTACGAGAAATAGATTTATCGGTAAGTAAAATCTTATTTTTGTATGTTTTGCTAAGCAGATTGATCAAGAGCACAGTGATTGATAAGATTATAGGGGTGTCTCTTTGCAGAATTAGAATGAATTAGGGAGAACAGTTTTTGAAAAATGTATTTTAGTATTATAAAGTAACATATTTTGGACCTCTATTTGCATAATTAGGGACACTCTCCAACTTTGTGTGTATGTGTACTACAGACACTTGACCATTCTCTCCTTTCCAGAGATGTGATCTCTGCCCACATAAAGAAGGGGCGCTGAAAAGAACGGACAACGGAGGTGAGACTGTCCAGGGTTTAAACAATATTAGTGGTGGATTATAGCTACTATTGCCCTGTCTACTGTAACTCATACTATCTCCATTTGTTCAAATGTACCTTACAGGTTGGGCGCATGTGGTATGTGCGCTCTATATCCCAGAGGTTCAGTTTGCCAATGTCCTTACAATGGAGCCCATAGTCCTGCAGTATGTACCGCATGATCGCTTCAATAAGGTAACTCTATGTCACCATAACCTGTGATTCCAGTTAGCTGCCTCAATTCCTTACTCCAGTCTCATTGTGCTTGCTCCCATAGACCTGCTATATATGTGAAGACCAGGGACGTGAAAGTAGAGCTGCATCTGGGGCCTGTATGACTTGTAACCGACAAGGCTGTCGTCAGGCATTCCATGTGACATGGTGAGTCTTCCAGAATATTGGGTCATTCACAGGGAGTATTTCTCACTCCTGAGTTTCTCAGAAAAGTCAGAGACTGGGCACCCAGTGTTGTCATGGCACAGTGATTTGACATAAATTCACAGACTGAACACTTCCTATACCTGCTTAGTGAGTCTCTCTTTAGCTGATATAGAGCCATCTATTCAAACCGGCTTTGGTGGTATTGCCACCTAGACGCAAACTGCAATCCCTATTGTTTTGCTAACAATGTAAATGTTATTGTTTTCTCTTTCATCCATCTGGGGGACGCTGCGCACTTACTAATGGGTTAGAGTGTGTGGGTTTGGGAGTTTGGCACAGAACCTATAAAAAACTAACTCCTCCCCCCTCTAACCCCTCCCATCTCCTTCCTGCTCAGCAGATTACCTCAGTTTTAGTTTTGTGCCTGAGGAGTACAGGCACAGATTCCTTCAGTGTAGATTTTAGTTAGGTTTCTGTTGTTTATTTTGATTTTACTTATGTGTGCTTAGTCCCTGTTTACAGGAGACACGTATACTAGGAGTGGGGTTAGTTAGTTATGTGTCTCCCACTCCCCAGAGCCTCTAAGAAGCCACCATATTCTTAGTCACTGGGGCTTACTTGATGCAGGATGGATTTCCTAGGAGGCACTGTACTGGTAAGACAGCCACAACCTGCCTGGGCAGCGTTGGGCTGTTATTGCATATATGGTATTTATAATAATTGTTCACTACCCCTTCTGTGAGGAAATATTTTCCTTAAATTTCCCCTGAACCTGCCTCCCTCCAGTTCAGTGTATGCCCCTAACTGTGTGAAGTTATATATGTATATATATATATATTCCCTGCACTTGCAGGGATGGGGGTTCCAGGACCGGTCCACAAATACCGGTATTCTTTGAGTATATTTTTCCTTACAATATGTCAATGTAATGGGTCTGGTACTCTGTTTACTACTTAGCCGCTAGTCTTGGTAAAAAGATCACTACTTGACCTTTTGGCTAGGATCAAGTGTAGTATCTGTTCTTATCAGTTTAATATCTGATACGTTCCCTATGTGGGGGCCATGTATTAAATATATGTTTAGAACAGAAAAATGGAAGAAGAGATTGCTCCGTCCACTCCACGCATTGACTCGGTATTGCAGTACCTCCGGGACCGATGCACCTTTCAAAACAAGGACAGACTATTTCTATTTCTTGTACACTATGTACTTATGATTTGCCAAATGGCTGAACAAAGCTCCTTAATCAGTTCATACTGTGCAGCGAGTCTGGTCTTTGACAGACAATATAGCTCCTTTACTTCAGAGGCGTTTTTGAGGCTTCATCTACAGAAAATGGTGAGATAAATCCTGTCAGTGAGGATCCTTCAGGATAGAAATAAGAAATAATCTACTGAATTTCTTGGTTTCCACCTCTTCCTTCACGTGAGAGAATGTTGATGGAAGTCTGACTACACACCTGATGAAATAGTTTATATTTCCAGGGAAATGTGTCTGTCTCTAATACATACTGTTTTCGGTTCAATTTCGGTGTTCTCAGTATTAGAGACAGTATTTCTTTATCCTTTCGCTGATGAAGACACTGATCTAATGAAGGTTCCACTAATAATTAGTGGACGCATCCATCATGGGAGAGCCTAAGGCAACTGTCTTTACTAAAGTACAGTATGTGACCTTAACAGTCACCACAGATTGACAACGGTGAGGCCGTTATTATATTAGTATTCATTCTGACAGGAATATTCCTACGCCCTCTCCGGGCTTATGCATGAATCTTTAAACCGGTTGCATTATGCAAGTTATCCATTCTTGGGGCAGCTGATCCTTTTCAAATTATCCATTGACTGTTTTGGTCTCTCAAGCTCTATTCCCTATCTATTTATTATTGCATCTTTTCCCTGGCTATGACACCCTTCTATTCATTTTGGTTGCGAATCGTAAAATTCTGCTTCCAAATTAAAGCGTACTTTGCAGGCGGGAGCAAATAACTCTATCAGTAAGGTGTATGCCTGCGGTATAACAGGTCGTGGGTTCTCATCCTGAGGATAATAGCTGAGAAATGGGTATTTTAACCTATGTCAGAAAAATGGGTATTCTTTTGGGAGGCATTTGTATGCCTAGAACACGGACTTCCAATGTGCCCTCTGCAGGGGCCACGGAGTCGGACAGTCTGGTTCCCAGTGGGGAGGACACCAGCTTTCTCAGAGTCCACTGATCCGTTGGATGTACTGAATTTGTATCACGAACATATATTCTGAATCTTGGGGAACACGTACCAAGCAAGAATCTTTAGTGCCCATCTTAGACGGGCTCTAATCATTGCAGTCTGTTCGCTATCTAACAGGAGTATTCAGTCCAATCCTTTTTCCGTCATCTGGGCATCGCTACCATTTTGGGTCAGTTGTTAAAAAAAAAAAAAAAGCAGCTGTCTCATGCACTTTTTTTCTACAACGGACCTTAGTTCTGGATTTCTTCCTTCGCAAAAGATGTTATTCATGGGTATTCTTTTCGATACCTGGTATCTCGAATGTTGGCGGAGTGCAGGATTTACTGACCAGAATAGACTCAGGGGTCAGACATACACTTCCTCTGCAGGACAGTGGTGATTTTATAGGTGGCTCCATTCCCCCGGTCTCCTGCCTGGTTTCTTCAATCTCAGATTAAATGTTATTAATCTCAGGCAGGATTGAGTTTACGTAAACAGCAGTTTAGTTTCTCTATTAAAATACCAAGATATTTTCATTGGTCGATCTTTTCGTTGGGCTACACAATCCAGATCTAACTTATAGGACTTCATTCTGTCTCGACATGGAGGGTCATAACCACAGTCAAAAGTTTCAGACATTACGGTTTTTTGGTTTCAACTCTGGCGTTTTCTATGAAACTGATGTCCGAAGTGGAAATATCACTTCCAATCTACGGGCGATCTACAACGCCTTGACTCCAGCTCAATGTCTTCTACAGGGTCTATCCACTGTGACCTATATCAATTGTTCTGTGACACTTGTAGCTGGAGAGACATCGGAACAGTATCTAACATATGCAGAGGGCGGAATTTTGGATCCCGGCAGTGTCTGTCATCTCCAGTTCCAGAATGGGCAACTGGGAAGCAGATTTCTTGAATCTTCAGGCTGTTCTTCCTTAAAGTATGTGAAATCAACAGGGATTTCTGGCTTTGGTGTGTCTATAACTAGCCGACATAGACCTCAGGGCTTCATTGGTACTGTGATCGTTTCGGGAATCCTCTTGTGGCAATCGTAGACGCCGTGTCAGCTCCTTGTCACTTTCATCTAGCATATTTATTCTGCCTCTGGCAACATCTAGTGAGTACCTCAACGCATTTGACCAGTGGCTCTTTCGGTTTTCCTAATCCGCTTCGGATTTGCCTGTTGACTCTGTTCTGCAATGTTATGGCCCAGAGTGACCAGGGCTCCTTACAGGGTACCTTTTGGGCCAGCTCTCCACTCCCAACCTTTACGTCATCACCGGGATTTTGTCTATTCTGCCGCTGATGGCGTGATTGTGGAAAACAATGTCATCAAGCCCTACTACGTTTCTGGCTCTCTAACCAATCACAGTGCCAGAACACTTGTCATCGTTTGTGTGTATTTAACGGTCACTCAGCTGGAGTTCTTAGTCCTTTCCGCCTCTTATCTTTTCTACAACACAGTTGTCAGAACTACTTTGTCTTCTTATCTTAGCAGACTGGGTTCTGCTCTAGAATTTACTTTCCAGAATGGCTCCTGTTTCTCCTTTCCGGCCTCTGGACTCTGGTTGAGTTGCGGTTTCTTTTCTCTTACAGTGTTTTGGTTTATGCAGTTAGGGTGGTTTTACTTACAAACCACAAGTTGTATTGGTTTTTCCTCTCCTTCAGCACATTGGGCTTCTTGTGTCGTCCCAGGCTTGTCCGGGGCGGGTCGGTAATTGGCCTTATTGGTTGTTGTTCAAACCTTAACTCTTACCTTGTTGGGTTTGTTTGCTGCACCCAAGCGTGGCTGGCTGGCCAATAAGAACAGGGTGATGTGCTGGGTTAATTCTGCTATTCAGCAGGCTTAGATTTCTTAGGCGTTGCCTGTTCCTGATTCCTTAGGGGCTCATTCGACTCGACCTGTTGGAGCCTCTTGGGCTGTTCACAGTGGTGTATTCGTCGAGCAACTGCGTAGAGCGACGACCTAGTCGTCCGTACATACCTTCAGGAAATTCTTCCGTTTTTCATACTTTTGGTTTGGAGACTGCCTCTGTTAGGCATCAAAGTTTGCAGACTGCTATGTCGTCTGTGTCTCCCTCCTCTAATTAGCTTGCTTTGGGAAATCCCATTAGTAAGTGCGCAGCGTCCCCCAGATGGATGAAAGAGAAATAGGGATTTTTGTTTACTTACCGTAAAATCTCTTTCTCTGATTCCATCTGGGGGACGCTGCGATCCCTCCCGTATATATATTCTGTTCTGCCTCTTCCGGCTTTGCTAAACGTTAACTGAGGTAATCTGCTGAGCAGGAAGGAGATGGGAGGGGTTAGAGGGGGGAGGAGTTAGTTTTTTATAGGTTCTGTGCCAAACTCCCAATCCCACACACTCTAACCCATTAGTAAGTGCGCAGCGTCCCCCAGATGGAATCAGAGAAAGAGATTTTACGGTAAGTAAACAAAAATCCCTATTTTTGTGGTCAGAAAAGCGAGAGCTACATGAGGGACATTTCACTTTACTCATGAAATAGAGTTTTACTAAGCCCTTAATACTGCTCTTCCACCTTAGTGCTCAGATGGCCGGTCTTTTATGTGAGGAGGAGGCTCAAGAAGTGGATAATGTCAAGTATATTGGATACTGCAAATATCACTTCAACAAGATGGTGAGAGATCCACAGGTACTGTGCCAAATTACTCTGAGTATACTCTGCATTTATGCTATTTCCTGCTTAATACACAGTACCCTTCATCTTATCAGTAATACAGTTATTCTCTATTTTACATAAAGACTAAGGGCAGTTGTTTCCAAAGGCGCCCTAGAGCATCAGAATTTGTTTCATGGCACCCCTAGGCCAAAAGTTCCTTATTGAGAAATTTAGAAAGAAATGTTGAAATAAGTAAATTGTGCTTTTATGTCATTCTTCAGTTGTGTGGTGAGGGACAAGATTTGCTTATGTATGTCCACGTATTTTATGATTGGCAGCCACCAGCACTGGTTTTGCCTATTACATTGACCATAAATCATTTGATTTAGTCCTGGACCACCAATCCAAGGCACCCCTGCAAATGCCCTCAGGCACCTGGGGTGCCTAGACACACAGTTTGAGAACCACTGCTCTAGGGGCCTCACATGTTCTGTGCTTGCTGACTGCTGCTGCTTGCACAGTATGGATGACTTTTAGCTCATTGTGCTGTCTTCTCCCTGCAGATCCACCTGCTTGGGAAAGAAATGTTATGCTACAGGAACTTTATTTTATTTTCCAGTCAAAATGCTTTATTTATTTGTTTTTGTCTCCACAAACAGTTATAAAGGGTTTAAAGACTGTGCTCATAATATCAGGAAGTGAACCATACTTACCTACTCTCCCGGAAGCTGCGGGAGGCTCCCGTTTTTTGGGGTAGCCCCCAACACCCCCGGAAGAGTGGGCAGGTCTCCCGCATCCTGCTCGCACCCTAGTGATGCGAGCAGGATGGAGAGATAACCTCCCGCATTCACGGGTTCGTCAGGTGGAGAAGGGGTTAAAATGACGCAAATAGCGTCATTTTAGCCCCGCCCCCTTCCCGCGGACACACAAATCGCAGCATTTCCCGATGCGGGGGCGGGGCTTAGTGATGTCACAGTCCGCCCCGCCCCCCGAAGACACCTGCAGCGTCTCTTCTCCGGGCTTCTCCCGGAGAGGAGAAATACAATGTTGGTAAGTATGAAGTGAACATTAGACAACAAATAAACGGATATTTTTCTTTCTTTTTTTTTTAATAGTTAAACTTTTACTTCTCTGGATCATTTCTGAGTGTAGACATGGAGGAACATAGTAGCATAGTAGTGATGAGCGGATTCGGTTTTACTCGGCTTTACTCGGTTCTCAAAACGGCATCTTATTGGCTCACGGATGTCACGTGTTTTGGATAGCCAATAAGATGCCGTTTTGAGAACCGAGTAAAACCGAATCCGCTCATCACTAGACTAGCATGCAATTCAAACACACAAATTGGCTCATGGCTTCTAATTAGTGCAACATATAACTTGAATCCAGATGCTGAATCAAATTGTCAACTATACTGCACAGTTTGTAATATAGCTAATTACCTTATATACAGCTGACAATGAGAGTG
This sequence comes from Pseudophryne corroboree, assembly GCF_028390025.1. Classification (NCBI taxonomy): domain Eukaryota; kingdom Metazoa; phylum Chordata; class Amphibia; order Anura; family Myobatrachidae; genus Pseudophryne; species Pseudophryne corroboree. The sequence continues at coordinate 344,076,247 of NC_086446.1, forward strand.
TGAAAAAAACAAAATCACTATCCACTTCCTTTTTTTTCACCTCAACTATATTTCTTAGTTATATTTTGCTACATTCATTATTGTAGGTGTTTTTTAGGCCCCCTTTTAAACAACTATAAATCAAAGTTGAGTATTAAATTTGGGGAACATTTTTTGTACTGTGACTTACCAAAATTGGTAGAGACACAGTACTAGGGTCTGGTCTCACAATTAATTTATATTGTATCCCTAACAATAACCCTTAACACTAATGTTGACATGTCATAAATCGACATTTTGTCCATGTTAATATGTTCCAGATGTCGACATTTTAACCATGTCGATGTCATAACTGTCAACATTCTGGTCATATGTATTTATTCCACAAAGGCATGTGAAATAAAAAACCCGTATTTTATTTTGTACAATTTTTGTTGCTCTTGCTAAAAGCAAAAAAATAGAGTGCCTCCATATTTCAAAGTGCATTGATATAAGTTTTGCTTGTTACAGCCAAATACAATACAGTTATTTCTGTGATGCAAGTTGTACTAGTGCGATTTCCCAAACTCCACCATTATAGTCCAGGTATTAAGAGTATCCATGCCTGAGTCCAGATGCTTAAATCAAAGTAATGATGCACAGGTGTCACAAGGGAGGGTGCGGGCTGCACCCGCATGGGTGACACCAAAATGCCGGCTCTTCCACAGTGATAGGAGCCAGGTGCAGCAGTTTGACATTTATCACACAGCAACCATCTTCTGTCAGTGAGAAGGAGCCAGCATTGCAGACTCTGGTCTCTAGGGGCTGCCCAGCATCTCTGAGAATGCTGGACATGCCCCTTGAGTGAGGAAATCGGAGGCTTCCTGTGAGGCCACAGCCCTGTAGTGAAATCAGCAGGGGACATTTCTGTGAGGCCATGCCCTTTTCTAGGAGGTCACACCCCTTTTTTGGAAGTGTTAGTTTTCGGGGGGTAATTTTGGCTGCACCGAACCCAGTGCCGCTACTGGACTGAGGTACTAATTGAGTCACTTGTGTTCAATCATATAGCGATAGGGGATCTGATTCTTTTGGGGTGTATGGGGGAGATTCAGTTGTTTTTTGGGCACCCGATTAAGCAATTCAATTGTTTCTGGTGACATGTACAAATGCCGTGGGAGCCCATATTTCTACTTTTACACTCCTGAGGTGGCAAGCAGAAAGGCCAAAAGTCAGTGTTTTTGGCACTGAAACTCCTGTTAGCACTAGCCAGTCCTTAGACTTTACATGACTAAACAAGCATGATAAGTAATGGGCGCCCGTGGCAGTCATACCTGATTGGAGCAACAATTGATTAGTTACGTTGTAATGTGCACCCATTAAAACAATTGATTTGCCCATTTTCAACGTCTTCAGACATGGCAATGGTGCTTGGTGCATCTGTAGTCGCACCATTGGACGCAACATCGCAGCTTACAGCAGTGCTATGTGAGTACGGCCTCGTTTATGAGCGATTTTGCTCCACTGTAGGTAACCACTATCGGTGACACTGACATGCCCACGACACTACCATAACACACCACATCTCCATATGTCAGATTAACAACAGATTAGTCAGATTAACCCCATACATTTCTAATATATTTCTGCTACCGTGTGTCCAAATCTGTTCTGGGATGCATGTCCAGACAAAAAACAGTGCCCCACTGCGTACAACTCAGAATCAGACTATTATTTTTTTTTATGTCCAAAAATCGCAAAAAAAAAAACTTTTTTCACATTGTTATTATGGGGTATTGTGTGTAGAATTTTGAGGGGAAAAAATAATTTATTCCATTTTGGAATAAGGCTGTAACACAACCAAATGTGGAAAAAGTGGAGCGCTGTGAATACTTTCCGGATGCACAGTACCTTAATTTCCTTTTAATGTTTTGCATTAGTCAGCTTATGTCAGTGACCACAACAGATTTAAAAGTGTTGATGTATAGGAACAAACACTATATCTTATGTGTTATACGCAGGCAATATTTGAGTGTTTATATTCCTATGTACCTATTTTCTGTAATTCCATAGTTGTATACATGTTGTTCTGTATTTCATTTTTGTCTTCTCTTCATCAGAAAGTATCCCGCCTCCCTTGTCCTTTCATCCCTGGACGGTGTAGTCGGTCAGGTTCCCCCTCTCTGGAGAAACCTCTCTTGTATAGAGAGCGACAGAAAAAGGTACATTTTTAATGTAGCCCCGTTCTCTATAGCTGTAGCATGCAGCTGTCAGTTTGCTGTTGCTATCTTCTCACCTGCTGCTTGGTGTACGGTCATAATGTGAGGCTATTTCAGTTGGAGATTATTGTTCTGATGATTTTTTAGTCATAGTTAAGCTTTGCCTTGTGTGAGTTAGCTGAAATGACAGTATTTTTACTGTTTTTGCTTTAGAGTCACAAGGACAGGGAGAGAGTTCGGCACCGGAAGCATCGTGATTCACCAGGTCACATTACCACCCCTCCCTTGCTGTCCATATCCACAGAGAAGGTACTTGTTATCTGTTTGAACTAATTTCGAAAATAAACAGGTCCTCCTACCCAAAGTTTTCCCAGCTACAGTAGATCTATCTCCACCATCCCTGCACTTCCAAGAACCTTCTTTTCTTCTGACTGAGTACATGCTCAGATCTCTGCTTGTATAAACACTATTGCCAGTGTTGCCCTGACACATTAACAAATCGGTAGATGCTAGAATCAAGTTAGAGAAAGGACCTCTGACGTCAGGGGAAGGTGCACGACACCAGGGGGAGGAGATAGGCCAGCGGGATAGTTCTTCTACTATCCAACTACTCTTTTTAGTAACCTGGTGGCGAGCGAAGCAAGCCCGCGAGGGTACATTTCAGGTACCCTGTTTCGGGCATGGCTCCTCCCCCTGGTGACGTGGCTCTTCCCCCTGGTGACGTCAGAGGTCCCTTCCCCAACTTGGCTTTAGACCTAACCTTAACAAATCCTTTCTGTTTAACATGAATCGTAAAATCGTAACAACTTTATCAAATACAATTTAAACACAACTGCTGTATAGTGAGAGATAGACTAATCCTTTGCCATGTTTTTTGCATTGCTGCCTGTGTTCATATCACATGCATTGCACACACTTGTATTTCTAGTGCATGCTAGATGTAGAAGTCATGCTGCTAGGGGAATAGATAATAATAGAATCTGCAGAAATTGTAGTGACCTCTACGTACTATTACTAATTATCTTTTTAATGCCCCTGTGTGGAGACATGCACCAGTTAGAATACTGCATACCCTTTATCTCACAAATTGAAAATTCCCAATTAATTAATGCTTCTTCTAAGTCTTCCACTTGCTGTTGTTGGAGCCAGGAAATACAGATAGATTGCATTGTGTTTTTTGCTCACACATCAGGGAAGATTCTCATCATCTTTAGTGTATGCACTGGGACCTTTTATGTGCTGATATTAGGTTTCAATACAATAAAAATAAATCTCTTAAGCAGATCAGGTAGAACTCTGCTTCTCATGTATGAATAGCAAAACAAAAATACGGGTGTGGTATGGCTGACCGATGGTCTTCTGACCGCTGGTCAGCATACCAACATGCACATTGCTAAAATGTGCTCTACAAAAATGATATAATGTATGCATGAGCAATGTAGAAAGCACCTATGAGTCTCTGCTGTGAATTCCCAATCCTCCAGTGAGAAGCAGCTTGCCAATGCTAGAGACCTTCATCATCGCCATCATCAGCGGCTATTTGTACCCACCCACAGGCACCTGAAAATATCTATATCTCCGGCAGATGTATGTGTGTCCCCGTGCTGGTCTGCATTGCTTTACAATTATTGATACATTCCCTTACTATGCATGGCCTCTTCCCCGCGCAACCTCTCCACTTCCCACATCTAATTCTCCAGTCACAAAGCAGACAGACATAGGTGTCAGATTACAGCAAGTCTTTTATATGCATATGAGTGTGGGCTATTTTCTGGGCATGAACTGGACTATCTTGCATATTTTACACAATACAAAACGGCGTATAATTCAACTCTGCATCAAATTTTGTTTATTACTTCTTAAAGTCTTTTGTCAGTGAAAGACGGTTTTCCAATTTCACCTTAATAGGCATCAAGTATGACACTTTGCTCTTCTGTTACCCAGGTGCGGCGTGTCTACCGAGATTCAAATCTTTAAACTGTTTGTGGTAGACCTAAACCGGAACATTGGGCCTGATTCAGATCTGGTTGCTAATGCAATTGCAGCTGCCTTGCAAAATGACGCTAATGCGATAGCCGCCTGGAAATGTATAAAGAAACGCCCACTGGCGGCCTCGCAGATCCACACACGCAGCGGTGGACGTGATCCTTCTATAATAGACCATCTGAGTGACTCTATGGTCATGCAGAATGGTCGCCGGTGCTGAGACGCTGGCGCCATGTTTTCTGTGCAAATGATCTCAGATGTAGGCAGGTACCCGCCCCGAAAACAGTCACGACAAGCACTCCCCGGTACCCCACACAAAATGGCCCAAGTGTCAATCAGTTGTGAACAAATCCTCAGTGCAAGCGTAGTCATAAATATCAAACAGCGACCACATCTGAATCAGGCCCATTGTGCGTTCTACCCAGTGTATCCATGGCTTTTGGCACTGGGATTCTCTAGAAATACCTGCTTATTACAGCTTCATATGCAGTGTGCTGCCAACAATTTATTGCTGATTGCATTTTTTTGTCATTTTTACTTTGTTCTTTTCCATCTCCAGTAAGATTGTTGTATTGTTAAAAAGTTTCCCCTATGTGGTTCACTAGTTGTTTTTTTTGTTATTATTTATTTATTTATTTCTTTATTTATTGTTTTAAACTCTCCCATCTGCTGCCATATAGTATTTGTTGATTGTATTACTGAGTATTGTAATTACTCTACACATAAGGGTTGATTCAGAGTTGGGAGCAAAACAAAAATAACAGTAAATTTTGCCCCAGGATAAACCATGATGCACTGCAAGGGGTGCAAGCACATTTATTTATTTATTTTATTTTATTTTGCACTGGCAGAGTTTGCATGTAGCTCATAAGTGCAAGACAGCTATTTTTATACTGTAATTTCGATTTGAGCTAGGACATACCTCTCCTAAATCTTTGTCTCTCTGCACATGTTACATCTGGCCAACCCGCACTGGAACATGGCTTTGCCAGGTGCAGTGTTACTCCTGTTTTGTTGGGGGGTTTGCACCCAACTCTGAGTCAGCCCGATACTGTGTAAGTCTAACAAGCAGTGCATGTGTGTATAGAACATACTCGCCAAGGGTATGTCAGCCAAGGCACCTCAGTCAGTATTTGTAACTAAATATAGCATTAATTTTATTAGTACATAATAACACACAAAACTACTGTAGTTTTTTCTTTTCTTTTTTTATCTCACACTCTTTTTCAAGCTGCATAAAAAAGGTAAAAATTTAAATTTCAAGAAAAGAGGGATAACATAAACATATAATGATGTGTAAAACTAAAGGCCCAATTCTATTTAAGAGCAAATCAACACATAGTATCGAAGAATAGATGCTTCACCCCTCAGACCACTGATCTATTGGAGTCTTTAGTTTTATCTTAAGTTAAATGCCAGCTGACACATGTTAATAAATCAAACTTGCATTCTTTCTTGGACTCCTCTACAGGAGAAGCCTGGAGAGGAAACTTTGCAGACAACTTCAGGGGGCAGGTCAGGCTGTCATGTCATTAGGCCCCATACCTGTTTCGGCAAAATGCTGCGATTTGTGGGTCCGAGAGGAAGGGGTAGGGCGATTTTGCATAATTTAATACCCCAAAATTCGAGAGTCTCACACACATTAGCAGTCAGACTACCTCTGATGCCAGTTACATTATACGCAAGACACTTTGTACCTCGGCAAAACAATGTTGCACTGGAAGTGGGGCAGACAGGGACGTAGAGAGCCATGCCGGGCCTCAGTAATGATTGTGGGTGTTGTCTAAAAGAGGGCGTGTCCACATCCCTAAAAATACTTGATTGTTAAAAAAGAATAATTACAGGGCAGCAAAGAGAATGTGGGGGGCGGAGGGCAGATGGGGTTCGCAGTGGAGGGCACCCACTTACTGCCTTGATTGCTCCGGGAAGTGGATCCCTCCTCCTCTGGGAGGATGGTGTCTGCTATAAGCATAACGTGATATACTCTGGAGGAAGAGGGGGCGGGAGACAGTGGACTGGGCCCCTCCAGCTGGGTAATTTAGTACCAGACCACCTCCTCCCTCTCAGCTCCAGTAGGGACAGATGTAAATTGTGGACAGATATTTATATTTGTGTGAGGTGTGTACAAACTGAAAGCAGTTCAAACTCAAATTGCAGTGTAAACATGAAGCTGTTACTGGCTACATGCAAAAGTAGCCAGTATTTACTCTGCATACAAAATAAATTAAATGTGTTTGCCCCCTTGCATTGCTTGTCCAGGTACAAAGTTACTTGCTTTTTTTGCTTTGCTCCCAATTCAGAATCAGCCCCATAGTGCGCTAAAGTTATTGAGGTCCAATCACAAATGAACTGGGTTGTATGTGAAAAAAAGTCAAAGCACTTCCCCAACCACATGCTAACATTTTGCTGTTTACTGTGGCAGAAGCTGTGAACTGCAGTGAAGAACTGGCCTATTACAGTGCACACACAACAATTTCATTGTATTAAGATACAGATGTTAATCTTGCATGAATTCTGTGCAATCTGTTCATAGTATTTTGGTGTGGAGATGAATATTATACTTTTTTGGGCCCAAAGTCCTAATGTTACAGGTCCTGTCGGGGTGGTCTACAGGTTGCCGGCGGCTGGCCTCCTGGCGACCACCATACCGGCGCCGGAATCCCGACCGCCGACATCTTTTCTCCCTCTTGGGGGTCCACGACCCCCCTGGATGGAGAATAGATACGCCCGCCACCGTGCCCTCAGCGAGCCCGCAAGGGGCTCATTTGCACCCACCCAGCTGTCGGTATGCCGGCGGTCGGGATTCCGGCGCCGGTATGCAGGTCGCCGGGAGCCCGACCGCCAGCATACTATACTACACCCGTCATGTAGCCATTGGTGCTCACTTCCCTCGATTTACTATCATTAAGGTTACATTTATTAACAGACTGTTTAATGAATACTTAATGGCTCTCACACTTTTTTATGCATATATTTCACCTTAATTTTCAATTTTAAAGCCATAGAACCTTTTAATGCTATGTTCTGTACTTGCTTCATACAGCTTGAAAGCAGCACAGATAGTCCAGATGTCACACGGTCAGAGATGAAAGGAAAGAAGCCATCAGGTCACCGAGGTCGCAAAACAGGAAATGGCAAAGGGACTTCGGGAGCTGGTGGTGCTTCTTCTACGGGTATCTTTACAAAGTCTATCTGACCCTTTATGTAGCAAGAGCCTTTGGGGCTAATGCAGCGTTTATAAAATGGGTATTCATCACTTGAATAAAATGTGCATGGGAAAATAATGTATCTTCACACATATTCAGAGTCTTCATGCACCTCTGAATTGGTGCCTTGTTAACTACTAGTCGTCATCATAAGTGTGTACTTGGCACCTGCCCTGCTATAGGTGTAATAGATACACCTCCTGAAAGGGTTGTATATGATTATGTGCTGACCTGCATGAGCCACATTTGTGTGAGTGTACCCTTACTGAACTCTGCCTATGTTAGAACTCCCCTTCATACCCCTGTTCCGCCTCTATGGTCATACGTTTTAATTTGCGTTCTAGTTACTTGTGCTAATCGTGTGAGCATGCTAAATGGGAATTCATGCAATATATTACTGTACAAGTAAACATGCATTCAGCCCTGCATCAGCCCCTTTATGGTTCTGTAACTGTCTGACATAATTGTGTTCTCTTCTGTATAGACTGTAATACAGCACTTCATCATTTCAGAATCCCTTTTGTAATCTTATATGTGGAATAAATTTTCCCTTAACCTTTTTGATCCTTCACCTATCTTATTAGTACCCTTTAGTGTCATGGGAGGTCTACAATCAGGATTATACTACATAGTGAGATGTGTTGTCAAGATTGTAAGACAGCACTTATAAATATTAAATATCAGCAAGGAGGGATAGGACAATATACTTATAAAGCAACACAGGATTGAAAATGGGCAGCGATAATGATATTCATGGGTACTGTTGGGGTGCCATTGAAGACTAACTGTGGGGGGCTTAAATTCTCGGTGATGGACGTGATTTGCCATTCCGGAATGGCAAATTGTGTCCATATACAATGCAAGTTATGCCTCACACGCCATACACAGGAAAACATCCAATGCTGGGGCTACTTAGACTGAATGTATTTCTTCTTGTGGCTGCAGTAATAAGTAGCCATATCACTGTTTCAGGAAGCTGCGTGTGTATCTGTGAACACTAGTTGTCAGGTACACAAAGTAGGTCACATGCTGATAGTGGTATTACTCTGTAATAGTATCTGCATTGTATCTGAATAATATATCTTAAACATTGATTCATTATCCTCTCCTCTGGCCAGTTACCTACCTATGTGTTTATATAGTGTTCTTCACTGTTACCTGATCTCTCACTATAAGAGCAGTTGGAGCATGATTAAGTTGGACATATGGCATCATCCGGCTGTGGTTGTGTCTTGTTAACCCTCCGTCTCCAAACTAGCAATACAGATTTGCTGGTAGGGATGAAATGTGCGAATGACACACTTTGTAACAGGAACTTGATTGTGCCATTTGTCCAAAGGAACGCGCTCCTTCTGTAGATGTAGTTTTCTTTCATTTTACTACATCTCCTACTGCAGGTAGTGTTTCCTCTCCTCCTGACTTGGTGAATTTCCCTAAATTAGAAGAGCAGGAGGAGGAAGAGGAGGAAGATGGAGGAGAAGATGATGATGATGAAGTGGGAAGACCTTCCAGACCCACACCATCCTCTCCGCCAGAGCTCACCTTCTCCAGCTTTGGCTCCATCATGCGTTTCTCCAGTGAGCCGTCATCGCACACCCGGCCATGGGATTCCTCTCCAAGTGAGCACAGACAACAGAAGTGGAGCAGAGAAGGAACTGAGCCCGCAAGAGAGAAAAAACACAAAGCTAGCAGAAAAAGCAGGCATGGTCCTGGAAGACCCCGGGGGAGTAAGAACAACCCACCACATAGCATTGCCTCCTCCACATTGCCCCTGCCTCCTCGGCATTATATGCACACTTCTTCTCTGCACTCTCTCAGTATGGATTCACCACTGCTGTCCACAGGTAAAGAAGGAGTAGTTGTGCATGATAATAGTTACTAATATTAATGGCATTTATTTGTAAGGCACCATAGTGCTCTGCAGGGTCGGACATTGGAGAAAACAGAGCATATACTGTATAAAACAAGGACAAATGAGTTAAATCAAGAAAACTGCAGATGCGAAAACAAATAGACTCTGCATGTTATTACTTATAATATACTGTAGCTGGAAAAGGGCTGAGAAGAGCTGAGAGATTGTCTTGAGTGGAAATTTGAAGTTTGGTGAATGTGTACCGGAGGCAAAAGTGTAGGCTTTAGTATTGAGTTGGATTTTTTTTTTTTTAGAGCATTTAAACATGGAGGCTGGGGTATAGTAATCAGCGGAGAGCTCAGAGAAGGTGGGCTTCAATTCATCCTCCTGCTTTGTGATTTACTTCTAGTATTTTAAAGGCCAGTACTCACCAGCTGATGTGGGAGAGATGTGTGCTGAGCAAACCGCTCAGCACACATCTCTCCCCCCGCTCAGCACAGCGCGATGTGTGCGGAGCGTGCGGGGGGATTGGGGGGGAGGGCGCTCATTTCACCCAGCGGGTGAAGTGAGCGACCCGCTAGATTGGCCTGCATGCAGGCCAATCTAGTACCAGCGATAGCGATGCGTGGGGCTGCGCATCGCTATCGCTGTGAGGGGTACACACGGAGCGATCACTGCTTAAAATCTAAGCAATCTAGTCAGATTGCTTAGATTTTAAGCAGCGATCGCTCCGTGAGTACCCCCCTTAACACTTTGAGTACAAATGATTGTTGACTAAATTAGTAGACAAATGAAACAGCTCAAAACACACCTCAAATGCCCCCAGGCAAAGATCTAGTAAACCACAATAAGCATTGTAATTCTCACACTTTTCTCTTTCATCTTTCTACTGATATTGTATATTCTTCTCATCTCAGGTATCTACACCAGTAACAAGGACCCCATCTCCGTGAGGACAGCCTGCAGCACCCCACTCCCCTCCAGTCTCTTGTCTCACCAAAGCTCCCTGCCTCCATACAGCAGAGCCTGCTCCATCACTCCATCTTCCACAGCCTCCACCACACAGGTCAGAACTTGGCAGCAAAGCATTGTGTGACATGGAACATACAATCCAAGTGCACTATGTTAGTCTGAAATGTGCTCGTGCACAAAGATTATTGAATCAATCAACTCACTATACATTTTGTTTCTGTCCATTTGTTCTTTATTAGGTGTTCTCACTGGCAGGCTCCACATTCAGCATCCCCTCGTCTCACATTTTTGGAAGCCCCTTATCCATGCCCCCGCTCCTCAGCCAGGTTGAAAGCAGTAGGACAGGTAAATATATGAATGATTGTGCGTGAATTCTTTTACATTTCATCAGAATGAAGTAGCAAGACATAAACAGGGATTGCTTACCCAGATGATTAAGAGCTTGAAACATCACAAATGTACCATGCTTGCCTATGGTGTTTGGATGTATAACGGATACGGGCTGATTAAGGGTCTCCCTAGGCTAACGCACACATTGTCGTCTGTTCATCAGGCACTGATAATGGGTGTAATATCAACAAAATAGATTATTTTCTGCAACAAATATGAAAGATTTTCTGCTACAGGCAGAGAGTGATCCATGTACTCAAAGCAGTACTTAGTGCATCCTCGTAGCAAAGCTGCTGTTAACCGAAAGTTTACACATTGACTTGGTGTTATCACTTTGCCCATCCACAAATTTTTGTATAATTCATTGACTGCGGGTAATTGACGGCACCGGTGCTATTCAGCTATCCGTGATAAATTGGCGCAAGACGCAGTTTATCAGGTATTATGTTTCTCATGCCTCGGGAAGGAGAAACAATTCCCAGAAAACAGTCCTTTTTTTGGATGAACACGGGCTGTTTCCAGCTAAAACACACAATTTCCTCTGAAGCTGTGTTTTTTTGGTAGAAAATGTATTTTTTGTTGGGCAAGATTGGATTGCTTGAAATTAAAATACAGGAGAAACATCGGGAAACAATGCGAAAAACATCCATTTCTCACTCCCGATGTGTCTTCACTTTTAATTGAATTCCCCCCTTAAAAGGGAACGGGGTACTGATACTGAAGACATTTTTAAAGATATACATGATGAGAAAGAGGCCATTTATAATAATAGAGAATATGTAAGTTAGATTTGCACTAGCTGTTCTACCCATTTTTTCGCACGGGAGTTTCTGATTTTCACGGTTGTAAATATAATTGTGTTAAAATGTGGTAAATCTATAGAGATGTAAATTTGAGATGTCTTAATGTAAGTAAATATTAATCCATGGTTCTTGGCTTTACCCGTGGAGCACCCGTAGCAGATATGGTAAAAAGTGACAGGACCATTTTTGTTGTTTATTAAATTCTACACACTGGACGTGCAATCCAAATTTTGATCCGATTGTCCGTTTGGGCGTTATCGTTCACGCAAAGCAAGCCACGCATCGGTAATGATGTCATTATGTCAACCCCCTTTTCCTCCCCCTAGGGGTGGTTTATTAAAATTCTAATTACGTAGTTTTCCTAGTTCCCACCTGAAGAATACCTATGTTACATTTCAGCTTCCTAACATATCGGGAAGTAAGAGAATTAGTGATGAGTCAGTCAGTTAGTCAGTCAGTGAGGCTTTCGCATTAATATATATAGATAATCGCATGCAGACATTTTTTTGAATTCAGTAGTTTTTTTAAAATTGTTTTTCATAAAGTTACATACAACACAGACATGTCTGTGTTGCATGCAGAAATTTGCTTTTAATGTTAGATCGACTCAAGTGTTTGTTTTTTTACTTTCTGATATAGCAATTACAGCCTTGAGTAATATGCCGGCAGATACATATTTTTCCTTTTTAATCCTCCATGGCAGCCATTACAATATTTAACTTTGGTAGAGAAAGGCTAGATAAAACCTATATCCGGTCTCAGATGTAGGCAGATCTGACAGTTTTTGGATTTTTTTGTATATGTAGGGGCTTATCTTCTCTTGGGGCCTTGGCGACTGGTGCAGGCAGCACTTACACAGATTCAGTAATAGGGGTCAAGCAATGCCAAGGTTTCCATATGACATGTTATGAATCTCACTTGGCCTCTCTATGGCTGTGTTGCTCTTACCCTTTAAGGTTGCCCTGGTTCAGGTAGCTTTCCCACCAGAATGGTCTGCGGCAGTTTGCTGCTCATGCGCCCAGAGACTCCATCCATGAACTTGCATGCATGCAGCTAAGAGCCATTGATAACGCACCTTGATGAAGTCACAAAACACAAGTCTATTGGGAATATAGTGAATCTGCCCAGCTTTCCTACGCTTGGTTATTGCAAACACCTTGAGGAGACTCAACAGGTTTATCAATGCCAGACATTTTCACCTGGAAGTCTTCAGCAAAGGGGACTTTCTCGCATCCCTATGTCTCCAGGGTGCTTACTTACATATCCTGGAACAATTTGACGCAAGACGATGTGAGTCATGGGCTAACCCTTCCATTTCACTTACTTGCCTTTCCACCTGACAACATCTCCATGAACCTTCGCAAAGTACTGGTTATGTTGATGGCGGAATTAACAAAACGGGCAGACAAGATATGGCCGTATTTGTACATCATCCTGGTGATAGGAGGGTCTGAACATGCTGTCCGTTTCAAGACCATACAATAATGTAAGTGGATTGTGATCAGGACATAGTCATCTTGTCATATCACAACTAATAAGGGGCTTATCTCCTCTTGGGGTCCTGGCAACTGGCACAAATGCAGCAGTTCCATGTGATGCCAAGGTTCCCCTGAGCCATGTTATGCCTCTCTCTTGAGCTCTCCATGGCTGTGCTGTTCTTTACCCTGTGAATTTTTCCTGGAATGCAGCTCAACATTTTCACCCACATCCACTGGAGAAGCATCTCAGAGTCATCTCAGGCAATAAGATTGTGGTGGTCTTCAGAAATCGCCAGGGAAGCACCAGAAGCAAAGCTATGATGGTGCAAGTAGCAAAGCTGAAACACTGTCTCTTGGGAGGAAGAAATCTGTCACTTTCAGCATTCCATGTAGTAGACGAGGAGAATGCAGAGGCTGTTTACCTGAGTCGGAGGCAAGCTGTTTCTGGGAATTGTCTCTATATCAGTATGACTTCCAGCTACCGATGGAAAGATGTTGTTTTCCTCAAGTAGACATTATGGCAGCAAACCAGAATTGAGGATTGAGAGAGGTGATTGCCAATGGCACAAAAACCACAAATTATTCAGAGACCTAAAATATTCAAATTATAAAAATAATACGAACGTTAGCCCAGCAATTATATAATTATTCCTGTGTACTTAGAGCTGCAGGCATTGTAGGAACCAAAGAAATCCCTTAATATTAACACTCCGTAGCTTAATGGTCACTTAAAAAATAATAAATACCTCAGAGTTAACTTAACCTTTATATATTTTTTTATAGAACAGTAAGAAATAAACACCATTGCAAATATACAAATATTCACAAAACATAAAAAATATATAACCACTGTCTGAGCAGCAACAAATGTGTTAAAAGAGATACCCAAATTCTATTATCCAGATTTAAGTACTTAAAATGTCCATGAAGCCCTTAAGTTGTCAATCAAAATCGGTTTGCACATGTATTTGAATTAATTGTTAGTGGAACTTAGCAGCACACTTATGGGAAAGCTTGACTTTCGGATGAAATAACAGTCCCAGTGGAGAGCCTGGATCCAGTGGCAGTAGTTAATATAAGCTTGTAAAGTTTTCAGGTTTTAATGGAACCCAAGGGGTCTCCCAATGAGAATACCGCTCTTCTGATCAATACTGTAAACATGCTAGCAAGGTGGCGATGCCTGGTCTCCTTGCGTGAACTCCAGAAGAAATGTGCAACTTTCCTGAAGAGATCAGAATCAGCTTTATTGGCCAGGTGTACTCACGTACACTAGGAATTTCTCTAACGTCCTAAGTGGATGCTGGGCCTCCGTAAGGACCATGGGGAATAGCGGCTCCGCAGGAGACTGGGCACAACTAAAAGAAAGCTTTAGACTACTGGTGTGCACTGGCTCCTCCCACTATGACCCTCCTCCAGACTTCAGTTAGAATCTTGTGCCCGGCTGAGCTGGATGCACACTAGGGGCTCTCCTGAGCTCCTAGAAAGAAAGTATATTTTAGGTTTTTTATTTTACAGTGAGATCTGCTGGCAACAGACTCACTGCAGCGAGGGACTAAGGGGAGAAGAAGCGAACCTACCTAACTGGTGGTAGTTTGGGCTTCTTAGGCTACTGGACACCATTAGCTCCAGAGGGATCGACCGCAGGACCCGACCTTGGTGTTCGTTCCCGGAGCCGCGCCGCCGGCCCCCTTATAGAGCCAGAAGCAAGAAGTGTTCCGGAAAATCGGCGGCAGAAGACTTCAGTCTTCAACAAGGTAGCGCACACCTCACACTCCGGTCACTGATGGGTGCAGGGCGCTGGGGGGGGGGGGGGGGGGGGGGCGCGCCCTGAGGGCAATATAAGACACCTTGGCTGGCAAATCTACACCATATATAGTCAGGAAGGCTATATAGGTGTAAATATACCCCTGCCAGAATTCCAGAAAAAGCGGGAGAAGTCCGCCGGAAAAGGGGCGGGGCTATCTCCCTCAGCACACTGGCGCCATTTTTCCCTCACAGCTCCGCTGGAAGGACGCTCCCTGGCTCTCCCCTGCATTGTGACAAGCTACATAAGGGTAAAAAAGAGAGGGGGGCACTAAATTTAGGCGCAGTATATAAATATAAGCAGCTATAAGGGAAAAACACTCATTATAGTGGGATCCCTGTGTTATATAGCGCTCTGGTGTGTGCTGGCATACTCTCTCTCTGTCTCCCCAAAGGGCTTTGTGGGGTCCTGTCCTCTGTCAGAGCATTCCCTGTGTGTTTGCGGTGTGTCGGTACGGCTGTGTCGACATGTTTGATGAGGAGGCGTATGTGGAGGCGGAGCAAGTGCCGATAAATGTGATGTCACCCCCTGCGGGGTCGACACCTGAGTGGATGGTTCTGTGGAAGGAATTACGCGACAGTGTCGACTCCTTGCATAAAAGGTTTGACGACATACCAAATATGGGACAGCCGGCTTCTCAGCCTGTGCCTGCCCAGGCGTCTCAAAAGCCATCAGGGGCTCTAAAACGCCCGCTACCTCAGATGGCAGACACAGATGTCGACACGGATACTGACTCCAGTGTCGACGACGATGAGACAAATGTAACTTCCAATAGGGCCACACGTTACATGATTGAGGCAATGAAAAATGTGTTGCACATTTCTGATGTTACCCCAGGTACCACAAAAAAAGGGTATTATGTTTGGAGAGAAAAAACTACCAGTTGTTTTACCTCCATCTGAGGAATTAAATGAAGTGTGTGAAGAAGCGTGGGCTTCCCCCGATAAGAAAATGGTAATTTCTAAGAGGTTACTAATGGCGTACCCTTTCCCGCCAGAGGATAGGTCACGTTGGGAAACATCCCCTAGGGTGGATAAAGCGCTCACACGCTTGTCAAAGAAGGTGGCACTACCGTCTCCGGATACGGCCGCCCTGAAGGAATCTGCTGATAGAAAGCAGGAGGCTATCCTGAAGTCTATATATACACACACAGGTGTTATATTGAGACCAGCTATTGCGTCAGCATGGATGTGCAGTGCTGCAGCTGCGTGGTCAGATTCCCTGTCGGAAAATATTGATACCCTAGACAGGGACACTATATTGCTAACCGTAGACCATATTAAAGACGCACTCTTATACATGAGGGATGCACAGAGGGATATTTGCCGGCTGGCATCCAAAATAAGTGCAATGTCCATTTCTGCCAGGAGAGGGTTATGGACTCGGCAGTGGACTGGAGATGCAGATTCTAAAAGGCACATGGAAGTTTTGCCTTATAAGGGTGAGGAGTTGTTCGGGGATGGTCTCTCAGACCTCGTTTCCACAGCAACAGCTGGGAAGTCTACATTTTACCCCATGTTCCCTCACAGCCAAAGAAAGCACCGTATTATCAGGTACAGTCCTTTCGGCCCAATAGGGGCAAGCAGGTTAAAGGCGCGTCCTTTCTGCCCAGAGGCAGAGGTAGGGGAAAAAAGCTGCAGCATACAGCCAGTTCCCAGGAGCAAAAGTCCTCCCCCGCTTCCTCTAAGTCCACAGCATGACGCTGGGGCTCCACAGGCGGAGCCAGGTACGGTGGGGGCCCGTCTCAAAAATTTCAGCGATCAGTGGGCTCGCTCACGGGTGGATCCCTGGATCTTTCAAGTAGTATCTCAGGGGTACAAGCTAGAATTCGAGACGTCTCCCCCCCGCCGTTTCCTCAAATCTGCCTTGCCAACAACTCCCTCAGACAGGGAGGCAGTGTTAGAGGCAATTCACAAGCTGTATTCCCAGCAGGTGATAGTAAAGGTGCCCCTACTTCAACAAGGACGGGGTTACTATTCCACAATGTTTGTGGTACCGAAACCGGATGGTTCGGTGAGACCCATTTTAAATTTGAAATCCTTGAACACGTATATATAAAAAAATTCAAGTTCAAGATGGAATCGCTCAGGGCGGTTATTGCAAGCCTGGACGAGGGGGATTACATGGTTTCACTGGACATCAAGGATGCTTACCTGCATGTCCCCATTTACCATCCTCACCAGGAGTACCTCAGATTTGTGGTACAGGATTGTCATTACCAATTCCAGACGTTGCCGTTCGGTCTATCCACGGCTCCGAGGGTATTTACCAAGGTAATGGCCGAAATGATGATACTCCTTCGAAAGAAGGGACCTTTAATTATCCCGTACTTGGACGATCTCCTGATAAAGGCGAGGTCCAGGGAGCAGTTGTTGGTCGGGGTAGCACTATCTTGGGAGGTGCTACAACAGCACGGCTGGATTCTAAATATTCCAAAGTCACAGCTGGTTCCTACGACACGTCTACTGTTCCTGGGGATGGTTCTGGACACAGAACAGAAAAAAGTGTTTCTCCCGGAGGAGAAGGCCAAGGAGCTGTCATCTCTAGTCAGAGGCCTCCTAAAACCAAGACAGGTGTCGGTGCATCACTGCACGCGGATCTTGGGAAAGATGGTAGCTTCCTACGAAGCAATTCCATTCGGCAGGTTCCATGCGAGAACCTTTCAGTGGGACCTGTTGGACAAGTGGTCAGGATCGCATCTTCAGATGCATCGTCGGATAACCCTGTCTCCAAGGACCAGGGTGTCTCTGCTGTGGTGGCTGAAAAGTGCTCATCTTCAAGAGGGCCGAAGATTCGGCATACAGGACTGGGTCCTGGTGACCACGGATGCCAGCCTTCGAGGCTGGGGGGCAGTCACACAGGGAAGAAACTTCCAAGGACTATGGTCGAGTCAGGAGACTTCCCTACACATAAATGTTCTGGAACTGAGGGCCATTTACAATGCCCTAAGTCAGGCAAAACCCCTGCTTCAAAACCAGCCGGTACTGATCCAGTCAGACAACATCACGGCGGTCGCCCATGTAAACCGACAGGGCGGCACGAGAAGCAGGACGGCGATGGCAGAAGCCACAAGGATTCTCCGATGGGCGGAAAATCACGTGTTAGCACTGTCAGCAGTGTTCATTCCGGGAGTGGACAACTGGGAAGCAGACTTCCCCAGCAGGCACGACCTCCACCCGGGAGAGTGGGGACTTCATCCAGAAGTCTTCCAACTGATTGTAAACCGTTGGGAAAGGCCACAGGTGGACATGATGGCGTCCCGCCTAAACAAAAAGCTAGAAAGATATTGCGCCAGGTCGAGAGACCCGCAGGCGATAGCTATGGACGCTCTAGTGACACCGTGGGTGTACCGGTCGGTTTATGTGTTCCCTCCTCTTCCTCTCATACCAAAGGTACTGAGGATAATAAGGAGAAGAGGAGTAAGAACTATACTCATTGTTCCGGATTGGCCAAGAAGAGCTTGGTACCCGGAACTTCAAGAGATGATGTCAGAGGACCCATTGCCTCTGCCGCTCAGACAGGACCTGCTGCAGCAGGGGCCCTGTCTGTTCAACATGGCGGTTGAACACCGGATCCTGAAGGAAAAGGGCATTCCGGAGGAAGTAATTCCTACGCTGATTAAAGCTAGGAAAGAAGTAACCGCAAACCATTACCACCGCATATGGCGAAAATATGTTGCGTGGTGTGAGGCCAGGAAGGCCCCAACGGAGGAATTTCAGCTGGGCCGTTTTTTGCACTTCCTACAGTCAGGGGTGACTATGGGCCTAAAATTGGGTTCCATTAAGGTCCAGATTTCGGCTCTATCGATTTTCTTCCAGAAAGAACTGGCTTCACTACCTGAAGTTCAAACTTTTATTAAGGGAGTGCTGCATATTCAGCCCCCTTTTGTGCCTCCTGTGGCACCTTGGGATCTCAACGTGGTGTTGGATTTCCTACAGTCACATTGGTTTGAGCCACTTAAAACCGTGGAATTGAAGTATCTCACGTGGAAAGTGGTCATGTTGTTGGCCTTGGCTTCGGCCAGGCGTGTATCAGAATTGGCGGCTTTGTCATGTAAAAGCCCTTATCTGATTTTCCATATGGATAGGGCAGAATTGAGGACTCGTCCCCAATTTCTCCCTAAGGTGGTATCAGCCTTTCATCTGAACCAACCTATCGTAGTGCCTGCGGCTACTAAAGACTTGGAGGCTTCCAAGTTGTTGGACGTAGTCAGGGCCCTGAAAATTTATGTTTCCAGGACTGCGGGAGTCAGAAAGACTGACTCGCTATTTATCCTGTATGCGCCCAACAAGTTGGGTGCACCTGCTTCAAAGCAGACTATTGCTCGCTGGATCTGTAGTACGATTCAGCTTGCACATTCTGCGGCTGGACTGCCGCATCCTAAATCAGTGAAAGCCCATTCCACGAGGAAGGGGTGCTCTTCTTGGGCGGCTGCCCGAGGGGTCTCGGCTCTACAACTTTGCCGAGCAGCTACTTGGTCGGGGTCAAACACGTTTTCTAAATTCTACAAGTTTGACACCCTGGCTGAGGAGGACCTAGAGTTTGCCCATTCGTTGCTGCAGAGTCATCCGCACTCTCCCGCCCGTTTGGGAGCTTTGGTATAATCCCCATGGTCCTTACGGAGTCCCAGCATCCACTTAGGACGTTAGAGAAAATAAAAATTTACTCACCGGTAATTCTATTTCTCGTAGTCCGTAGTGGATGCTGGGCGCCCATCCCAAGTGCGGATTGTCTGCAATACTTGTATATAGTTATTGCCTAACTAAAGGGTTATTGTTGAGCCATCTGTTGAGAGGCTCAGTTGTTATCATACTGTTAACTGGGTATTGTATCACGAGTTATACGGTGTGATTGGTGTGGCTGGTATGAGTCTTACCCGGGATTCAAAATCCTTCCTTATTGTGTCAGCTCTTCCAGGCACAGTATCCTAACTGAAGTCTGGAGGAGGGTCATAGTGGGAGGAGCCAGTGCACACCAGTAGTCTAAAGCTTTCTTTTAGTTGTGCCCAGTCTCCTGCGGAGCCGCTATTCCCCATGGTCCTTACGGAGGCCCAGCATCCACTACGGACTACGAGAAATAGAATTACCGGTGAGTAAATTCTTATTTTTTTGCGGTACAGTGCATCGCCAAGCAGATACATGAAGGGGGAATACATAGATTAAGAAGAGGGAAAACGTAGCATACATTACAAACATTACACGTATGAGTTCATACTGCACATTGCAACTGTACGATCGATATATACATGTTAGACTTTTAAGATATTGTTCAGCTGGTGGACAGCTATTGGGAAAAAGCTTTTAATGGATCTGGTCGACTTTGCGGGAATGGACCTGTAGCGTCTGCCTGATGGAAGTAGTTCAAACAGTTTGTGACCTGGGTACTGCATATCTGCCACGAGTTTCTCCGCTCACTGAGTGAACTAATATTATTATTATTAGTACCGAGTGAACTAATGTAGAATCATTCATCCTCATTCCTAGATTGAAACAACTGCTCGGACTATAGATGCAGAGATCTCCCGCCTTGTTCTTTTTTTTTTCCAATCAAGTGCTTTTATTGAAAGTTTTCAATAACAAAAACAAAGACAGAAATATAACAATAAAAACAAAAGAAATCGGAGTATACATATTAATAACAGCAGATATAGATCAGCACACTAGAAAAAAATAAACT
The DNA here is from genome assembly GCF_028390025.1 of Pseudophryne corroboree. Classification (NCBI taxonomy): domain Eukaryota; kingdom Metazoa; phylum Chordata; class Amphibia; order Anura; family Myobatrachidae; genus Pseudophryne; species Pseudophryne corroboree. Next base: position 344,096,588 of record NC_086446.1, read on the forward strand.
AAGTGAAATAGAAATTTGAGGAATACACAGTACGACAAGGAGACAGACAAAGTACTAACAGTTGCACAGAAGTTTTATAAGTAAACCTGATTATCTGTAAAACATATACAGAGATAAATAAGACCAAACAGAGGCTAACATATGGAGTACGAAGCAGTACCAGGGTCATTGCAGATAAATAGGGCAGGGGCTGGTGGAGGCATAACAAACAAAGTCAAAATCAAACTAGTAATGTTTCGAAGATGGGAGCTTATGGCCAGAGATTCCAAAACCTATCAAACTTTAGAAGGCCGTTTCTTTTGTGATACATGAAGCATTCGTGGGATACAGTGACATTAACTAGGACTACCCATTGGTGAATAGAGGGAGGAGCTGATGCCATCCAGGTCCTAGCAATACAAACTTGTACCTGAGTTAAGAGAATGTTCGCATACAACTGCAAAGATGAGGGGAGAGAGTCCTCAAAGCCGAGACCAAAGAGGACCAAACCTTCCTCTTTCTTTTATTTTTTTTCTAAACCTAATCACTCAGTGATGCCTTTATCAGAGGTGAATCTAGGAGAAATATTATTATTTTTTTCATTAAACTATGAAGTGTTAGCTGTACGCACAGGCTACAGTTTATTCCTTGTATTGAGGATTGATAAGGAAACCCAAAAATGACAACTACCATAAGTTTCTTTTCCTTAAATTACTCCCATGTCAGTCCAGTTTTTCTACCTCTGTTGTCTGAAATGCTTTATATTTTTCAAAGCTTGCTTGAGTAGTCACTTAAGGACACAGGAAGAGGCAGAACTGCAATATACTGTATACCAACCTGGGGCATTTGTATTTCACATGTCTGTACCTAAACTATAAGGAAGTTTTCCATTATAATGGCTGCCATGGAGTATTTCAAGGAAACGGAATTAACCTAAAATATTATTTCCTGTTTTTCCTGGAACCACAGGCAAGCCATACATTAATGTACTGCAATATATGTAACAACCTGTCAGCCATGTGCCATCTGATAATGCAGATAGTCAATGTTATTGCTGGGCAGATTACTGGTCTAGCATGTAAAGGTGTACAGAAAACCTATGTGTGTCTCTACATGTGTTCACTTTCTTTCTATAGCCGTCTCTATTAAAGCAGCTGCAGTGTAGCGTGGTAGCAGTGGGAGTTATGTGACCGGCGGTCACAATACCACCCTCTGCATCCCACCCACTTACAATCCCGACAGTCGGGATTGTAACATGTCACCCATAGAGTGGGAATAGAACCTGTGGCGAGCGTCAGGGGCTTGTTGTCCCCCCCCCCCCCCCCCCCTCCCCCTCCGCACTGGCATACTGCCGCCGGGATCCTGCCGTCTGGTGACCGGCGATCTCCTCACTGCCGGTCACGCATACCCAACTCCGCAGTGGTTTAATGGTTTATGCGTGGAGATGCTGCATCCACTCTTGTGATAACATGCCAACAAGCATCCATGTTGGAAATAACTCAGGCATCCTTAGCAGTCAGTCGGCAAAATGGTTTTGTGCTTAAGCCTGGACATAGGGAATTTCTATGTTAGAAAATATCAATATGGGAAAATATGAGCCATACTAGTTATCTATATGCTTCTATCAAGCACACCTAAATTGTGTTCTTATTTCGAATAAAACAAAAACACATAGGGCCGGATGTAATGACGCCCATGCCTAGCAAGTGATTGCCCCTTTAAAAAAACGTCCGAGTTCGGCGGGCATCCCGCACGGTTGCTGAACTCGGGCATCATTACAGCCAGCCCATAGAATCTTAATAATTAACAAAACAGAAATGAACCTAGGAATGCTCTATTTACCTGACTTGTCATGCAGGATGCAAATGATGACATTAACACTCTTTTATACAGAGCCAGAGATAGAAGATTGCAGTTTTCTTTGTAGAGAAGGTTCTCCGCGAGAGAGTTTGTCCTCCATGTGAGTATATCTATATATATATATAAAAATGGATCTATGTGTGTATGTGTATATGTGTGCATGTATGTTCCAGCATAACTCTGGAATGCCTGGTGAAATTTACACCAAACTTGGTACATATATGAATTTCAACCTGGAAAAAAATACTGTGGGGGTAATACACCCCTAGCACCCCTAGGGGTGGGGGGTGGGGGAAGGGAGTGACATGTAAAAATCCGTAGTTTACGGGCATAACTCTGGAATGCTTGGAGCAATTTACACCACACTTGGTACATATATGACTTGCCCCCACAGTATTTTTGTTCCAGGTTGTAAGTCATATGTGCACCAAGTTTGGTGTAAATTGCTCCTGGTATTCCAGAGTTATGCCCGCAAACTATAGATTTTTACATGTCACCCCCTTTCTCTCCCCCCCCCCCCCCACCCCAAGGGGTGCTAGGGGTGTCTTACCCCCACAGTGTTTTTTTTCCAGGTTGTAAGACACCCCAGCACCCCTAGGGGTGGGGGGAGGGGGGATGACATGTAAAAGTCCATCGTTTTCGGGCATAACTCTGGAATGCCTGGAGCAATTTACACCAAACTGGGTACACATATTACTTACAGACTGGAAAAAAATACTGTGTGGGTAAGACACCCCTAGGGCTGGGGGTGGGAAGGGAGTGACATGTAAAAATCCATAGTTTTCGGCATAACTCTGGAATGCCTGGAGCAATTTACACAAAGGCATATATGGGTAGGAGCAGAGACACCCACGGGTAGGGGTACAGGCACCCACGTGTAAGGGCAGAGACACCCACGGGTTAGGTGCAGAGGCACACATGACTAGGCACCAACAGATAAGGATAGAGGCACACACGGGTAGGGGCAGAGGCACGCACAGGTAGGGGCAGAGGCACCAAAAGGTAAGGAAAGAGGCACCCATGGGTAGGGGCATAGGCATACGGATAGGAGCAGCAGCACTTACTGGTAAGGGCAGATGCACACGGGGGTAGGGGCAGAGGCACCTAGGGGTAAGCTAAGCAAGGAGACCTAGGGCCCTTTGACAGAGAGTCAGTTTGCAAACCTAACATATTTAACATACAGCGGGCGGAGCTTGGCCTGTCATCCCAGCATGCACAGCACTGAGCACTGACTAAGATTAGCATTATTCTTTACATTCCGTAGCGATTCACGGGTATTCAGCTAGTAATCTATAAAGTAGAGATTTCTGTCTACACTTTAGTGTATATATGAATTTGTGCTTAGAAGGTGGGTTGTGTTTTTATTTTTTATTTTAACATAATCTGTCCTTTTCCCTCAGGTCACCCATCAGTAACCTCCCACCCCTGTTTGATTCAAGTGGCCCTACTACTCAAGGCGAGAATGTACCACAGATCACAGCCAACCTTGAGCAACTGCTGGAGAAACATGGAGAGGCAGGAGTTAACAGTAAGAACTGATATTAGTGGGTCAACATATAATTAGGGGCTAATAGTTGCACATGAGTAAGGAGATGACGCTGTGGGGCAGATGTATTAAGCCTGGAGAAGTGATAAAGCAGTGATGAGTGTAAAGTGATAACGCACCAGCCAGTAATTACGGGTTTGAAAAATGACAGTTGGAAACCGATTGGCTGTTGCGTTATTATCTTCCACTTATTACTGCTTTATCACTTCTCCAGGCTTAATACATCTGCCCCTGTGTTAGCATTTGTCAGATTGTTATGAAGTTACAGATTTTGGACCTTATTCAGTAAGGATTGCAATTTCTGCCAAAAAGCAGTTGCTGCGATCAAATAGTTGCCACCCAGAAATAGAGAAAAAAAAGGCCATTGCAGAAATTGCAAATGCATCGCAATATGCAGGCTGGTCGCAAAACCATACGAAATTCTATCTGCGCCAGGGAAGGTCATTCACAATTCTTGCGACACAAGAGGCTGGAAGTGGGCATCGCTAACGTCAGAGGCCCTTCTTAAAGACGCTTAGGCATGGCTGCATTTTTTCAGACACACCCAGAAAATGGCAGGTTTCCGCCCAGGAACGCCGACTTTCTGTCAGTCAGACAGCGTCTGCATTGCAATCACAATGGGTACGCAATTTCTATCGCTATTTTTACTTGCGCATTCGCAGTCATTCGATAATCGGTCGGATTGCAAATCACAAATGTTGCAGTCCTTACTGAAATGATTGAGGTCCTTTGTGTACTTTTGTGATAACAATTCACATGCTGTATAGAGTGCAGTAGATCTGGAGACTGATGTAGTAAAATTGCTGAACACTCCATATAATTGTTTTACATTTTTTTGTATACACAGTCGTGGACATGCTACAGGCGCTGCATTCTCTGCAGAAAGAAAATCGCTCTCTGCAGGATCAGATTATGACCCTTACTGCTCGGAAGGAGAAACTGCAGCTACTCAATGTCCAGCTGTCATGTCCTTTCCCCCCTAACCTACCACCGGCCAGTGTCCCTAATGGTGCGTTCCTACTTTAGGTTTTACTTCTTTATATCTCTCTTTCAGGAATTGTTTAATTGCAGTTGTTTTGCATTCAATTTTCTCTTAATTATCAGCAGTTTATATTACTGTATCCTATGTATACTTATATTTTTGCATTTTAATCCATACAAATATGTACCATTCATTTTTCCTCCTGCCCTACAGTGAGCTTCCAGGACTCTATGAGCAATAAGAGTCCAACTTCCAAGAGCAGCATTCGTACAGAAAATTCACCTTCTGAGGTGAGAGTGGAGGTTGTTTGCTGTTACAACTAATTGTACGCCTATAGGTGGTCATTCCGAGTTGATCGCAGCCAGCAACTTTTTGCTGCTGCTGCGATCAACTAGCGCACACCTATGGGGGAGTGTATTTTAGCTTAGCAGGGCTGCGATTGCTTTCGCCCTCTTCCTGTCAGTCTTCTTTGCGGTCCGTCCTGCGACCGCTTCCTTCTCAAGACGCGACGTAACGGGCAATGTCGCGCACACGCACTGTGCCCGCCGCGCATGCGCATTCCGCACCCATTCGCACCGCAGCGATAAACCGATGCGTGCGAACGGGTCGGAATGACCCCCGTGGTCTTTAATATTTACTCCTGTTTAATCCACTGATACAATTACTGCTTCACACTGCACTGTCCTACACCTTCTTGCACCTTGCTCCACTCTCTCTATATGTTTCTTGCTATCCACTCCCATGTCCAATGCTCCTGTTTCGACTCTACTCAGTCCTCATTTCTCCAATCCTCTGACCGTAGTCCTCATCTCTCCCATCCTCTGTTCCTGGTCCTCATCTATCCCATCCTCTGTTCCTGGTCCTCATCTCTCCTGTCCTCTGCCCCTGGTTCTCATCTCTCCTGTCCTGTGCCCCTGGTCCTTATCTCTCCTGTCTTTGCCCCCCCAGGTCCTCATCTCTCCTGTCCTGTGCCCCTGGTCCTCATCTCTCCTGTCCTCTGCCCCTGGTTCTCATCTCTCCTGTCCTGTGCCCCTGGTCCTTATCTCTCCTGTCTTTGCCCCCCCAGGTCTTCATCTCTCCTATCCTTTGCCCCTGGTTCTCATCTCTCCCATCCTCTTCTCCTGGTCCTCATCTCGCTCATCCTCTGCCCCGGTCACCATATCTCCCATTCTCTGTCCCTGTTCTGCATCTCTCTTCTTCCACTGGACCTTATCTGATATCACACGTATGTGGTTCTTCCCCTGGTTAGATTATAAGTCCTCTGATGCTTATAAAGCTTACATGTCCACGGCTCTACCTTACAAACAATCGTAGTCACTTGAGTATTTCCAATTTTAAAATTATGGTTCCCTTTGCCCCGTTCTTTCCCTCCTCTTCCTTTTTTTCCCCATTCCTTGTCACTTTCTCTCTCTGAACCTTATTCACACAAGTTTAACTCACAGGCAATCAATGGTTTTGGTTGTGTATTCTACTCTATATTTTTTGATCACCCCCCCAGTGAATGATTGTTACTGTTTATCTTTGCCATAATTTTCATTATGGAGTGATTTTTGTGTTTTGACTGTAAACGGTACTGTGTTGCTATTGATTATTTCATAAAAACAGATCAACAAAAAACGGAGTACTACTGCGTGGCGTAATGTGTACCATTGTGGGGGTACTATTGTGTGGCCATGCCCCTTCTCAATTAGACCCCACCCCTTTTTTGGTGCGCACTTTTGGCACGTTCTATACCTATTTGAATTATGGAGGGGGAAAGCTTATTGTCTATTATCTCTAGTTTTCCGCCTCTGCTGCTGACTGTATTTTTCTCCTGCACCAGGTGGCTATTGTACCTTCTCATGCCATGCCATGCCGGTTCCATCACTCTTATATTCTGCATCTTTACTCCTAGTTCCCAGCCCCCCACATCTGTCAGCTCATACACTGCTTTCCTTAAATTTTTTCACCCTGACTAAAGTGACCTTTATTTTCACTGCCTTACAGGACCCACATTCTGGCTGCCCCAGCAGAAGCAGCTCCTGTCTATCCTTACATGGCACTCCACCCCCAGGTCCTCTATCTCAGACAGGTTCATCACTTCCCACCATGGGCGCAGAACAACTAATGAATGGGCTGGCACGAACCACAGGCCCTGGAGGCCCCTCCACTCTGGCAGCCATTCCTCTTCTTGGAGCTCTTTCTGGGAACTCTGCAGCACTGTCACTAAGTAGCATTTTGGGAAGTATCAATGGTGGTCTTCTGGGGACGACAGGGCAGACCCAGAATCCTCTGTGCAGCGGGACTGCCAGCACACATATACCAACCAGGTGAGAGTATAGAAAGCTAGATGAACATATTTTTCACGTTTACAATTACTTCTTTTCCTTCCAGAAAATGAGTTGTTAGCCTTTCTCCTATTTCATCTGCAGCTTCTCCCCACTGAGCACATTGTCAGAACAACAGCGGCAACTAGCACAACAGTTGCAGCAGATCACTACTGCTCATCTCACTGTGGTAAGTATCCATCTCCATTTCTTCTACATGTAATCAGGATAAACCATAGCCATCTTTTCTGGAGTAATGGACCAATACCGTTATTGACTGGGTGTCATGCTTTCCTAGGAACAACAAAATGTACTATACCAACTCGTTCAACACATCCAGCAGCGTCGGGACCTACAACGTCTGATGACATCACCAGCTGCCCCGTCTCTGCTCCCTGTGACATCAACATGTAGCACCATGGCCACTTCACCCGCCCCTCCCATCCTCACTGCACAAGCCCCCCCCTTCCATGGATCCCAAGGCGAGGGGGGGGTACAAAAAACAGCAGTACGTTTGAGAGAGAAAGATCCTGACGGCCATGTTACATGTTGTCTCTAGCTCTGTCATGTGTGGAAGCACTTCTGTATGCCTCTAGCATTAGCTATAGAAGTGCCGAGAGCTGTAACGCAGTGGAGTTTCCTATACTTGGTATATGAGTGGGGTCATACTGTAAAAAACCATACATTTTTTTCAGAAATAAATCAGTGGTACATATTACATAGAAGACATGATAAAGGGAGTACGCAATACAGCGGGGGTGGGGGGGTGGGGTCATGATTAGAGAGGTAAGGAAAACAACTACACTAGGGAATAACCACAGGGTGATATAGGTTATGCAGGAGGATCAGACAGAATAAAATTACATTTAGGGCCCGATTCTGAGTTTCATGCAGCAGCGGTTATTCCCAGCCATCTGCAAGTTTATGCAAATGTCACTACAAAGTCCTTTCCTTGTGTACATGAATCCATTGTAAAAGGACTGGGAGGCCCACTTTTAGCGTTCATGCACTCTGTAATATCAATTGGCATGCCCTTATACACCACCATCAGTACTGTCACCACCAATTGAGAATTGCACCATCCCTACGGCAGGTGCAGTCTCTTCATCTGACCATGGCCCTCTATGCCTGCAGCTGCCAGCACAGCCACTTACACTGACACGTCTGCGACACTCCCATAATATACTCATCACTTGCACAAGTAACCACCTCCCAGTCACTGCCCAGGAACACCCAGCACTTTTCCGCCACATCTCTTATACTGTCCGAATCGATTACATCAGCAGCTTTGTGCATGCACTCTGTGTGACACGTGTGCCGAAGGGGTTTTCTAAATGTTCCTGCATGTGCAGTTGCAAATAATCACTCAGCTACGTGAACATTGGCATTGCATGCAACTCAGAATCAGGTTCTTAGCTGGCCATACACCAGACCAACTTTCCTCCAACCATTCCCAAACACCGGAAAATAGGTGAAAATGGCCGTTCAGTCAAGTTAGTTAATCCTGTTTGATTTAAACAACAGTTTTTGTACATTTTCTTGTGTTTGGGAGCAAATGGCTGATTGTCATTTCCTCCCATACAGTTTTTCATTCAAACCAGCCAACTAGTTGGATAGTTGCAGGAAAGTTGGTCTGATGTATGGCCAGCTGTACACTCATTTATAAATCTTATTCATTTTATTCTATTAATTGTTTTAATATGTGTTCATTCACCACATTAAAAGGTAATATTTAGTAACTCAGCAACTCTTCAGATTTCCTACTTTATGAATTCGGTTTTCTTGAACTGTCTGCTTCTCACTGCTCCTGTAATTCAGCCTGTTCTTCATATTTTCCATCCCATCTACATGGGAATTGCCTATCATCTCTTCCATTCTGTTTTGCAGAGGGGCGGTGAAAAAACACCTACAAATCATGACAAAGGATGAAGAAAACACCCAGCGTCCACCACAGCTGACCTGTCTCTATCCAGCTGAAGAGGATTGGAGTAGGAGAGAGAAGATGTTCAGAAACTTCTGAAGATGGATTGGATTCCCAAATCACAGCACATATCTACAGAGCAATGTCTTATCTTTATTGGCCTGTAGCAGAGGTGATATAATGCAGAGCAACTTGTTCTATTGTAGCAGAGCACTTTTTTTGATGTATGTGTCATACAGATATCTTTGCTTCCCAGTACATATAAAGCAGTACATTGAATGAAGATGTTAGTATGTGCGTGTCATAGAGCACTGTGACTGTGTGTGCATTATTAGATGTTACACGCCACTGTGACCTCTTATCTTACATCTACATAGGGAGTCTGAGCCACCTCTTCTCCTCTCTTATTTTTCTCCCTTTTGAAAGTCGAATTTTGTGCATTCGACCTTTTAGAACTCCATGCCTTTTTCCGTTCTCCAGCGCCAGGGGCGGAGCCTGAAGCACCTTGTGATACAAAGTATCAGTCCACGTGAAGGATGATTGCTGGCAAGTTCTTCTCTCAGTTGCACTGTCCTTGTGTTTTTTTATGGACATGAGACCCATATTTTATAGGTGTGTGCGTTCATATGTATTTTTATTGGACACATATATACTTATTTTTGTTGTTGTTCATATGATTCTGATCCTCCGTGTTTTTGTGAGTTGTTTGTTCACGAAGCAATATATGTAGCGGTTTATTTGTGATTCCATTAGCGCAAAGTGTAGATACTTGTTCATTTGTGTCTTTTGGGGAAAATAGGAATTTATTGATCCCTTTATAGGGGACTTGGCTTCTGTGTAATGTAAACATACACATAAATATGTAAGAAAATTCTCCAGAGCATTCAGTAGCCCAAGATTTGTCACCTTCCACAAGTCGCTTTATGCATCTCAATGACTGTAATGTACAGAAATGAAAATATTTTCAGTTTAGGCAATCTTACGGGACCTGTGGCTGGCAGAACATGCTCCTTTAAGTTCTGAAGTCAAGTCAAGTTTGTCTGCACTTGCATTAGAAGATAGGACATTTCTCATCTGTTCTTATAATGCTGGGCATTTTAGTGTTGTGTAAGACTGACACAAGATGTTTTATACAGTCCCTGACATTAAGGATTTTGCAGCTTCCTGATAACCTGGTTTTTGTTCTTGGATATAGCTCAGGTAACCCGTGGCTGTTGTCTCAGCGTGCTTGTTACTAGTAAGGCATGTTGGGATTTATTGGCTCCACAAAACCTGCAGAACCACAGGTCAAATCATTTTCATAAACATGGATTCTAAAGGGTGAATTTGTCCCTAAGTAATACACATGTTCTTCTGATAGGTAGCCTAGCATGTGCTGCCATTTGTATCATTCTGGCAAGAGTTTTTTTAAGTGCTTTGTATATTTTGGAGTGATTGCCAGGACCTTGATGGTATACGTTTAGTGTGGCAGTGTTGACAGTTCCTTTAACCACTTGCCTGACATGGTCGCATCAGTGGTTAAAGGACTGAGGCGACCTTTAACCACTGTTACATGTCGCATCAGTTTGCAGCGGCAGGGATGAGAAACTTCCCTCCACTGCTGCTGTCTCAGACTCCCTACACCGCCCTCTCAGTGTTTGCCGTGCTGACGATCAGCAAGACCCCCCACCCAGCGGCTGCAGACAATAGCAACCGCTGGGGATGTGTAAATAAACCCCCCCAAGCCCTCCCCCCCTACCCCTGTGTACCTGGTGGCTGTCCTGACATTTAAAATGAAAGCCGTGATGGTCGCGATGTTTCCGATAGTCGCAATGTTCCGATGTTGGTGGCTGATGTTCCGATGTTTGGGAAGAATTAAAAAAAATTACTAAAATCATTTTGAATAAGATTAAATACACATTCTACAATTAATTCACTCATTAAAAAAAACAATTTGTTATGTGGTTAAAGGCGTGGGGGGAGTGTGCCCAACAAGATCAGTTCTCTTGTTGCTGTCTCTGAACTCATTTGGATTTGGTACAACTTCTTTTTGAGTATTATATCAGTACTTACCAATCACACATTAGCCTTCATCTTCTACAGTATTTGCTGTGGGCAACATCATCTTGTTCTTATTCGTCTATTTCCATAAATGTTCCCAGTATGTGGCTATACAGATCAGCAGGGACAGCAACATCCATTATGTAAGACTCAACCTCCTTTGCCAACCATTACCTGCCAGGCCATGATGTAACATGTACATCTAGAGAGCCACCGGATTCCTAACAGTATCTTCAAGAATTCATTATTTGAAACTGTTTTTTCCAAAAATGTTATTGTGGTTTTGCGGAGCAGATATAGAAGATTAAAGAGGCAATCTATATTATAGTATACATTATACATAATATACACTGCATGTCTCTGAAATGGCAAAATCATTTTTAAAACTCAGGCCCTGACTCAGAGATGTAGGCAAAGGCATTTGCAACTGCGGATTTGTACACAGCAACGGTGCGGGAATATACTAAAGTTGCAGCCGCCTGGATTTGCATTGTGAGTCCCAGTGGTTGCGTACAAAGACGCTGCATCAGGCGCAGATCAGTCCATTATCAAAGTTCTGAGTAGCCCCATGGTAGCGAGCATGGCCGCAGGAAGTAAGACACTGGAGACATTGCAGCTGCGTATGAGATCACAGATGTAGCCTTAAACAGGCCACCAGAATGGTTGCAACACGCCTGCGTTTTTGCCACCACTCCACCTTTACCTTCCCAAATGGTTCCTGACTGTCAGTGATTTTGCAAATAAATTCTCTCTGCAACCACCACCGCAAGTACATCATGGCACATGAGCAGAGCGACTTACATGTGTGCACAGATCACCGATAATCTGTCAATTGTAAAAAAAAAAAAAATTGGGCATCTCTGCATCAGGCCCTTAGTGAACTTATGGAATAGCTTCCTGGCATGAAGGAAACTCTGGGCAGACTATGTCAGCCTTGTCACATGGCTAGCCTGTTGCTGCAAGGCAGATGGGATGGGGCACTGGCTGACAACCTTTTTATGGAGTCTGACCACTTGGTCTGTCTAGTCTGGCCTTGTACATAACTAGGTTACAGTTCATAGGTCTTATATACGTATTTTTGGTTATTGAAATTTTTAATGATGCAAACAATGTCTGCAGCATGGCTTTTTCTCTTTGTACTGTATAGTCATCCCCATACTGTGGAAAGTGGTATGGCTCTTCTCATCCGTCCTGCTGTGTGTCATAATGCTGTCAGCAGCCTACGTTTAGGCATTTGTGGCAGCTTCCTATAGTTGCTATCTTTTCTTCCCTGCCAGAAAGCATAGCATACTTTTTCACCTGGTATTATAGCCCGGTTCCAGCCATTGCACTATAGATGTAGGCAGCTAGATACTGACAAATTGCAGCTTTAATATACATTCTCTTTGTTCTTTGCAGCATCTGCTTGGTCAAGGAATAATAGATTTTATTGTACTGACAGGTTTTATACCCTTGATTTCAGAGCTTGTGGTTTCAGTGTTACAGGACAAGTCTAGGACATTATTTCAAGGTGACTGATGTCTGCTCATCTTTAGTTGGCAATTAGTCATAGACTTCTGCCTCTGACAAAAAAGAGAAAATGTGTCTGTCTGACCGTGCTAGTTAGAGGGAAAATATGGCTCATGTGAGGTGGTACCTAAGATCTCCTTCAATGTCATCTACACGTGAACCATCTTACTGCTCAAGCTGTTGGAGTGATGGGATCAGTTCTTAATGTGATTACATCCTGCCCTCAGGCTGGACCATTTGGGGGCTGGTTAATGCAACTGGCCACACACATACATGCTGACAGTTATAACTGGCACTTCAGACAACTAAAAAGATGTTTTCCCTTTTATTAGTAGACTAGGGATTTGCCATGATTAATGAACACTAGTGGTCACTGATGGAATACACAGATATTTAGAACAGTGAAAAAAATAATGTAGAAAACCTTATACTGGGTACACATTGGGCTATATATCTGTCCATTTGATCACACAGACAATATATCACCAGTGAGTTGTTGTGTGTGTATATTTAATATGTCTGTGAATGATATAATTCACAGACATATCGTGTTGGCCCTGCAGCACAGCCGATGCCCAAATGTATCTTACAGATATATTGGCACATCTGGCTGTGTGTACGGGCAGACTGCAAACCACCCGTACACTGGCTGACGTCACACTTGGGCAAGCATATTCAGCACGTCTGCCCAGCTGCGACGAGAGGACTGACATATTGAACAGCTGATCAATAAGTGTATATGCTTACCTGAATCGGCCGCTCTGTTGGAGTGACAGAGTGACTGAATTGTCCGTCAGGTCGGTGTAGTGTGTAGCTTTTTCATGTCCGAAACGTTCACAAATATTCTATTCAACTAGTAATGTCATTGATGAGGTGGGATGGGAACAGTAACATTAAATCCTTTTATCTATATCCATTGTGTGACACTGGAGACTTTGGTGAGAGGCTCCTCCAGGAGTATGGACACATAAAATTCTACAATACACTTGAAACTTTTCCTCCTCTATTTTCCTACTGCTGGAAGGAAGCCAGTTAGTTTAGTAACAAGGCCTCAAAGGATAGGAGAGAGTAAATAACAGTGGGAGGAAAAGCAGTGTCCTTTCAGCACGATCGCATCAAAACATTAAAGGAGAACAAGAGCATAAAAAGACTGACTTCCAGTTTGCCCAAATGGAATCAGAGACAAAGATTTAACATAAGTACAAAAATCTAGTTCTTTAATTCATCCAATTGGGGGACACAGGGAGACCTTGGTGACTTTCTAAAACTGACACTAAAATGACAGCATTATATTAGGTTGTAGGGGGTTAGGGATAGTGGTTAAATACCTGAACTTCAGAGGATTGTCAGTCTGACTTGGAAGTGACAGTCACATGACCAGCGGCACCAGAAAGATGCCACTGCAGATGACAGGAGAAGGTAAGTCACCAGGACAAAGTGTCGACATTCTAACATGTCGTCATTTCATCACTGTCTACATAATGACTGTCAGCATGGTCAACGATGACATTATGATCATGTTGACATGATGATAACCTAACAGGAAATCAGATAGCTGCCAGACACAAGTGAACTGTTGAAGCTCCTCCCTAAATGGGTAGAATGTAGTGTCACATTTCCCAGGATGGGCTGTATCACAGCTGCTATGAAATACAGGTCCTATATCCTATACCTTGTCAGACAAATTGTGAATCTTAAGAATCATGACTTCAACAGCACAAGATTTAACGTAAGTACAAAAATCTAGTCAAAGCCAGCCACTGTAGCCCTTGGGGATGAAAAGGCCACAACCAGACTGGTCATATCCATGACAGATCTGCTTCCCTGTTGGAAATGTCTGTGTACAACCAGAATGACCTGAATGCACAGTCTTTTTATCTACTTTAAGACCTGTGGAAGCATTGCTGCTGGGACAACAGGTAATTTAGCTGAAAGTTCCAAGAGACCAATACGGCTTTTACCAACAACCCCCTGGAGCTGTTGTTTTCTAACAGAAATGTTCTGCTTGTGGACCCATCTTTTCATGAGTTGTTGAAAGACTTCCTGGTAAAGGGATCATTTTCTGGGTGAAGAGCCTGCCTGCTGATAACTATCCTCAGTATATTGGATTCTGCAATGAACATCACCGTGATAGCTGTAGCACTTTGTTCTACCCATTACAATAACAGATTTCTCTTATTGCAAGGGGGGCTCTTGGTGTCTCACTAACGGCTGAAGTAAGGTATTATTTGACTGGATATGTATAGCTCTTTCTTGCAAGAGATCGTGCCCTGTGGCTAGAACATTGTATACCAAACGTCAGTGCCAGCACATCAATTGGGCAGCTTTAACTACTGTTGAGACCAAAATGGCACTGAGCACAACAACCCTGCAGTCCTGAAGTATTGTTTCCGTTGTCACAAATGTCCAATCCCAATATGGCGAAGGAACAAACCTTCCTGAGGTCATCACCCCTCATCTACCCGAGGAGTTTCTGATGCTGATCACATGTTGGTGAGACTTTCAATCTTTTGAATTTACTTGAGTGGAATTACTACTTTGTGGCGGAATGACCAGCTCCCTCACAAGCCTTCCCTCGTAGGAAACTCGGAGGAGTTACTGCAATGGTACAGCCTAACCCCACTTTGTCTCACACACCCATTGGCACTTTGAAGAGACCACTAAATTGCCATGGCAGTTAATTGGTTAAAACAAAAGTGAAGAGCAATACTGCCTTAAGGTGGGTACACACTAATAGATATATCTGCAGATCAATTGATCTGCAGATATATCTATGGACGGATCGGGCAGTGTGCTGTGCATACACACTGCCTGATCCGTCGGGGGACGGACGTCATGAACTGGGCGGGCGTGTACACGCGCCCGCCCAGTTCAGCTGTCAATCACCGCCGGCCGCCGCAGCATGTGTACGGGCGGTCGTACACACACAGCGACGCGCCAATATATCGGTAGATATATTGGCCGTCGGCTGTGCTGCGCGGCCGACGCGATACGTCCGTGAACGACGGAGTTCACAGACGTATCGGCCGTACACACTGGCCGACGGTCCCACGATATATCGGCCATTCAAGAGAACGGCCGATATATCGACCAGTGTGTACGGGCCTTTAGGTGGCAGTATAGTCACCCACTCCTGTGGGCTTTTTAAAAAAAAAAAATGGGCTTCCTTCTAGCTGAGCAGGATACAGGGGAGGAAAGTAGCCTACACTACTCCAGTGTCTCTCAGCTTAATGAAGGTCAAAAATAAATTGCATTGACATTTTTATTTTAATACTTCAAGAAAAGTATTTTTGCTTAGATTTTATATTAATTTTCAAAACGTATCTAAACAAATACAGATTGGCACAGTGAAATTTTGAATTTGTTTATCTAAAGCAGGCATGTCCAAACTGCGGCCCTCCAGCTGTTGTGAAACTACATATCCCAGCATGACCTGACACAGTTTTGCTGTCCGAGAATGCTAAAGCTGTGTCAGGGCATGCTGGGATGTGTAGTTTCTCAACA
This sequence comes from Pseudophryne corroboree, assembly GCF_028390025.1. Lineage (NCBI taxonomy): Eukaryota > Metazoa > Chordata > Amphibia > Anura > Myobatrachidae > Pseudophryne > Pseudophryne corroboree. The sequence goes on from NC_086446.1 coordinate 344,112,235, forward strand.
GCTGGAGGGCCGCAGTTTGGACATGCCTGATCTAAAAGGATATTCATTTTTAATTTTTTTGGTAAATGATGTTTAAGGACGACCTGACCAGTTTTTTTTTTATATACTACCTTGCTAAAATAAAGTTCTGCTAGGCTCTGCCTACACACATATTCAGATGCTCCACACTGGCTTTTAATGTTGGGGTCATGCTCGCTCCTGAGTGGCTTGCTCTTACAGCTCCTACCATTTTTCCTTGTAAGACAATGGAATGTTGACAAGCGTTTGCATAGCGCGTGCACCGCTATATTATGCATTCTCCCAAGTGGGAAATTTACAAATAAAGAAATCCATCAGCGTCAGTGGCGCTTTCACGAACAGCAAGCACAGGCGCTAATGCGGAGTACCATCATCATTCACAACTTGTGCCTAACCACCCGCATATAGTACAGCTTTTTCAGGTGTGCAGGCACCTTTGTTCTAGGTTGTATTTATTTGCATTTGTGTGAGCAAGCCCTTATTGTACTCAGCCTATTTTAGAATGCCCACCAGCACACATTCATGAGTAGGCGAATACCGTAAATGTGCTTGGATACATATGTACTGTATGTGCCCATTTTTCTGGGTATGCGATATGCCGGCTGGACTAGTACTCACTAGGTATTAACCCCATTTTAGGTATATGGCTGCTAAATAGGCAGTAATGTAAACTTCCATATCCTCCTGTGTGCAGTCAGTGTCTCCGTCACTCCGACTTCTTTTGCTTGTTTCAGAGCTGTGGTGAAGCCCTTTTGTGTCTGGACACCTGGGCTTCCAGGGAGCAGTTACAGCTGGTCAAATCTGCATCGTTCGTTGTGCCCGTACGTCGCGCGTGCGCATTGCGCCGCATACGCATGCAGAGAATTGCTGTTTTATAGCCTGATCGCTGCGCTGCGAACAAATGCAGCTAGCGATCAACTCGGAATGACCCCCACAGTACATAACATAAAATTAACATCCCAGTTGTGGGATAAAACTTTAAAGAACAAAAATAAAACATAACAATAGAGACAAATAAGGGTCAGGCATGGTCAAACATAGATCTATATATATTTATATATATGAAACATTAAGCTAAGATAATTGGAGCCTTCTCCAGCAGTTGTCAAGTCTTGTACCATTGGGTAGAGTATACCCTTCCCATAAATGAAAAAAACAAAAATTGTGCTGGCTTCCTTATGTAACATAGGTTTTAGCCAGTCCATGCGGAAGACGTAAAATGACTTAGGGCCTAATTCAGACCTGATCGTAGCAGCAAATTTGTTAGCAGTTGAGCAAAACCATGTGCACTGCAGGGGGGGCAGATATAACATGTGCAGAGAGAGTTAGATTTGGGTGGCGTGTGTTCAAACTGAAATCTAAATTGCAGTATAAAAATAAAACAGCCAGTATTTACCCTGCACAGAATCAACATAACCCACCCAAATCTAACTCTCTCTGTCCCCCCCCCCCCTGCAGTGCACATGGTTTTGCCCATCTGCTAACAAATCTGTTGCTACGATCAGGTCTGAATTAGGCCCTTAGTGTGAAATAAAGTCCTGTGGATGGTCTACTCCTTCTTCTAAACACTTTGGGGGTAATTCCAAGTTGATCGCAGCAGGAATTTTGTTAGCAGTTGGGCAAAACCATGTGCACTGCAAGATTTGGGTGGGTTATTTTGTTTCTGTGCAGGGTAAATACTGGCTGCTTTATTTTTACACTGCAAATTAGATTGCAGATTGAACACACCACACCCAAATCTAACTCTCTCTGCACATGTTATATCTGTCCCCCCTGCAGTGCACATGGTTTTGCCCAACTGCTAACAAAATTCCTGCTGCGATCAACTTGGAATTACCCCCTTTGTCAATGCAGACAGGCATATCTGCTTATCCTTTGCCATCAAAGCGTAGAAGAAGTTGAGGAGAAGTAAGTGCAATAAAAACACACCGAGCCTGATTCAGGGATGGACACATCAGCTCTAGCGGCTGTTGCCAGAGCTGCAGGTGTGATAAATGCAAATGCTAGTTTCAGCCTTCCCCTTGTACAGTAGCACGCACTGGAATACGCAAGCCCTGAGACGCCTATTTTCTGCACCCTTGCCTGCAGTAGCACTGGCGGTGGTTCTGCAGAGTCCACCATCTGCATCAGCACTTGTACCTGCCAGGTGCAGTGTCTTTTTCTGAACACAGCCTCTGTGGAAGCGGCTAGGGGTCTGTGAACACAGCCTGCTTGCAGGGACACACACGTGGCACTCCCAGAACATGCCCGTAAGACGGATTATTTTGCATTCCCCCCAGACCATTTCCACACCGGCTAGGCTTTGCCTCTCCAGTTCTAATACAGGTTGAGTATCCCTTATCCAAAATCCTTGGGACCAGAGGTATTTTGGATACCGGATTATTCCGTATCTTGGAATAATTGCATACCATAATGAGATATCATGGCGATGGGACCTAAATCTAAGCACAGAATACATTTATGTTACATATACACCGTATACACACAGCCTGAAGGTAATTTTAGCCAATATTTTTAATAACTTTGTGCATTAAACAAAGTGTGTGTACATTCACACAATTCATTTATGTTTCATATACACCTTATACACACAGCCTGAAGGTCATTTAATACAATATTTATAATAACTTTGTGTATTAAATAAAGGTTGTGTACATTGAGCCATCAAAAAACAAAGGTTTCACTATTTCACTCTCACTCAAAAAAGTCCGTATTTCGGAATATTCCGTATTTCGGAATATTTGGATATGGGATACTCAACCTGTACCATTTCTCCCATATGCAATAGCGCCTTTGTGCATACACGCAGGGTAACGCATGCACCATGGGGAATTCCAGGATATTTTGTGCGTGTGCCATAGCATATAATGGCATTGGGTGTTGTTTGCATGCCCCTCTGAATCAGACTCACTGTGTAGATTCTGCAAGGAGAAACTTGAGGGGAGCGGGGTTTATAGAAGAAACAATATTTTTCATGTCTGTGAAGTCTGCAGTTACTATGTATAGGGTAGGCTTAAAATGCCTCTTACACTGGCTGCCATATTGTTACTGGGCAGGTGTGTGTGTGTATATAAATAATGTATCTCACTGGAAAAGCGCACACACACAACAAATCACCAATATGGCAAATATGAAGGTAGTTCTGCATTGATAAAAGATCCTCATTATGGTCTTGTTCACAAAAACAAGTTTTTGTTTAATCTTAATGAATACAATGCAAATTGTGCCGTTACAACCAAATAATTTGATGTATAAGTGTCTGCATGCCCCCACTGTCAGTGGTGTAGACCAGCAATATATAACCTCAAGCACTCAGGGCATCGCGGATTGTGGAATCCTCTGAGAAGCTGGACACATGCCCAGGCACAGTTTTAGCACTCCATAACAGCAAAATTGTGGCAGGGTATGCTGAGATGTGTAGTTCCACAGCAACTGGAGTGCCACATGTTGGGCATTTTGTATTCCTAAATCATATTTCCAGACTCAATTAAAAAGGTCTATACATTTCTGTTCTTTGTATGAATCTTCGGGAATTTTCCAATTCATATTCTTTTTTTTTTGGTACTGTCCAGGCCTCTGCATTGAGAATTTGTTTCACATAACAGTGTTATAGGGCATTGTTTCATTTGTCACTATAGAAAGACTGTCCTTTGCTTGGTTGGGCAAGCACAGAGTATCATTTGTCGGAAAACAGCAAGCTGTATGGAGCCTTTAAGTGGACCTGTCACATACACGCAGTTAAGGCGGCCATTTTGCAAACGTAACCAATATTAACCCTATCAATCCCTCAGAAACTGTTGACATCACTGAAGTATGAGGCACATTGTACCCCATATTTCAGTAAGGTCACTAATTCCTTTTAAATTGGTTGGGTGAATATTGGTTTAGTTTGTAACTTTAAAGCCTCCACTGTGTGTAGGTGACTGCTCCACTTTAACTAGCACTTAAATACACCACAACAGCATTGAAACTTACAAGTTAGATAATATTTTTGCTTTATTTAGCATTAATACTTCGCACCCAAGAACATGTGTATCGTAAACACGAACGCAGTAGGGTTTTTGGAAACATCCAAGCCTTGGGATGAATACATCTCATATACACCTTGTTAATTTAACATTTCCAAAATTGTAGCTAATTTATAATATGTATTTTTTATTGCTAAATAAAAATGTGGCAATGGTGGATAGCTTTTCTTTTAAGAAACTGTTCCTTTTTTCTTTTTTATTATTCCCAGTGGGATTTGTAAATATTTTTGATGTCTATCTTTGTCAATCTTTGCAGGAATAAATGGCAGACTGTTTCCTCTTGTTTTAAATAAAGTATCTGATTTACTTTTATTTTTGCTTGTTTTTATACCCTGCCATCATCACAAAAACTTTCAAAAGATTGGTGTTGAATGAAAAGCAAGATGGAACAGAAGTATACATTATTGATATAGTACATATCATAGTACAGTATATTACATATACACCAGTAAAGAACCAAAGATGAGAATTTATCTGGTGATGAAAAAAAAGTTTTCTATACAGTAAGCGTCGTCACTGCTCCTATGCACAGTACTGCCTACGGAGCACTTAGCTATGATAGGGGAGCACAGCACAAGTACAGGGGACACAGTGCTTGCAACAGGGATCATTGTTCCTGCTTAACTTCCTCATTTAAAAATGACTCACATAATAATTATAAGGTAATAGGTAATTGTCTTGTTATGACTCATCTAGTTATACTGATATCTTTCAAGCATAAAATATGCATTTGTTTATAGAAATGTGTTATTTGCGCCAGACAAATATCTGCAGTGGACGGAGCTGTCATATTGTTAATACTGTTACTTTCTAAATTCACACGCAAGAAGCACACACGGCAGCGTCTTTATGCAAATGCGACTACAAAGTCTATAACGTGCACATATGTATTTAGCATCTGTGCATGCGGAAATTCTAATTGGTGCATCCTTATACTGCACCATCTAAACTTGCACCAGCCCTATGGAAGGTGCAGTTTCTCTGCCTGACCATAGCCCTCTATGCCTGCAGCTGTGCCTCTGGGAACACATCTGCTTGCAGGGTGTAGTATGTGTTGCCGGCGGTCGGGCTCCCGGCGACCAGCATACCGGCGCCGGAATCCCGACCGCCGGCATACCGACAGCTGGGTGAGCGCAAATGAGCCCCTTGCAGGCTCGCTGTGCTCGCCACGCTGCGGGCACAGTGGTGTGCCACACTATGTATTCTCCCTCCAGGGGGGTCGTTGACCCCCAAGAGGGAGAAAAAATAAGAATTTACTCACCGGTAATTCTATTTCTCGTAGTCCGTAGTGGATGCTGGGAACTCCGTAAGGACCATGGGGAATAGACGGGCTCCGCAGGAGACTGGGCACTCTAAAGAAAAGATTAGGTACTATCTGGTGTGCACTGGCTCCTCCCTCTATGCCCCTCCTCCAGACCTCAGTTAGGGAAACTGTGCCCGGAAGAGCTGACATTACAAGGAAAGGATTTTGGAATCCAGGGTAAGACTCATACCAGCCACACCAATCACACTGTACCACTTGTGATAACCTTACCCAGTTAACAGTATGAACAACAACTGAGCCTCACTCAACGGATGGCTCATAACAATAACCCTTATTTAAGTAATAACTATATACACGTATTGCAGAAAGTCCGCACTTGGGACGGGCGCCCAGCATCCACTACGGACTACGAGAAATAGAATTACCGGTGAGTAAATTCTTATTTTCTCTGACGTCCTAGTGGATGCTGGGAACTCCGTAAGGACTATGGGGATTATACCAAAGCTCCCAAACGGGCGGGAGAGTGCGGATGACTCTGCAGCACCGAATGAGCAAACACAAGGTCCTCCTCAGCCAGGGTATCAAACTTGTAGAACTTTGCAAAGGTGTTTGAACCCAACCAAGTAGCCGCTCGGCAAAGCTGTAAAGCCGAGACCCCTCGGGCAGCCGCCCAAGAAGAGCCCACCTTCCTTGTCGAATGGGCTTTTACTGATTTTGGATGCGGCAGTCCAGCCTCAGAATGAGCCAGCTGAATCGTGCTACAGATCCAGCGAGCAATAGTTTGCTTTGAAGCAGGAGCACCCAGCTTATTGGGTGCATGCAGGATAAACAGCGAGTCAGTCTTCCTGACTCCAGCCGTTCTGGAAACATATATTTTCAAAGCCCTGACTACGTCCAGCAACTTGGAGTCCTCCAAGTCCCGAGTAGCCGCAGGCACCACAATAGGTTGGTTCAAATGAAACGATGATACCACCTTTGGGAGAAATTGGGGACAAGTCCTCAATTCTGCCCTGTCCATATGGAAGATCAGATATGGGCTTTTACATGACAAAGCCGCCAATTCCGACACACGCCTAGCCGATGCTAAGGCCAACAGCATGACCACTTTCCACGTGAGATACTTTAGTTCCACGGTCTTAAGTGGCTCAAACCAGTGGGATTTCAGGAAATCCAACACAACGTTAAGATCCCAGGGTGCCACTGGTGGCACAAAAGGGGGCTGAATATGCAGCACTCCCTTAACAAACGTCTGAACCTCAGGCAGTGAAGCCAATTCTTTTTGAAAGAAAATGGATAGGGCCGAAATCTGGACCTTTATGGACCCCAATTTTAGGCCCATAGTCACCCCTGACTGTAGGAAGTGCAGGAATCGACCCAGCTGGAATTCCTCTGTAGGGGCCATCCTGGCCTCACACCAAGCAACATATTTTCGCCATATACGGTGATAATGCTTTGCTGTCACGTCCTTCCTAGCCTTTATCAGCGTAGGAATAACTTCATCCGGAATGCCTTTTTCCGCTAGGATCCGGCGTTCAACCGCCATGCCGTCAAACGCAGCCGCGGTAAGTCTTGGAACAGACAGGGCCCTTGTTGCAGCAGGTCCTGTCTGAGAGGCAGAGGCCATGGGTCCTCTGTGCGCATTTCTTGCAGTTCCGGGTACCAAGTCCTTCTTGGCCAATCCGGAACAATGAGTATTGTTCTTATTCCTCTCTTTCTTACTATTCTCAGTACCTTGGGTATGAGAGGAAGAGGAGGAAACACATATACCGACTGGTACACCCACGGTGTACCTAGGGCGTCCACAGCTATCGCCTGAGGGTCCCTTGACCTGGCGCAATATCTTTTTAGCTTTTTGTTGAGGCGGGACGCCATCATGTCCACCTGTGGCAGTTCCCATCGCTTTGCACTCTGCAGCCACCACAGAAGAGACACCCTGGCCCTTGGGGACAGGGTCATCAGCCGATGCATTTGAAGATGCGATCCGGACCACTTGTCCAACAGATCCCACTGAAAGATCCTTGCATGGAACCTGCCGAAGGGAATGGCTTCGTATGAAGCCACCATCTTTCCCAGGACTCGCGTGCAGTGATGCACCGATACCTGTTTTGGTTTCAGGAGGTCCCTGACCAGAGATGCTAATTCCTGGGCCTTCTCCACCGGGAGAAACACCTTCTTCTGTTCTGTGTCCAGAATCATGCCCAGGAAAAGCAGACGCGTCGTAGGAATCAGTTGCGACTTTGGAACATTCAGAATCCAGCCGTGCTGTTGCAACACTTCCTGAGAGAGTGCTACGCTGATCAACAACTGCTCTCTGGACCTCGCCTTTATGAGGAGATCGTCCAAGTACGCGATAACTATAACTCCCTTCTTCCGAAGGAGTATCATCATTTCGGCCATTACCTTGGTAAATATCCTCGGTGCCGTGGACAGGCCAAACGGCAACGTCTGGAACTGGTAATGACAATCCTGTACCACAAACCTGAGGTACTCTTGGTGAAGTGGGTAAATGGGGACATGCAAGTAAGCATCCTTGATGTCCAGCGACACCATAAAATCCCCCTCTTCCAGGCTTGCAATAACCGCTCTGAGCGATTCCATTTTGAACTTGAATTTCTTTATATAAGTGTTCAAGGATTTTAAATTCAGAATGGGTCTCACCGAACCGTCCGGTTTCGGTACCACAAACATTGTGGAATAGTAACCCCTTCCCTGTTGAAGGAGGGGGACCCTGATAATCACTTGCTGGAGGTACAGCTTGTGAATTGCCGCCAGTACTACCTCCCTTTCCATGGGGGAAGCCGGCAAGGCTGATTTGAGGTAATGGCGGGGGGGGAGTCGCTTCGAATTCCAGCTTGTATCCCTGAGATACAATTTGTACAGCCCAGAGATCCACCTGTGAGCGAACCCACTGGTTGCTGAAGTTTCTGAGACGCGCCCCCACTGCACCTGGCTCCGCCTGTGGAGCCCCAACGTCATGCGGTGGACTTAGTGGAAGCAGGGGAGGACTTTTGTTCCTGGGAACTGGCTACATGGTGCAGCTTCTTACCTCTACCCCTGCCTCTGGCAAGAAAGGATGCGCCCCTGACCCTCTTGCCTTTCTGAGAACGAAAGGACTGCATTTGATAATACGGTGCTTTCTTAGGCTGTGAGGAAACCTGAGGCAAGAAAGTCGACTTTCCAGCTGTCGCTGTGGACACGAGGTCCGATAGACCGTCCCCAAACAATTCCTCACCCTTATAAGGCAAAACCTCCATGTGTTTTTTAGAATCAGCATCTCCTGTCCATTGCCGAGTCCATAAGACCCTCCTGGCAGAAATGGACATAGCATTAATTCTAGAGCCCAGCAGGCAAATGTCCCTCTGAGCATCCCGCATATATAAGACGACGTCTTTTATATGGCCCAGGGTTAGCAAAACAGTATCCCTTTCGAGGGAATCTATGTCGTCTGACAGAGTATCTGTCCATGCTGCTACAGCACTACACATCCAGGCTGAAGCAATAGCAGGTCTCAGTAGAGTACCAGAGTGTGTATACACTGACTTCAGGATAGCTTCCTGCTTTCTATCCGCAGGCTCCTTTAGGGCGGCCGTATCCTGAGATGGCAGGGCCACCTTTTTAGATAAGCGTGTCAGCGCCTTGTCCACCCTAGGGGATGTTTCCCAACGTAACCTGTCCGTTGGCGGGAAAGGGTACGCCATCAGTAACCTCTTAGAAATCACTAGTTTCTTATCAGGGGAACTCTACGCTTCTTCACATAATTCATTTAATTCATCAGATGGGGGAAAAGTCACTGGCTGCTTTTTCTCCCCAAACATATAAACCCTCTTGGTATTAACAGGGTTAATCTCAGAAATGTGTAATACATCTTTCATTGCAATAATCATGTATCGGATGGCCTTGGTCATTTTAGACTGTAAATGTGCCTCATCATCGTCGACACTTGAGTCGGACTCCGTGTCGACATCTGTGTCAACCATCTGAGATAGAGGGCGTTTATGAGCCCCTGACGGTTTCTGAGTCGCCTGGGCAGGCGCGGGCTGAGACCCCGGCTGTCCCAAGGCTGCAGCGTCATCAAACCTTTTATGTAAGGAGCTTACATTGTCGTTTAAGACCTTCCACATATCCATCCAATCAGGTGTCGGCCCCGACGGGGGCGACACCACACTTATCTGCCCTTACTCCGCCTCCACGTAACCCTCCTCATCAAACATGTCGACACAGCCGTACCGACACACCGCACACACACAGGGAATGCTCAGACTGAGGACAGGACCCCACAAAGTCTTTTGGGGAGACAGAGAGAGAGTATGCCAGCACACACCACAGCGCTATATAACACAGGGATTTTCACTTATAATAAGTGATTACCCAATAGCTGTCTTATATGTTTTATTTGCGCCTAAATTTATGTGCCCCCCCTCTCTTTTTTTACCCTTCTTGTACCTGGATACTGCAGGGGAGAGCCTGGGGAGCTGCTTCCAGCGGAGCTGTGAAGAGAAAATGGCGCTGGTGTGCTGAGGAAGAAGGCCCCGCCCCCTCAGTGGCGGGCTTGTCCCGCTTTCTGTGTAAAAAAAAATTGGCGGGGTTTTTTACATATATACAGTGCCAGACTGTATATATGTATTTTTATTGCCAAAAGGTACTCCAATTGCTGCCCAGGGCGCCCCTCCCCCAGCACCCTGTACCCTACAGTGACCGGAGTGTGTAAGTGTGCTGGGAGCAATGGCGCACAGCTGCGGTGCTGTGCGCTACCTTAAATGAAGACAGGAGTCTTCTGCCGCCGATTTCGACGTCTTCAAGCTTCTGTTCTTCTGGCTCTGCGAGGGGGACGGCGGCGCGGCTTCGGGAACGGACGATCGAGGACAGGTGCCTGTGTTCGAACCCTCTGGAGCTAATGGTGTCCAGTAGCCTAAGAAGCACAAGCTAGCTGCAAGCAGGTAGGTTTGCTTCTCTCCCCTTAGTCCCACGTAGCAGTGAGTCTGTTGCCAGCAGAAGCTCACTGAAAATAAAAAACCTAATAAATACTTTCTTTACTAGTAAGCTCAGGAGAGCCCACTAGGAGCACCCAGCCGGGCACATATTCTAACTGAGGTCTGGTGGAGGGGCATAGAGGGAGGAGCCAGTGCACACCAGATAGTACCTAATCTTTTCTTTAGAGTGCCCAGTCTCCTGCGGAGCCCGTCTATTCCCCATGGTCCTTACGGAGTTCCCAGCATCCACTAGGACGTCGGAGAAATTGTCGGTATGCCGGCGGTCGGAAGCCCGGCCGCCGGCAACCTGAAGACCACCCCTGCTTGCAGTGACATTCCCACAACATTCTCATAAAATGCCCACTGAGTGCACTACAGGTTGAGTATCCCTTATCCAAAATTAAAAATCTCACATTTTTGGTTCCCCTACTGAGATAATTAAACATATATACATACAGTGTTTGCATATACGCGCTATCGCGCATATTGAAGCAGATGTATTAACATGGAGAAGGCATAAGGAAATGATAAACCAGTGATATGTGCAAGGTGATAAACGCACAAGCCAATCAGTTCCAATATGTAAATTAACAGGAGCTGATTGGCTGGTGCCTTTATCACCTTGCCCATATCACTGGTTTATCACTTCTTTATGCCGTCTCCAGGCTTCATACATCTGCCCCATTATACCCAGTTCTGTGGAGCGGGGACTCACTTTTCTAAACTGTGCAGGTCCCCGGGGACGCGCCTCAGTGCAGTGAATCCCTGGTTGTCTTTAAGCTTCCTGGGTAGAGCTAGAGAGGAGGGAGGTGGAGCCTGACCAGTTTTCTGGCGGCGCCCCCCCCCCCCCCCTCCTGATCACGTGCTGCGGTTTCACGGAGGCCGGGCAGAGAGTGAAGACGGCTCTGCGGCGCTACACTGTGCTGCAGGGGGAGGTGAGCACCGGTGACCGCGTACTGTAAGGAATGGTGAGCGGTCTAGTAGCGGGTGACTGGACTTGTGCTGGTGGCTGGAGGGCTGTTCATATCTGTGACATCTGATGGAAAGGTGGAGATGGGGGCTGCATGGCGCCGGCAAACAGGTTGTTAAACACTACCAAAATGTTGCACGGGGTGGGGGTGAGGCAAGCGGGTGACAATGCTGCTGGTCTGTGCAGCATACAGGACACTTGGTACAGCCACTGGATTCGAGTCATGCTGCCTGTAATTTATGTGCTGAGTGATCAACTGCAGTGACACTCACTGTGCTGGCTGTCTTTGTTGGTTACTGCACAGCGAGTGTCCAGTGGCTGTACCAAGTGTCCAAAGTTGGCAGTCGGGATGCCGGCATTCAGAATACTGACACCAGCATCCCGATTGTGGCAATGCCGACAAGGGTGCAGAGGGTACCCTAACCTCCCTCCCCTACCCCTCCCTTTCCGGCAGCCTAAACCTAACCCTCCTCCCTTAAGGTCCATACACACTGGGCGTTTTTGCCCAGCGTGTATGCACAGCGATGATCGCTGACATTGCTGGGCTGAAAAGCGCTCAGTGCATACACACTGAGCGCCCCCCCCCCCCCCCCCCCTGCCCAGCGATGTCAGCGGGGGGGGGTGAATGGCTTTCCATAGCAGGACACTATGGAAAGCCGCTCACCCCGCCGTTCATCTACTGGTAATACCAGTAGATGAACGCGACTGCCAGCGATGAAGCGGGGGCGCACATCAGCGCTCATCATTTGGCCATACACACTGGGCAGCTCAACACACCAAAAGTGACCTTCTTTTCAGCTCAAAATCGCCCGGTGTGTATGGGCCTTTAGTGCCTAACCCTTATCCCCCCTCTCTGCGTCCTAACCCTACCCACAACTGTTGGCATTTGATATGCCGGCGCTCAGTATACCAGCGCTGGAATCCCGACAGTCGGCATACCGTCAACTATTCTCCCTCTTGGGGTGTCCACGACCCACCTGGAGGGAGAATAGCATGTCAAGCGTAGGGTGCCACCGTGCCCAAAGCATGGTGAGCGCAGCAAGCTCGCAAGGGGCTCGTTTGGGCTCGCCCCACTGCCGGCATGCCGGTGGTCGGGATTCTGGAGCCGGTATGCTGACAGCCGGCATTACATACTACACCCCTACTCAACACCATATCCCAACCCCCCCCCCCTCCCGCATGTTGAACCTGTGGCGGCAGTGCGAGGTGGTCAGAGCGAGGTAAAACTTGCTTAATCACCTTCTGACGCTTGAACCTATCTGGTTTCTTAGGAAGGACGGATGGCTCGGGATCATCCGTAATCTGCAGAATTAACTTAATAGCCTCCAAAAGGTCAGGAACATCCACATGTCAACTACCCTCCCCATCAGCCGTATCTGAGTCAGAACCTGTGGAGTCAGTATATGTGCCGTCTTCATCAGACGAGGTGTCAGTGACAGCAGTGGATTGTGAGGAGATAAGCGCTCGCTTAGAGGACCTCTTGGACTTAGGCGAGCGTTGGTCAGACTTTTTAGTAGTCAAGGACTGGTTCAACTTCTTTAATTGAGCAGATAAATCGTCCGCCCACGGCGGGTTAGCTGCAGGGACCACATACGGTTGTACCGGCATTGGGGGTCCCATAGGGGGAGTTAGTTTATGAACTAGCATATGCAGAAGTGTGGAAAAAGTGGCCCACGGTGGGTCAGTATGTGCCTTCGTTGCCACAGTCTCACTGGGGGGCAAGGAGCCCCCAGAACCAGAGCCCACAGCTGCTATATTCTCCTCATATGGCCCCGTGGCGTCAGCAACACCGGCAGTGTGTTCAGCCCCAGAACCGTTACCCTCAGAAGCAGACATGATATAACTTGCAGTATGAGGTTAACACAGTACAATTATCAGCAGCACTATACCTCTGAACCCAAACCCCTGCCAGTGTAGTCAGCACTAGCAGAGATAAAGGAGAGATATGGTGACTAAATCACAGAGAAAAATACGTAATACAGTATATCTTTGTGAAAATCCTATATTAGATAACACCTGATGCACCAAGCCCCCTCAGGTTATGGAATATAGGGATAGCAGGTTGAGTGAAAGACACGAAATGGACACCACTCAGCTATCAAATGCACACACAAAAAGTCACAGTTTGTACAATGCAGAGGTTATTACTGACAATAATACTGCACTGGACTAGCTTACACAGCTATAGAACAATAGATATAACAGTACACAGTAAGAACTGGATGTATATCACAGGGTAATTGTACTATAAACCCATGACTAAGTGCACTCTTTCTTAACTATCACTGTCTAAAAATAAGATTTTACTCACCGGTAAATCTTTTTCTCGTAGTCCGTAGTGGATGCTGGGGACTCCGTAAGGACCATGGGAAATAGACGGGCTCCGCAGGAGACTGGGCACTCCAAAGAAAGATTTAGTACTACCTGGTGTGCACTGGCTCCTCCCGCCATGCCCCTCCTCCAGACCCCAGCCAAGGAAACTGTGCCCGGAAGAGCTGACATTACAAGGAAAGGATTTTGGAATCCAGGGTAAGACACATACCAGCCACACCAATCACACCGTATAACTTGTGATAACCTTACCCAGTTAACAGTATGAACAAACAACATAGCATCAACCAAAGGATGCCAATATAACATAACCCTTTATTAAGCAATAACTATAGACACTTATTGCAGAAAGTCCGCACTGGGGACGGGCGCCCAGCATCCACTACGGACTACGAGAAAAAGATTTACCGGTGAGTAAAATCTTATTTTCTCTAACGTCCTAGTGGATGCTGGGGACTCCGTTAGGACCATGGGGATTATACCAAAGCCTCCAAACGGGCGGGAGAGTGCGAATGACTCTGCAGCACCGAATGGGCAAACACAAGGTCCTCCTCAGCCAGGGTATCAAACTTGTAGAATTTTGCTAAAGTGTTTGAACCCGACCAAGTAGCAGCTCGGCAAAGCTGTAATGCCGAGACAACCTTTGGTAGAAATTGCGGACGAGTCCTCAATTCTGCCCTGTCCATATGAAAAACCAGATAGGGGCTTTTACATGACAAAGCCGCCAATTCTGACACACGCCTAGCCGATGCTAAGGCCAACAGCATGACCACTTTGCATGTGAGATACTTTAGCTCCACGGTCTTAAGTGGCTCAAACCAGTGGGATTTCAGGAACCCCAAGACCACGTTAAGATCCCAAGGTGCCACTGGTGGCACAAAAGGGGGCTGAATATGCAGCACTCCCTTAACAAACGTCTGAACCTCAGGCAGTGAAGCCAGTTCCTTTTGAAAGAAAATGGATAGGGCCGAAATCTGGACCTTTATGGACCCCAATTTTAGGCCCATAGTCACTCCTGACTACAGGAAGTGCAGGAATCGACCCAGCTGGAATTCCTCTGTAGGGGCCTTCCTGGCCTCACACCAAGCAACATATTTTCGCCATATACGGTGATAATGTTTTGCAGTCACGTCTTTCCTAGCCTTTATCAGCGTAGGAATAACTTCATCCGGAATGCCCTTTTCCGCTAGGATCCGGCGTTCAACCGCCATGCCGTCAAACGCAGCCGCGGTAAGTCTTGGAACAGACAGGGCCCTTGTTGTAACAGGTCCTGTCTGAGAGGCAGAGGCCATGTTGTCCTCTGTGAGCATTTCTTGCAGTTCCGGGTACCAAGTCCTTCTTGGCCAATCCGGAGCAATGAATATTGTTCTCACTCCTCTTTTTCTTACAATTGTCAGCACCTTGGGTATGAGAGGAAGAGGAGGAAACACATAGACCGACTGGAACACCCATGGTGTTACTAGTGCGTCCACAGCTATCGCCTGAGGGTCCCTTGACCTGGCGCAATACCGGTTTAGCTTTTTGTTGAGGCGTGACGCCATCATGTCCACCTGTGGGAGTTCCCATCGATTTGCAATCAGCGTGAAGACTTCTTGATGAAGTCCCCACTCTCCCGGGTGGAGGTCGTGTCTGCTGAGGAAGTCTGCTTCCCAGTTGTCGACCCCCGGAATGAACACTGCTGACAGTGCCTGCACGTGATTCTCCGCCCAACGAAGAATCCTGGTGGCTTCTGCCATCACCACCCTGCTTCTTGTGCCGCCCTGTCGGTTGACATGGGCCACTGCAGTGATGTTGTCTGACTGAATCAGCACTGGTTGGTCTCGAAGCAGAGGCTCCGCTTGGCTTAGGGCGTTGTATATGGCCCTTAGTTCTAGGATATTTATGTGCAGACAAGTCTGCTGACTTGACCACAGCCCTTGGAAGTTTCTTCCCTGAGTGACTGCCCCCCAACCTCGGAGGCTTGCATCCGTGGTCACCAGGACCCAGTCCTGTATGCCGAACCTGCGGCCCTCGAGCAGGTGAGCCCTCTGCAGCCACCACAGAAGAGACACCCTGGCCCTGGGGGCCAGGGTGATCAGCCGATGCATCTGAAGATGCGATCCGGACCACTTGTCCAACAGATCCCACTGAAGAATCCTGGCATGGAACCTGCCGAAGGGAATGGCTTCGTATAACACCACCATCTTTCCCAGGACTCGCGTGCAGTGATGCACCGACACCTGTTTTGGCTTCAGGAGGTCCCTGAGCAGAGTCACGAGCTCATGAGCCTTCTCCTCCGGGAGAAATACCTTCTTCTGGCCTGTATCCAGAATCATGCCCAGGAAGGGCAGACGCTTCGTAGGGATCAGCTGCGACTTTAGAACATTCAGAATCCAGCTGTGCTGCCGCAACACTTCCTGAGAGTGTGCTACGCTGATCAGTAATTGCTCCCTGGACCTCGCCTTTATGAGGAGATCGTCCAAGTATGGGATAATTGTAACTCCTTGCTTCCGAAGGAGCACCATCATCTCCGCCATCACCTTGGTAAATATTCTCGGTGCCGTGGACAGGCCAAACGGCAGCGTCTGGAATTGGTAATGACAGTCCTGTACCACAAACCTGAGGTACTCTTGATGAGGCGGATAAATGGGGACATGCAAGTAAGCATCCTTGATGTCCAGAGACACCATGAAATCCCCCTCTTCCAGACTTGCAATGACCACTCTGAGTGATTCCATTTTGAACTTGAATTTCCTTAGATAAATATTCAGGGATTTTAAATTCAAGATGGGCCTGACCGAACGTCCAGTTTCGGTACCACAAACATTGTGGAATAGTAACCCCCTCCCTGTTGAAGGAGGGGAACCTTTACTACCACCTGCTGGAGGTATAGTTTGTGAATTGCCGCCAGCACTACCTCCCTTGCCATGGGGGAAGCTGGCAAGGCCGATTTTAGGTAACGGTGAGGGGTCGTCACCTCGAACTCCAGCTTGTATCCCTGAGACACAATTTGTATAGCCCAAGGATCCACCTGTGAGCGAACCCACTGGTGGCTGAAATTTCGGAGACGCGCCCCCACCGCTCCTGGCTCCGCCTGTGGAGCCCCAGCGTCATGCAGTGGATTTAGTGGAAGCCGGGGACGACTTTTGTTCCTGGGAACTAGCTGCATGGTGCAGCTTTTTTCCTCTACCCCTGCCTCTGGCAAGAAAAGATGCCCCTCTGACTTTCTTGCTCTTTTGCGAACGAAAGGACTGCATTTGGTAATACGGTGCTTTCTTCGGCTGTGAGGGAACATAAGGCAAGAAATTTGACTTCCCTGCCGTAGCAGTGGAAACTAGGTCCGAGAGATCGTCCCCAAATAATTCTTCACCCTTATAAGGCAAAACCTCCATGTGTTTTTTAGAGTCGGCATCCCCTATCCATTGCCGAGTCCATAAGACCCTTCTGGCAGAAATGGACATTGCGTTTATTCTAGAGCCCAGCAGGCAAATGTCCCTCTGGGCATCGCGCATATATAGGACAGCGTCCTTGATATGTCCCAGGGTCAGTAGAACAGTGTCCCTGTCCAGGGTATCTATCTCCTCCGAGAGATTATCAGTCCAAGCTGCTACAGCACTACACATCCAGGCCGAAGCAATTGCTGGCCTCAGTAGAGTACCAGAATGTGTATAAACAGACTTAAGGATAGCTTCCTGCTTTCTATCCGCAGGATCCTTTAGGGGGTGGCCGTATCTTGAGACGGCAGGGCCACCCTCTTAGATAAGCGTGTCAACGCCTTGTCTACCCTCGGGGAGGATTCCCAGCGTAACCTGTCCGTTGGCGGGAAAGGATACGCCATCAGTAATCTCTTGGAAATTACTACTTTCCTATCAGGGGAATCCCACGCTTTTACACATAATTCATTTAATTCATGTGAAGGGGGAAAAGTCACTTCTTGCTTTTTCTCCCCATACATATAAACCCTCTTGTCAGGGACAGGGTTTTCCTCTGATATGTGCAATATATCCTTCATTGCTATAATCATGTAGCGGATGGCTTTAGTCATTTTAGGCTGCAACTTTGCATCATCGTCATCGACACTGGAGTCAGACTCCGTGTCGGCATCTGTGTCAACCATCTGGGATAGTGGGCGCTTGTGAGACCCTGACGGCCTCTGCATTGTAGGATTAGGCATGGGTTGAGACCCTGACTGTCCCAAGGCTACAGCTTTATCCTACCTGTTATGTAAGGAGCTTACATTATCATTTAACACCTTCCACATATCCATCCAATCAGGTGTCGGCACCGTCGGCGGCGACACCTCATTCACATGCACTTGTTCTGTCTCCACATATCCTTCCTCATCAAACATGTCGACACTGACGTACCGACACACCGCACACACACAGGGAAGCTCTGACTGAGGACAGGACCCCACAAAGGCTTTTGGGGAGACAGAGAGAGAGTATGCCAGCACACACCCCAGCGCTATATAACCCAGGGATTACACTGTACCTTAGTGATTACCCAGTAGCTGCTGTTTGTGATCGTTTTGCGCCTAAATTTATATGTGCCCCCCCTCTCTTTTTACCCTTTTTGCACCTGGATACTGCAGGGGAGAGTCTTTCCAGCGGAGTTGTGAAGAGAAAATGGCGCTGGTGTGCTGAGGAAGAAGGCCCGCGGGCTTCTGTCCCGCTTCTATGTGTAAAAAATGGCGGGGGCTCGAACATATATCCAGTGCCTGACTGGATATATGTGTTATTTTGCCAAAAGGTACCTTAATTGCTGCCCAGGGTGCCCCCCCCTGCGCCCTGCACCCTACAGTAACCGGAGTGTGCAGGTGTGCTGCGGGAGCAATGGCGCACAGCTGCAGTGCTGTGCGCTACCTTAACTGAAGACAGGAGTCTTCTGCCGCCGATTTCGATGTCTTCATGCTTCTGTACTTCTGGCTCTGTGAGGGGGACGGCGGCGCGGCTCCGGGAACGGACGATCAAGATTAGGTACCTGTGTTCGATCCCTCTGGAGCTAATGGTGTCCAGTAGCCTAAGAAGCGCAACCTAGCCACAGTTAGTAGGTGCTTCTCTCCCCTCAGTCCCACGTAGCAGAGAGTCTGTTGCCAGCAGAAGCTCTCTGAAAATAAAAAAACCTAAACTAAAATACTTTCTTCTTAGCAAGCTCAGGAGAGCCCACTAAAAGCACCCAGCTCTGGCCAAGCACAGATTCTAACTGGGGTCTGGAGGAGGGGCATGGAGGGAGGAGCCAGTGCACACCAGGTAGTACTAAATCTTTCTTTGGAGTGCCCAGTCTCCTGCGGAGCCCGTCTATTCCCCATGGTCCTTACGGAGTCCCCAGCATCCACTAGGACGTTAGAGAAAAGGCAGGTAGAATACTTAAGTGTCATGTAAAGGCACAGCGCTGACAACCAGGCGGCTTTACATAGGAGGATTTGCCCAAGCAGTCCCAGGAACAGTGTAGCTGAGAGAAATGGCGCCGCAGACACTGACTGGGAGTGAGGAAAAGACAGATATGCAGCTCCAGGGCGGGAACACTTGCTAGAAATGGCGCCCTGGGGCTGGGGGAGGGGCTTCAGGTCTAAGCCTTATCCCCTCTGCTGGCAAAACCACCGGGTACTGTGGGCAATATAAGAATTGGTTTAGAGAGAAAACCTGACCTGCGCCCATGCCCTGGTGATCTAGTGGGATCGCCTGTATCCACAGTGTCCACCGCCAGCGCACACGGCCCGCCTCCCACTGACCGCGCCGGTTCGCGATAAAGACCGGATCCCGCAAGCGGGACCCACTTACCACCTCCCGAAGCGCGGCCACGCGATCCTGGAGAGCCCCAGCCGTGTGTGTCTAACGTGAAGAAAACCGGAGCCTCCGCTGTAGGTACCCGGCAACCAGGGCTCGGGAGTGTACAGCGCCGCTGGGGAGAGCTGGAGCTGCAGCAGTGAATGTCTCCTGACATTTACCAACGCTGCTGCCCTTGAAGTCTTCACTTTTTACCATAAAAAAGCTTTTCTGAGGGCTGCTTGGAGCAGCCCCTCTGTTAAGTGCCTGCTTACTGCAGCACCAACTTACAAAACTGAGCTCCTGTGAGGGGAGGCGGGGTGATATAGGAGGCGGCACTGTGCATTCTGGGAACAGTCAAAGCTTTGAGCCTGTTGGTGCCTCGGATCCCATTGTCCAATCCTTGTGGAGCCCAGTGTACCCCGCAGCAGAAATCACAATTGCGCAATCACTGCCTAATGAATAAGTAGGCAAATAACATAAATAATTCTCTTATGTGGCCAATATTATTTTATTTACATATTCGTGGGCTGAAATAATGTTTTATGATATTATGATAGCAATTTTAAATGGGCATGATTAATTGTTAATTGGTGTAAGAAAAGTATTTTAAGACGGGCACCATTTACATTATATTGTCCATAAAAGAACTTTAATAACCAATAGCATAACTTTTACACCATGAACTTCAGTCACCTTTAATTTCCTTATAAATATATATACTACTGGCAGAAAACAAGCACAATGCTGCCTTGCTGACAGCAGCACAATAAGGTGGGTACACACTGATAGATATATCTGCCGATCAATTGATAGGCAGATATATCTATGGATGGATCGGGCAGTGTGTTGAGCATACACACTGCCCGATCCGTCGGGGACTGATATCATGAACTGGGCAGGCGTAGTTCAGCTGTTCAGCTGTCAATCACACACAGTGACGCGCTAATATATCGGTAGATATATTGGCCGTCGGCTGTGCTGTGGGGCCGAAGCAACGCCGTACACACTGGCTGACAGACCCGCGATATATCGGCCATTTAAGAGAACGGCCGATATATCGCCTAGTGCAGTGATTTTTAACCTTTTTCAAGTCGCGGCACACCGACCAAAATTTTTAAATTGCCAAGGCACACCATCAAAAAAAAAAAAAATAATCCCTCACACACATTGGCACCCAATGGGTGGTATTCATGTGACCGGTGGTCTGCTGACCAACAGTCACATAACCTCTACCATCCCGACGGCTCACTATCCTGATGGTCGGCATGCCGACCAACAGGGACTATTTACACTCGTGGGTGTCCACGACACCCATAGAGTGGGAATAGAACCTGTGGCGACCGCAGGTCGCCACCGAGCCCGCATGGGGCTTGCTGCACTCGCCCCTCCCCGCCGGGATCCCGGCGTCGGTAAGCTGACCGGCGATCTCCAATGTGTTGACCTCAGCAGTATTTCCACACATTGGCCACCCACAGTAATCCCACAGTATTTACACAAAGTGACTCCCACAGCAATTAAATAAATACAAATTTACTGGCCCCTACCTGGGAGTCAGTGGATATGAAGCTTATTTCCCTCTCCTTGCCTCAGCCACTGGAGTTTATGCAGCCGGAGGAGCAAGGAGCAGCATGGGGTGAGACAGCGGGCAGGTGAGCGCACAGGTCATGTTTCCCTCTCCCTGCCTCAGCGTCTAGAGTGCACGCAGCCGGAGGAACAAGGAGCAGAACAGGGTGAGGCAGCGGGCAGGTAAGCGGATGGACGGGCGGCGGGAAGGTGACATGGCATGCGCGAGTCACGCTGCGTGTCATAGGTTACGGGCCGCAGTCCAGCGCAGTCAAAACCTGTGGGGATGGTAATCGGTGATGTCAGCGGCTAGGCATCGGGCATCTGTGGCGGCACATCTGAGAACCGCTGGCGGCACACTAGTGTGCCGCGGCACAGCGGTTGAAAAACGCTGGCCTAGTGTGTACCCACCTTTACTCCCTCGCTGACAGCAAAACATTATCGCATGCTTGGGATAGGCATATGAATATCCTTACAAAGAGTTAAGGTTCAAAAAGGGTTGAGATTACCTAAAGCAGGCATGTCCAAACTGCGGCCCTCCAGCTGTTGAAAAACTACACATCCCAGCATGCCCTGACACAGCTTTAGCATTCTCTGACAGCAAAACTGTGTCAGGGCATGCTGGGATATGTAGTTTCACAACAGCTGGAGGGCCGCAGTTTGGACATGCCTGACCTAAAGGATAAAAAAAGGGGCAGACTAGATGGGTCAAGTGGTTCTTATCTGCCGTCAAATTTTATGTTTCTATGCTGAAAGCAGCATATCATCGCTTGCCTTGCTGACAGCAGCAGATTACAGCCTCACTGACAGCAGCACATCCCCGCCTCGCTGACGGCAGCACATCCCTGCCTCACTGACAGCAGCGCTTCCCTGCCTCACTGACAGCAGCACATCATCTCCTGGCTGACAGCAGCACATCCCCGCCTCGCTGACAGCAGCACATCACCTCCTGGCTGGCAGCAGCACATCCCTGCCTCGCTGACAGCAGCACATCCCTACCTCACTGACAGCAGCACATCCCCGCCTCGCTGACAGCAGCACATCACCTCCTGGCTGACAGCAGCACATCCCTGCCTCGCTGACAGCAGCACATCCCTACCTCACTGACAGCAGAACATCACCTCCTGGCTGACAGCAGCACATCACCTCCTGGCTGACAGCAGCACATCACCTCCTGGCTGACAGCAGCACATCCCCGCCTCGCTGACAGCAGCACATCCCTACCTCACTGACAGCAGCACTTCCCTGCCTCACTGACAGCAGCACATCACCTCCTGGCTGACAGCAGCACATCACCTCCTGGCTGACAGCAGCACATCACCTCCTGGCTGACAGCAGCACATCCCCGCCTCGCTGACAGCAGCACATCCCTGCCTCGCTGACAGCAGCACATCCCTACCTCACTGACAGCAGCACTTCCCTGCCTCACTGACAGCAGCACATCACCTCCTGGCTGACAGCAGCACATCACCTCCTGGCTGACAGCAGCAAATCAGAACCTCACTGACAGACATACACATTTCTGACAGAATTTGTTTTTTTAAATGTCAGCATTACTACATAACTCACATGACCTGACATCAATCCTCACCAAAGATGGCTAGTGCAATGATGATCTGTTCAAAGAACATGAAGAGGGCTATTTATACCTCCTATATCTGTCTCGCCCTACATCATCTCGTGTAGAACTATTTCATAACTACAGGGACCACATTAAAAGATAGATATACCACTCTTGAGTGTGAAATACACACGTCTTGGGTGGTTAAACACACTCTGCGTTCGGCATAATATGAGTTTGAATAATGGGCCCTGCACACTTAAAGATGTAACTGAACGATATGAACATTCTCGTACATTACTGAACGAGAACTCGTTCATATCGTTCAGTGTGTAGGCACAGACGATGAATGATGCGTGGCCCTGCGCTCGTTCATCGTTGGTGCCGGGTCGCTTATGCATGCAAGCCAATATGGACAATCTCGTCCATATTAGCATGCACTGCTATGGAGCCGGGTGACGGGGGGAGTGAAGAAACTTCACTCCCCCACCGCCGCCAGGTCGCCTGTTGGCCGTATCGGCCGTCAGGCACCCCGGCGGCACATCAGATGTGTAGGGCCCTTTTGTAAAAGTTGCTGTTTGCACAATAAACACATTGGTTTATTGCATCTAACCTTCTAGACCAGTGGTTCTCAAACTCGGTCCTCAGGACCCCTCACAGTGCATGTTTTGCAGGTAACCCAGCAAGTACACAGGTGTATTAATTACTCACTGACACATTTTAAAAGGTCCACAGGTGGAGCTAATTATTTCACTTGTGATTTTGTGAGGAGACCTGCAAAACATGCACTGTGTGGGTTCCTGAGGACCGAGTTTGAGAACCTGTGTTCTAGACCAGTGGTTCTCAAACTCGGTCCTCAGGACCCCACACAGTGCATGTTTTGCAGGTAACCCAGCAAGTGCACAGGCGTATTAATTACTCACTGACACATTTTAAAAGGTCCGCAGGTGGAGCTAATTATTTCACTTGTGATTCTGTGAGGAGACCTGCAAAACATGCACTGTGTGGGGTCCTGAGGACCGAATTTGAGAACCTGTGTTCTAGACCAGTGGTTCTCAAACTCAGTCCTCAGGACCCCACACAGTGCATGGTTTGCAGGTAACCCAGCAGGTGCACAGGTGTATTAATTACTCACTGACACATTTTAAAAGGTTCACAGGTGGAGCTAAATATTTCACTTGTGATTCTGTGAGGAGACCTGCAAAACATGCACCGTGTGGGGTCCTGAGGACCGAGTTTGAGAACCTGTGTTCTAGACTAACCAGTCCCTATTAAGATTAATGGACTCCAGTGCCTGGACTTTACAGTTTTTTATTATTATTTATTTATTGAGTCACTGACTGGATACATTTTATCTATCTCAGTGGAGTCGGGTACTGCGGCTAGTACACTATGGGGGGTATTCAATTAGTGCCGTTTTTTTCTGCACTTTCCACCCGTTTGTAGGTCGAATTCACATTTGTCCTATTCAAAGCTTGTTCCGATTTTTCGACTTTGGCGGATCTACAAAGTACTGACGTCAATAGAATCTCATGGATCTATTTGCTGTCAGTGTCCAATCACTTTTGTCTACATAGTGTATATAAAAGTTAAACACTTTAGCAGCTTAAAGGTTTCTGAGGATTGAGGGGTCTATTTACTAAGGGTAGATGCTAGATCCAAGTAGCCTAAAGGACCTATGATGTCAGGGGGAGGGGCTAGGATAGCGGGATAGTTCCTCTACTATCCACGCCACCAACTAC
The DNA here is from genome assembly GCF_028390025.1 of Pseudophryne corroboree. Taxonomy (NCBI): domain Eukaryota; kingdom Metazoa; phylum Chordata; class Amphibia; order Anura; family Myobatrachidae; genus Pseudophryne; species Pseudophryne corroboree. The sequence continues at coordinate 344,136,432 of NC_086446.1, forward strand.
TCCTTTTAGTAACCGGGTGGCGGGTGAAGCGCTTCGAGCCACCAAGCCCGTAAGGGTACATTTTGGGTACCATGTTCGGCCGTGGCTCCTCCCCCTGATGAAGTGGCTCCGCCCCTGGTAACGTCAGAGGTCCCTGGATGGAGAACCAGCACCAGCCAATCAGCTCCTAACTGCCATGCTACAGGCTGTGTTTGAAAAATGACAGGAGATAATTGGCTGGTACTTTATCACCGGCCACTTTATCTCCCTCCAAGGCATAGTAAATAGACCGAGTGTAATGTACAGAGTAGGCCAAGGTCGTCCACAGACAGATGCACTAGGCTTTGACCTTCAGTAATGATTATTACGCTTCTCTTTGTCTTACATGTACAATACATAGGACATTGCTGTGCCACATAGCGTAAGGTGGGGCGGTCACTTACTAATGCTATAGACCTCCATTATAATTACTGCCGCCTGCCAGATGTAGCCATCGCAGAGACTCTGACAAGTTACAGACTGCTTGGCCTGAATCACAAGGCGGAACATAGCTGTCGGGGAAGAGTTTCCGGGGGACGTGCACATCGGCGACACAGCCACAAACAACAATATGCTGTGCGTGCAGAGAGTGAAAGTCATAGTGTCAGTGTCCCGGGTAAGTGTGTTGCCCGCAGCCGCTGTGTGCAGCATCAGTGCCTGTGATCTGGCCCCGTCACGTTACCCGCCCTCCTCCTGCTGCTCTCCCCTCAGTCTCCCCTCCTTGTCCTTGCCCTCTAATATCTCTATCTCCCTCCATGTACCCTGCAGGAAGAAACTGGAACTTCCCTTTATTACTAGACATGTTTAGGTGACAGATACTTCTGGTAGCCCCATATAGTCGCATTCTATTTTACTTTTCCGTTTTCCTTGCTGTTATCAATGGTTAAGTAACCGATTTGCGAGTCAGAGTGGAATGTGCTGGCACTGGTATAATAATATAGAAATGTGTGCACCCGCTTTTTAATATACATGAGAGAACCTTCCTGAAATGAGAAGGCGTGAATGTACAGTATGTATATAGGGCAACGTGCAGAGCACGACATCGGGCTTCATTCATGCAATGTCAGTATTCACACAACGGAGCGATTATTAGCAATGCACATGGTGACGCTGCGATCCCGCTCGCAATGAGGATTTCATGGAGAAGTGATTGACAGAAAGTGACCGTTTATTAATGAGGAGTGGTTGGGAAAACGCAGGCGTGTCATGGCCGTTTTTGTGGTATCTGCCATCAGCTGTGTGCTCGTACGTGTACAATCATGGCGACTGCATCACTACTGCCGTGTCCACGCTGCATAGCCATAGGCCAACCCTTTATTTCAATGTTCCTCATATTTGCTTATAGGCTGTGAATGTGTACACAATTGCAAATGACTTTGAGCTCTGGTGAGCTTCTCTTTTCATTCCTGGGCCGCAGCTTCACTTGCAGCTCTGTAGCCAAGAAAATCACAAATTGCAGTTGCATCTGCGTACTAACACCAGCTAGGCCCATAGTAGGTTTGTGAGCAGCTCTGTAGGCTCTTGGTTGTCTTTGGTGCAAAAAGCAACATATTTTCTGCCTATAATCAAGTCTTTTCTTTAGCTCTAATAGGCCCTACACACTCAGCGATGTGCAGCCGAGCTGCCCAACCGCCGCGACGGGCGACCCGGCGGCGGCGGGGGGGGAGTGAAGTTTATTCACTCCCCCCGTCACCCGGCTCCGTAGACTTGCAGGCAAATATGGACGATCTCGTCCATATTGGCCTGCATGCACAGCCGACATAGCACCAGCGATGAACGAGCGCGGGGCCGCGCATCGTTCATCACTGGTGCCTCCACACTGCACGATATGAACGTTATCTCGTTCATTAATGAACGAGATCGTTCATATCGTGCAGTGATATCGGCATGTGTGTAGGGCCCATAAGAAGTTCCTGAAACTGAAGAAATAATAAAATTAAGTGTTATATTTTGCCTACAAAATATTTTAGGAGTTGGGATTAATGTTTATTGTCCAAACAATGCAAGTCTTGTCCTATGGGTAGCTATCATTACTGGAAATGGCATGGTGCATCTTATTTTATAATAACAATCCATTTGAGCATGATCTGTGTGGGGTGTAGTATGGTATGCCGGCGGCCGAGCTCCCGGCGAACAGCATACTGGCGCCGTAAGGCCGACCGCCGGCATACCGACAGCGCGGCGAGCGCAAATGAGCCCCTTGCGGGCACGGTTTATTCTCCCTCCGGGGGAGTCGTGGACCCCCACGAGGGAGAAAAAGTGTCAGTATGCCGGCTGTCGGGATTCCGGCACTGGTATACTGTGCGCCGGGAACCCGACAGCCGGCAACCTGAAGACCACCCATCTGTGTGTAGACCCTTTTGAACATCTTTGAAAATTTTATTCCCCGGTTTCCCCCACAGTGTGCCTATTAGAAGTAATGTATGCTGAATTACAAGTTTGGGAAGAGGATATTATGACTCTAACAGGCTGCTTTGTGAAATCGACTGTTATTTAATATTTATTTTTAACATAATGTAATGAATCCTAAATTAATTAATTTGGATTATTTTGCAAACCGTAGCATAACATTATTACGTTGCTGAAATGACTGAACATACTCTTCTTTTTTTTTTTTTTCTTTAAACCTTTTTTCTGGTTAATCTGATGCCATAAACACAGGTAATGTCTGTCTCAGCAGCTGTAGCTATCCTACAGTGTGTACTGTACTGTAGGAATGTATCAAACTGTTGCTCAAATCTGATCTGATGCAACCCCACAAATGCAGCATGTTCATCTTGTGTGACCAACAGCCACTTGTGAAACACCTGATGCCAATCACTGTGTGTTATCAGGGAAATAATAAAGCTCTGTTCTGTCACATACTGCATTGTTATTCCATATATAGCTTTATAATGACTGTGTAGACAAGTGGCATAAAACACACAGCATTGCTTCTTAGTCTCAGTCTAAAAGAGAAATATAACACATCTCTCTCATATCACAACAGGCATGCAGCACAGTACAGCCAGCTCCAGTTATTGCAGCCAAACATCCATTTCAAGTGGAGTTAAAGGCAGGGAAACTGTACCCATGGTGTAGCTGTGGACGCAGTAAGAAACAAGTAAGTGTATAGCACGTGTACAGTGCATCCGCCTTGACAAAACCCCATGCCTATCAGAGTTTTATTTTCTTCAGAGACCAGACAGGTAACTTTTTTTATCAATATTAGAGCAACAGAATTAACATTTGTTTTATTATGACAAGAAGAGACAATACTCTGTGTGTGCTATGCACACTTGCTGCTCATGTGCAGGAAGAATGGAGTCATAAAGGACTGAACATCTACATCTAAAAAAAACCAGAAAGCAAATATAACATAGCTAAAGGAATTTGCCTGAAGTAAATAAATTGCTAAATGGAACTGCACAGAACTTCTAATGCCTGAATAGCTGAGAACAATTACTCACTACATCGGTATTTGTTTAAGTGATGCATGCTATTTTCTTTAATGTTGTCAGCCTAACTTGCTGCCCTCCATTGGATCCTCCAGCTCCTCCTCTGTCACTGTGCTGTTATATTTTGGTGCGAAGGAACTCATTCACCATGTGCATCAATGCACTCAATCTTTAGATTTCACTTAATTACCTGTGCCTCATTACTGCAACTTGTCTGAGGCACAAGTCAGATCCGATTTCCCCATGAACTCCCGCGGCAGCTCCCCGGGAGTGTTTCCATCCGATTTGGTACTTGAAGTGCCATTTTCTCTAACGTCCTAGAGGATGCTGGAATCCACATTAGTACCATGGGGTATAGACGGGTTCACTAGGAGTCATTGGCACTTTAAGAGTTTGAGAGTGTGGGCTGGCTCTTCCCACTATGCCCCTCCTACCAGACTCAGTTTAGAAAATATGCCTGGAGGAGCCAGTCACAGCTAGGGGAGCTCTTAGAAAAAAAAAACCGAAAGAAGCTCTAGGAGCTCCCCTAGCTGTGACCGGCTCCTCCGATGGAAACACTCCCGGGGAGCTGCCGCTGGAGTTCATGGGGAAATCGGATCTGACACTCTCAAACTTTTAAAGTGCCAATGACTCCTAGTGGACCCGTCTATACCCCATGGTACTAATGTGGACCTCAGCATCCTCTACGGACTGAGAAAAGGATTTACCGGTAGGTAATTAAAATCCTTCTTTTTAACTGTTATTTATTGCATGCTGCTGCCGGGTGGGTGGGAGGGTCCAGAGAAAAGCCACTCAAGTGAAGACATCCGAGAAATCGTATGTAAAAATATATACACTGCTCAAAAAAATAAAGGGAACACTTAAACAACACAATGTAACTCCAAGTCTAGCACACTTCTGTGAAATCAAACTGTCCACTTAGGAAGCAACACTGATTGACAATCAATTTCACATGCTGTTGTGCAAATGGAATAGACAACAGATGGAAATTATAGGCAATTAGCAAGACACCCCCAATAAAGGAGTTGTTCTGCAGGTGGTGACCACAGACCACTTCTCAGCTCCTGTGCTTTCTTGCTGATGTTTTAGTCACTTTTTAAAGCTGGCGGTGCTTTCATCCTAGTGGTAGCATGAGATGGAGTCTACAACCCACACAAGTGGCTCAGGTAGTGCAGCTCATCCAGGATGGCACATCAATGCGAGCTGTGGCAAGAAGATTTGCCGTGTCTGTCAGCGTAGTGTCCAGAGCATGGAGGCGCTACCAGGAGACAGGCCAGTACATCAGGAGACGTGGAGGAGGCCGTAGGAGGGCAACAACCCAGCAGCAGGACCGCTACCTCTGCCTTTGTGCAAGTAGGAACAGGAGGAGCACTGCCAGAGCCCTGAAAAATGACCTTCAGCAAGCCACAAATGTGCATGTGTCTACTCAAACGATCAGAAACAGACTCCATGAGGGTGGTATTAGGGCCCGACGTCCACAGGTGGGAATTGTGCTTACAGCCCAACACCGTGCAGGATGTTTGGCATTTGCCAGAGAACACCAAGATTGGCAAATTCGCCACTGGCGCCCTGTGCTCTTCACAGATGAAAGCAGGTTCTCACTGAGCACGTGTGACAGACGTGACAGAGTCTGGAGATGCCAAGGAGAACGTTCTGCTGCCTGCAACATCCTCCAGCATGACCGGTTTGGCAGTGGGTCAGTAATGGTGTGGGGTGGCATTTCTTTGGGGGGGCCGCACAGCCCTCCATGTGCTCGCCATAGGTAGCCTGACTGCCATTAGGTACCGAGATGAGATCCTCAGACCCCTTGTGAGACCATATGCAGGTGCGGTTGGCCCTGGGTTCCTCCCAATGCAAGACAATGCTAGACCTCATGTGGCTGGAGTGTGTCAGCAGTTCCTGCAAGACGAAGGCATTGATGCTATGGACTGGCCCACCCGTTCCCCAGACCTGAATCCAATTGAGCACATCTGGGACATCATGTCTCGCTCCATCCACCAATGCCACGTTGCATCACAGACTGTCCAGGAGTTGGCGGATGCTTTAGTCCAGATCTGGGAGGAGATCTCTCAGGAGACCATCCGCCACCTCATCAGGAGCATGCCCAGGCGTTGTAGGGAGGTCATACAGGCACGTGGAGGCCACACACACTACTGAGCCTCATTTTGACTTGTTTTAAGGACATTACATCAAAGTTGGATCAGCCTGTAGTGTGTGTTTCCACTTTAATTTTGAGTGTGACTCCAAATCCAGACCTCCATGGGTTAATAAATTTGATTTCCATTGATAATTTCTCTGACGTCCTAGTGGATGCTGGGGACTCCGTAAGGACCATGGGGATATAGCGGCTCTGCAGGAGACAGGGCACAATAATAAAAGCTTTAGGATCAGGTGGTGTGCACTGGCTCCTCCCCCTATGACCCTCCTCCAAGCCTCAGTTATGACAATGCTAAATTCTTTTGTCGTATAAACAACCCTTAATGAAGTCTAAGAACACTGTACGCTGTTTACTTAAGAAGTACCGTAAGGGTACGCTAGTTGCGTAACGATCGCTCAGCCGAAGGCGAGGCGCTCAAGCGTCCCGTTCGCTCACGGCCCAGTGATCACAGGACAACACGTTATTGGCTATGACTAGAGTAATGATTCGCTACGGCGTAGCGGACGCTCGAGACCACGAGGAGATCACCAGCGGCGCAGACGCTCACAACGCTATACCTTTATGTCTAAACCTTTTATCAAAGTAATACACAGAATACCTTAATGTGAATACAGGGTGTAAGTGCAACCTTGTGTAACCTGACTAACTACAAAGCTGCTTGAGCGTCACCGACGCTCAAGTGAACACTTAACACTATGAGAAAAATACACAGATACCTGTTTAGGGTCCAAAGCCTATTATCTGTATTATAACTATTATACTTGCAAAAAGATTCACAGTACAAATGATACACTACAATATAACAGAGACTTCCTAACCAAATAACTATACAAGAAATACAATACAATACAATACTATGCTGATCTAATACAATACGATAATAGTCAATGGGAGATACAAGAGAAATAGAAGGGAGAGAGAGAGAGAGACAGAGAGAGAGAGGGAGAGAGAGAGATTGGCTCACAGTAAGACAATGATTACGGAGAGAAACTTACGCACAAAGGGTATGATCGCATGCGCCTCGATATCCAGCTCCCGATTATCAGCAAGAAAACCGTTGATGAGAGTGAAGTTGGATATGGTCGGCCTGCCTATTTATGCCCCACACACAATGCAATCTCATAGTCCCTACAATCCCATTGTCCATTGGACGAAGGAATTCGGCCCCGCATCATAACAAAAGGTCATAGGTTGATTCATACAGGTGGGCTGTGACGATTTCCAACAGCTCAGGTGGGTGGGAAACTGGGTTTCCCGCCGCATACCTGAGTATGAGTAAATAATAGAAATGGACATAAACTTCTTATGTCCATAACTATCCGCACGAGCGATTAATACGCTCCAAACCAACACCGGAATATTGTTAATTAAATACTCTTCCGATGGGTACCAAACACTGCTGTATGATTCCTGTTAGACCCTTCGCACAATACAAAGAGGGATTCCTCCGTTCAGGGACATTCTATATTAACCAAACTTTCAGAATCTATCAAAGGGACCATGGTCTACAAACTACATTAATTGTGAAAATATGTAACGAATGAGTCGCACGCTACGGTTACATAAACTCTACCGTAAATACGCATACCGTGCGTCCGCGGGTGCACGCTATTGCGGGTATGCGCCTTCACGGGAGAGCGTACGCATGCGCAGCGCAGACCAGTGTGCGGTGCAAATATGGCAATGTGTATGGGGATATTTTTCTGACTTTGACAGTTAGATTTTTGTGCCCGGCCGAGAAGGGTGCAATCTAGGTGGCTCTCCTGAGCTGCTTAGAATAAAAGTTTAAGTTAGGTTTTTTTTCTTTCAGTGAGACCTGCTGGCAACAGGCTCACTGCTACGAGGGACTTAGGGGAGAGAAGTAAACTCACCTGCGTGCAGGATGGATTTGCTTCTTAGGCTACTGGACACCATTAGCTCCAGAGGGAGTCGGAACACAGGTCTCACCCTGGGGTTCGTCCCGGAGCCGTGCCGCCGACCCCCCTTGCAGATGCCGAAGTTGAAGAGGTCCAGAAACAGGCGGCAGAAGACTTTCAGTCTTCATAAGGTAGCGCACAGCACTGCAGCTGTGCGCCATTGTTGTCAGCACACTTCACCAACAGTCACCAACTGTCACTGAGGGTGCAGGGCGCTGGGGGGGGCGCCCTGGGCAGCAATGTATAATACCTTTTTATGGCTAAAATACATCACATATAGCCCTTGAGGCTATATGGATGTATTTAACCCCTGCCAGATCTCACAAACTTCGGGAGAAGAGCCCGCCGAAAAGGGGGCGGGGCCTATTCTCCTCAGCACACGGCGCCATTTTCCTGCTCAGCTCTGCTGTGAGGAAGGCTCCCAGGCTCTCCCCTGCACTGCACTACAGAAACAGGGTTAAAACAGAGAGGGGGGGCACTTATTTGGCGATATGATTACATATATATAAAAATGCTATAAGGGAAAACACTTGTATAAGGGGTTGTCCCTGTATAATTATAGCGTTTTTGGTGTGTGCTGGCAAACTCTCCCTCTGTCTCCCCAAAGGGCTAGTGGGGTCCTGTCCTCTATCAGAGCATTCCCTGTGTGTGTGCTGTGTGTCGGTACGTGTGTGTCGACATGTAGGAGGACGATGTTGGTGAGGAGGCGGAGCAAATTGCCTGTATTGGTGATGTCACTCTCTAGGGAGTCGACACTGGAATGGATGGCTTATTTAGGAATTACGTGATAATGTCAACACGCTGCAAGGTCGGTTGACGACATGAGACGGCCGGCAAACAAATTAGTACCTGTCCAGGCGTCTCAGACACCGTCAGGGGCTTGTAAAAACGCCCATTTACCTCAGTCGGTTGACACAGACACAGACACGGACACTGACTCCAGTGTCGACGGTGAATAAACAAACGTATTTTCCTTTAGGGCCACACGTTTCATGTTAAGGGCAATGAAGGAGGTGTTACATATTTCTGATACTACAAGTACCACAAATAAGGGTATTATGTAGGGTGTGAATAAACTACTTGTAGTTTTTCCTGACAGGGACAAGATTTTATTGACTATAGATGCATTTCTATATATGCGAGATGCGCAGAGGGATATTTGCATTCTGGCATCAAGAGTAAATGTGATGTCCATATCTGCCAGACGAAGACACGACAGTGGTCAGGTGATGCAGATTCCAGACGGCACATGGAAGTATTGCCGTATAAAGGGGCGGTCCATCGGACCTGGTGGCCATGGCAACAGCTGAAAAATCCACCTTTTGTTACCCCAAGTCACATCTCAGCAGAAAAGGACACAGTCTTTTCAGTCTCAGTCCTTTCGTCCCCATAAGGGCAGGCGGGCAAAAGGGCCAGTCATATCTGCCCAGGGGTAGAGGAAAGGGAAGAAGACTGCAGCAGGCAGCCCATTCCCAGGAACAGAAGCCCTCCACAGCTTCTGCCAAGTCCGCAGCATGACGCTGGGGCAGTACAAGCGGACTCAGGTGCGGTAGGGGGTCATCTCAAGAGTTTCAGCACGCAGGGGGCTCACTCACAAGTGGACTCCTGGATCCTACACGTAGTATCCCAGGTGTACATTGGAAATTTGAGACGTCTCCCCCTCACAAGTTCCTGAAGTCTGCTTTACCAACGTCTCCCTCCGACAGGGAGGCAGTATTGGGAACAATTCACAGGCTGTATTCCCAGCAGGTGATAATCAAGGTACCCCTCCTACAACAAGGGAAGGGGTATTATTCCACACTATATTGTGGTACTGAAGCCAGACGGCTCGGTGAGATCTGAAATATTTGAACACTTACATACAAGCGTTCAAATCAAGATGGAGTCACTCAGAGTAGTGATAGCGAACCAGGAAGAAGGGGACGATATGGTGTCACTGGATATCAGGGACGCTTACCTACATGTCCAAATTTGCCTTCTCACCAAGGGTACCTCAGGTTCGTGGTACAGAACTGTCACTATCAGTTCAGACGCTGCCGTTTGGATTGTCCACGGCACCCCGGGTCTTTACCAAGGTAATGGCCGAAATGATGATTCTTCTTAAAAGAAATATGGACGCTTTCCTGATAAAGGCAAGGTCCAGAGAACAGTTGGAGGTCGGAGTAGCACTATCTTAAGTAGTTCTACGACAGCACGAGTGGATTCTAAATATTCCAAAATCGCAGTTTTTTCCGACGACACGTCTACTGTTCCTAGGGATGATTCTGGACACAGTCCAGAAAAGGATGTTTTCTCCCGGAGAAGAAAGCCAGGGAGTTATCCGAGCTAGTCAGGAACCTCCTAAAACCAGGAAAAGTATCAGTGCATCATTGCACAAGGATCCTGTGAAAAATGGTGGTTTCTTACAAAGCGATCCCATTCGGTAGATTTCACGCAAGAACCTTTCCGTGGGATCTGCTGGAAAAATGGTCCGGATCGCATCTTCAGATGCATCAGCGGATAACCCTGTCTCCAAGGACAAGGGTGTTTCTTCTGCGGTGGCTGCAGAGTGCTCATCTATGAAAGGGCCGCAGATTCGGCATTCAGGACTGGGTCCTGGTGACCACGGATGCCAGCCTGAGTGGCTGGGGAGCAGTCACACAAGGAAAAAATTTCCAGAGAGTGTGATCAAGTCTGGAGACTTCTCTCCACATAAATATACTGGAGCTAAGGGCAATTTACAATGCTCTAAGCTTAGCAAGACCTCTGCTTCAAGGTCAGCCGGTATTGATCCAGTGGGACAACATCACGGCAGTCGCCCACGTAAACAGGGCGGCACAAGAAGCAGGAGGGAAATGGCAGAAACTACAAGGATTCTTTGCTGGGCGAAAAATCATGTGATAACACTCTCAGCAGTGTTCATTCCGGGAGTGGAAAACTGGGAAGCAGACTTCCTCAGCAGGCATGACCTCTACCCGGGAGAGTGGGGACTTCATCGGGAAGTCTTCCACATGATTGTAAACCGTTGGGAAAAACCAAAGGTGGACATGATGGCGTCCCGCCTGAACAAAAAACTAGACAGATATTGCGCCAGGTCAAGGGACCCTCAGGCAATAGCGGTGGACGCTCTGGTAACACTGTGGGTGTACCAGTCAGAGTATGTGTTCCCTCCTATGCCTCTCATACCAAAAGTACTGAGAATCATAAGAGGGAGATGCGTAAGAACGATACTCGTGGTTCCGGATTGGCCAAGAAGGACTTGGTACCCGAAACTTCAAGAGATGTTCACGGAAGACCCGTGGCCTCTACCTTTAAGAAAGGACCTGCTCCAGCAGGGGCCTTGTCTGTTCCAAGACTTACCGCGGCCGCGTTTGACGGCATGGCGGTTGAACGCCGGATCCTGAAAGGGCATTCCAGATGAAGTCATACCTACCCTGGTCAAAGACAGGAAGGATGTAACCGCAAAACATTTTCACCGCATTTGGTGAAGATATGTTGCGTGGTGTGAGGCCAAGAAGGCCCCTACAGAGGAATTCCAACTGGGTCGTTTCCTACATTTCCTGAAAACAGGACTGTCTATGGGCCTAAAATTAGGGTCCATTAAGGTTCAAATTTCGGCCCTGTCGAATTTCTTCCAGAAAGAACTGGCTTTAGTGCCTGACGTTCAGATGTTTGTAAAAGGGGTACTGCATATACAGCCTCATTTTGTGCCCCAGTGGCACCTTGGGATCTCAATGTTGTTTTGAGTTTCCTAAAGTCACATTGGTTTGAACCACTCACCACTGTGGACTTAAAATATCTCACATGGAAGGTGACGATGCTATTAGCCCTGGGTTCAGCCAGGCGTGTGTCAGAATTGGCGGCTTTATCATATAAAAAGCCCTTACTTAATTTTTCATTCTGACAGGGCAGAATTGAGGACTCGTCCTCAATTTCTCCTTAAGGCGTTTTCTGTTTTTCACATGAACCAACCTATTGTGGTACCTGCGGGTACTAGGGACTTGGAGGACTCCAAGTTACTTGACGTTGTCAGGGCCCTGAAAAATATGTTTCCAGGACGGCTGGAGTCAGAAAATCTGACTCGCTGTTTAGCCTGTATGCACCCAACAAGATGGGTGCTCCTGCTTCTAAGCAGACGATTGCTCGCTGGATTTGTAATACAATTCAGTTTACACATTCTGTGGCAGGCCTGCCACAGCCAAAATCTGTAAAAGCCCATTCCAAAAGGAAGGGGGCTCATCTTGGGCGACTGCCCGAGGGGTCTCGGCTTTACAACTTTGCCGAGCAGTTACTTGGTCAGGGGCAAACACGTTTGCTAAATTCTACAAATTTGATACCCTGGCTGAGGAGGACATGGAGTCTCTCATTCGGTGCTGCAGGGTCATCCGCACTCTCCCGCCCGTTTGGGAGCTTTGGTATAATCCCCATGGTCCTTACGGAGTCCCCAGCATCCACTAGGACGTCAGAGAAAATAAGATTTTACTTACCGATAAATCTATTTCTCGTAGTCCGTAGTGGATGCTGGGCGCCCATCCCAAGTGCGGATTGTCTGCAATACTTGTACATAGTTATTGTTACAAAAATCGGGTTATTCTTGTTGTGAGCCATCTTGTCAGAGGCTCCTTCGTTGTTATCATACTGTTAACTGGGTTCAGATCACAGGTTGTACGGTGTAATTGGTGTGGCTGGTATGAGTCTTACCCGGGATTCAATATCCTTCCTTATTATGCACGCTCGTCCGGGCACAGTATCCTAACTGAGGCTTGGAGGAGGGTCATAGGGGGAGGAGCCAGTGCACACCACCTGATCCTAAAGCTTTTATTATTGTGCCCTGTCTCCTGCGGAGCCGCTATATCCCCATGGTCCTTACGGAGTCCCCAGCATCCACTACGGACTACGAGAAATAGATTTATCGGTAAGTAAAATCTTATTTTTTGTGTGATTTTGTTGTCAGCACATTCAACTATGTAAAGAACAAAGTATTTAATAAGAATATTTCATTCATTCAGATCAAGGATGTGTTGTTTAAGTGTTCCCTTTATTTTTTTGAGCAGTGTATATCGTAGTTGCTAAAAAAAACAAGCCGTGATGTGCACCTGATGGCTGCGATTCCGATTTATCCTATGTGCAGCACGTCCGACCACCAACTCAGCCCCGATGGGCACGGGGCCACGCATCGGATCGGATGTCAAAAACATCCGATTTGGGCACTTTTCACCCGATTTCTCGGCCTGATCCGTCGGGGTCCGTATGGGGGCCATTAGAGTTAAAGCACCAGGTCAAGTAACGTTAGAAGTAGAGTTTTAGTGCAAAATATGTTTATTGAAAAAATTAGTAGCAATAACAAACGGTCAACATACAGACAGTCGCAATACAACTGCAGGCCTGTCTAGCTCCTGTGGCCAAGAACAGGAGAGCATGTACTCAATGTTTTATAACAGCTCGAACACATAGAATGGTATAATTGAATAGTCAAACATATCTTGTTAACCGTATTAACCCAAAGCAAGAACAAGATAAAGAAGAAGAAGAAAGAAAAGATACGGAAAGAGGTAGAGGAGAAAAAGAAGGGAGAAAGGATAAGAACAAGAATCAGAATCAGAATCACCCGGTCCACAGCGCGAGTCTCTTGCTTACCACACAACAGGAATCAGTACATTGAGGTGGGGAAGTGTCTAAGAGGACGTGGGAGAACTGGAGGCGAGGATGGACCTAAAGGTTAGGGAATCTTTAAAAAGTAGCCATCGAGCCCACGTATCCCTGAAGGATGAATAGCCCCCATCAGCAGATGCCATTATATCATCCAAATCCATATAAAGATCTACTCTATTCAACCAATCTCTAACAGTTAGAGGGGAGGAGGATCGCCAGCGGACAGGAATCACCGCCTTGGCGGCATTGTTGAGATGGCATAATAAGGAGTGTTAATAGCTCGAGATGGGTTTGGACGAGTAGTGAAACAGCCAAAACGGGGTCCGTTGGTACCTCTTCACCCATAATTTCAGCAGAAAGTGAAAGTATATCCTTCCAGTAGGGTTGGAACAAGGGGCACGACCACCATATATGGAGCGGGTTCCCGGGCCAGAAGAGCAGCGCCAACAGGTATTGGGGAGTCCAAGACCCATCTTAGAAAGAATATCAGGGCATCTATACCACCGAGAGATCAATTTGTACTGGGTCTCTACTACCAGTGTACTAGGGGAGCAAGCATGAGCCAGTTTGAATATTTTCTCCCAAACGTCTTCGCCAAGCTCCCTGCCGAGATTTCTATCCCACGTCTCAGTAAAGGGAGGGAGAGTTGAGCTGGAGTCTGTCAATAGAAGGTTGTATATCAAGGAGATAGAGTGGGGCGGGGGTGACGGGCTGTCGCAGAGGCGTTCAAACGGCGTGAGGGCTGGGGGCCTCCCTCCAGGATAGCCCTGAGACACCAAAAAGTGGCGAACTTGCAGATAACGCCAAAAGTCTCTGGGCAGCAAATGCCATTTCTCTTGTAGATTCGAAAAGGAGACAACCCCACCCCCATCCATCAGCTGTCTGACCCTCCAGAGTCCTAAGTCATACCAAGACTGGAAGGCCCGCGTGTCCATTCCAGGGGGAAATCGTTCATTAAATAGAAAGGACATGTAAGCGGAAGTCGGCGAGGTAACAGAGGGGGATTTTCTAATCGCTTTCCAACACGTCAAAGTGTGGCCTACAGTGGGATGGGAAATGGCAGGGAGGGTATGCAACCACGGAGCGACAGCAATTGGTGACGGGAGCACCTGACTCTCTATCTGCACCCATTGTTTCGATGGTACAGCTCTAGACCACCAAAGAATTCTTTGGAGATGGCAGGCTCGATAGTAGCCTTGTATATCTGGCAGGCGAAGGCCACCTTTGTCTCTCTGCCTAACCATCATGGAAAATTTCAAGCGCGGCCTCTTGCCTCCCCAGATAAATTCTCTAAATAGCAGTTGGACCTCCCGGAACCATGTTGGAGGAATTCTGATCGGTAGGGTCTGCAATAGATACAAGATTTTAGGGAGGAAATTCATCTTGAGAATACCCAGTCTGCCTAGCCAGGAGAAAGACCTGGAAGTCCAGGACTGGAGGTCTGCACGAAGTTTAGTTAGGAGGGGGGTAAAGTTAGAATCGAAAAGACATGAAAGATCCCTGGTAATGGTAGTCCCCAAGTATTTCAATTGAGAGGTGTGCCAGGTGAAGGGGAGTGCCGCTTTAAGTCCTGATACCATGGCAGGCGGGGCATTAAGATTCAGGGCCACTGATTTTGAATAATTTATTTTAAAATTAGAGAGCTCACGAAAGAGCTTAAACTCATCCATTAAATTAGGCAAGGAGACTGTAGGGTTTGTAATTGTAGCCAGTAAATCATCGGCGAAAAGGGGAAGTTTGTATTCATTATCCTGGAGCCTGATCCCATAAATATCTGGATTAAGCCTAATCGCCCTAGCTAAGGCCTCCATGCAGAGAATAAAAATCATGGGGGACAGGGGGCAGCCCTGCCTAGTCCCATTATTAATATCGAACGATCCGGACAAGGAACCGTTAATCACAATTCTGGCCGAAGGGGAGGCGTAAAGGGCTAGGACGCGATGCAAGCAAGTCGGACCCAGTCCCATGTGTCTCAACAGCCCAGCCATAAAACCCCAGTCAATTCTATCGAACGCCTTTTCAGCATCAGTAGATAGTAGGATCGTCGGGGAGTCCTTTGAGGAAACGTAGTGTATAAGAGCTATGATCTTAGACGTATTGCCCTTCGCCTCTCGACCAGGGACAAACCCCACTTGGTCATTATGTATAAGGGAGGGTAGGAGGGACCTGAGCCTATTAGCAAGGAGCTTGGTGAAGAGCTTAACGTCAACATTGAGAAGGGATATAGGCCGGTAGCTGGGACACAGGGAGGGGTCCTTGCCTTCCTTAGGAATGACCGTGATGTGGGCCTCAAGGGATTGCCTAGAAAAAGGGTTAGTATCGAAGACTGTGTTGCATGCGTCTAAGAGGAGAGGGGACAATTTATCCCTAAAGGCTTTATAATAATTGATGGTAAAACCGTCAGGGCCAGGACTCTTTCCACAAGGAGTGGATTTAATGGCATCATCGAGTTCTTGGGAAGTAAAGGGCTTTTCCAACTCATCCCCGGCATCTTACGAGAGTTTAGGGATGCCAATCTTTGTAAGGTAAGCGTCCACGTCGCGCGACCGATCGCTAGCCGAATCAGGAGAGTGGAGATTGTAGAGGGAGGTGTAGTATGAACAGAATGTCTCCGCAATTTTGGCCGTGTTGTGGAAAAGACGGCATTGTGCGTCCTTTATGGACGGGATAAATGAGAACGCCCTCTGGGTACGTAAAGCCCTGGCAAGCATTTTGCCCGGCTTGTTGCCCCAGCGGTAATACCGATTGCGACACTTCCGAAAGGAAAATTTCACTTGAATAAATTGCTATTAGACAAAGGACGAACGGGCCGCAACCAGATCTACATAGGTGTCAGAGGAGAGAGAGGCCTTATGGGTGGTTTCTAGGGATTCAATTTGCCGCAGAAGTCCCTCAATTTGGCCCAAACATTGTTTCTTTAAATAGGAGCCCAATTGAATGCACTTTCCCCGGATTACACATTTATGAGCCTCCCAAATTGTGAAGTCCGAGACATCAGGGGAGACATTACAATCAATATACATATCAATGGCATCCTCAAGTTGGGCTTTACAGTACGGGTGGTGCAATAGAGACTCGTTAAAGCGCCACGAGCGTCGCTGAGCAGGAGAGGGTCCGATGGAAATGTCCAGTCTAACCGGAGCGTGATCGGACCATGTCATCTGGCCTATGGAAGCATCGCAAACCAGGGACAGGTGTCTGTGGTCAAGTAGAATATAGTCTAGCCTAGAGTATGAACAATGAGGAACCGAATAATATGTATAATCCCGGTCAGACGGGTGAAATATGCGCCAGACGTCAAACAGCTGATGGACGTGAAGGAGGCGTCGCACCTTCCTGGACAAGCGGTGACGCACCAACGGGGACTCGGAGGAGGTGTCTAGGGTGTTGTCGAGGGCCCAGTTGAAGTCTCCCCCCACAATCGGGATCCCCTGTTTCAGCGCATCAACCCTGTCCATAATAGCCTAGAGGAAGGCAGGTTGACCTTGATTGGGAGCATATATATTAACAATTGTAAAGGTCGTGTTAAAAATAGAGCATACAAGTAAGAGGCATCTCCCCTCCTCCAACCTGTGGGGCCACCACATTGGTAACAGGTAAATGTTTAGCAAAAAGGATGGCCACACCTTTAGATTTAGATTGGGAATAATTACAATAATACGAGGTGGGAAAGAACCTATTCCTAAGGTGGGGTGCAGAGGGGGAGTGTTTGAAGCGAGTCTCCTGCACAAGGACAATATCAGCCCTCTCCGCATGAAACGAACGGAGAGCACCGGCCCTCTTCTCAGGGACGTTCAAACCCCTGGCGTTTATGGAGATTATCCTAAGTGTAGAAGCCATATGTCGGGGTCTTGTAGGACCTCAAAGATCGTACACTGTGGACCAGGTGACGAGAGGAAAAATAGGAAGGATGGGACTAGGGAGAAAAGAGAAAATAGAAGAGAATCCATGAACAAGAAAGAGTGAAAGCGACATACCTGAGTAAGTTGAACAGTAAGATACCGCAACCCGACAGGAAAGGGACCGTAAGGGTGCCTCTGTCTCGGGAAAACCGTAGCGGTAGGGGGTACATTAGGGGGCCGCAGCCCGCCATCCTAAAATCAATCATTTCAAGTGGAGCATAAGCAACAAAGATAACCGGTGTTGGTTGTGCATTCCAAGAACAGTAACATGAATAACAACAATAATAGCAATACTAATAATAATAATAATGGGAAAGGTCCTTCCAGGGCAAGAGAAAAAAAAAAAAAAAAGGGGGAGGGAGGGGTTCAAGCGGCACCAATGAGGGCCAAAACTGCGTGAAGTAAATGCGTAAAAGTAAGGTCCTAGGTCTAAAAACAAATTAGTAATTGACAGCTATGACATGATACAATGATGAAATACAGGATACGAATATTGTCAAGCACCTAGGGGGACTGAGGGGAGAGAGAGAGAGGGAAAAAAAAAAAAAAAAACACCACAAATCTGAAGTCATGAAGCAGAAACAACAGAAAAACGAAGCAAATAAGTCTCACAGGGGGGTCCATCTGCAAACTCGACACGGGAGCCAGTAGAATCAGAACTGGAAAAAGGACTAGCAAAGTCCTTCAGCCGCACTCCCATCAAGTGGCATCCACCAAGTGGAGAGGGTCTTTGCCTTTTGGATTTCCGTTTTGGATTCTGGACCTTGTGCCACCTCTCTCTTCTGGTCGGATTGGTGGAGGCCAGGGTGGGGAGAGTAAAAGCTCGCCAATCAGGGAGGGAAATATCTTCTAGTCCCAAAGCAGAGCAAAATGCAGGTAAATCCACTGGGGATTGGAGAGAGAGGACCCTACCAGCATGGGATACTTGCAAGGAAAACGGGAAACCCCATCTGTACTTCAGGTCACGTTTGCGCAGCGTTTCTGTCAGAGGCTTCAGCAACCTCCGCTGTTGGAGCGTGCGCCAGGAGAGGTCTTGGAAAATTTAGATCCGAGTATCATTAAAATCAACTCCTTCCAAATCTCGTACCTTGCGAAGAATCTCCTCTTTCTGAGAGAAATAATGGAGTCTGCAAATGACGTCCCTCGGGCGTTCAGAAGCTGGCCCTTTAGATCTGAAGGCTCTGTGAGCCCGGTCGAATTCAATCGAGTCAGAGGAGTCCAGGCCCAGGATTTCGCAGAATATTTTGGTTAGAGCTTCAACAAGGCCGGATGAAGGAACCTGTTCAGGGAGGCCCCGAACTCTAATATATGTGAACTCTGTTGTCCAAATCGTCCAATTTATTCTGCATCAGTTCCATGTCCGACCCCTGTTGAGCGACCGTGTCACGAAGCTGGAGTAATTGGTCCTCCACTGTGTCCCTTTCCTCCTCTAGGGAGACAATTCTGGATCCCAAATGTTTTATATCAGATTGTACCGACGAGATCTGGGTTTGAATAGAGTCCTGAAGTCGGCATTCCAGAGCTTGCATGTCTTGTTTAGAAGGAAGGGAGCGGACGTGGGTCAGAATTTCCCCAATTTCACCCTGCAGTAGGGACATTTGAGCCTGTAGATCTCCAGTGGGGGGAGAGAAGCCATCGTGGGTGGGGCGATACCTGTATAAGGCATAGTAGGAGGGGGATCAACAACAGACGCTATGGATAGGTAGGATTAGAGAATCGATTGAGATGAAGTACTACGTGTAGACCGGGCGGACTTTCCCTGTTGGTTTTTCTTGCCTCTGGCCATCAGAAGAGGGTGAATGAAAGGACCATTTCAAAAGGACAACACCATAGTCTTAGAAGGATGACAGGGGATACATTCCCCTACTAGTTAGACAGCATAGCCGGTGGAGAGCAGCCGCACTCACATCCCGCCAGCGACCCCGGGGAGGCGCCCAGAAGTATGTAAATGAGGAAGAGTCCAGCAATATAGTGCACCGCAGTCGGAAAGGGAGGGTCAGAGTAGCGCAAAAGTCACTGCGTAGTATCTCGTGGAAGTTCCCAGGCACTGAGGGGCGCGTGTAGCGGAGCAGTGCGGAGCCCGCAGCTCAGGGATACAAGGCAACAGTAGCTATCGCAAAGCGGGGGGAGTTACTCACAGCACAGGTGCAGATCACAGGGAGCTCCCCTGAGCGGTAGCAGGATAGGGACACTGACCCCCACCAAATCGCCAGGAACAGGAGCCAGGTGCAGAGAGGCAATCAGCTAGGCAGCAGGGGTGGAGATGGCGCTCACGGTGGGGGGCCGTCCCGGAGGGCTCCAGAGCCCACCGACCTAGCAAGATGACTGACAGATGGGGTACTGCAGGGCAAAGTGGATGGCAGAGAGGAGGTTCCAGCCAGAAGAGACAGCTCCGGCCGCAAGTGGACTCCCGGTCCCTGGAGGTATACAGACGGACCCTGGTAGCCAGGGGAGCACTCAGTCCAGCCCCACCAGCGCAAGTAAGCGCCCCCGGGACCAGCGCCTGCACTCCGGGGATCCCTGGCTCAGCTGCGGCCCCCGTCCACGGAGCTCCGGCGCTTATAGCAGGGAGAAGCAGGAGGTAAGCGGGCGCCGGCGGGGAGGCTCGCGGGGTCCGGTCAGCTTACCGTACAGCGTCGCGGGCCTCCGGCTGCAGGGGAGATGAAGGAGGTACGTTGGTGGGGATGCGGTCGGCGGCTCCAGGAGGCGGCAGGCAAGATGGCCGCTGCTCAAGCTCCGGTCCCGGTATAACCTCTCCCTCACGTACAGATTCAGCACCCAGGCTCCAGACGAGGGTGCGGGGGACCCAGACGGGGCGACGGGAGACTGGTGGAGCCCGTGGAGATCAAACGGCGGCGAGGTCCCGCTTCCGGACGCCCGGCCCGGGCCGTCTCCAAACTTGAACCCCCGGCTTCACGCTGGGGGAAGGCCGCAATCCGCAGGGTCCCCCACAGCGGCAACAGCAACTCAGGAGGGGCCACAGTGGGTAACCTGGAACATCCAGGTATAAGGCAGGAGGGGATAAAGGCTTTTTTGAAGGGCTATTCCTGCAAGAGATGGGAAGAGCACGTCCACTCTCCAGAACGGCCAGGCCACGCCCCCTAGAAGTAGAGTTTTAGAGCATTAAAGGCAGATAACAAAAACATTTAATTCAGTTCACGTATTATGGCTTATTATCTTTCTGATAGCCAGCAACTGCTTCAGTCTGTACTTGGTTAGGAGACACTGTCAAATAAAGGTGGAACTTGACCTACTCGACTGCTGTAGCCATCATCTCCATGTTGACATCTCTTATGTTGTGGGTAGGGTTTTTAATTTTTTTTGGAAATGTAGTTTCTCTGACGTCCTAGTGGATGATGGGAACTCCGTAAGGACCATGGGGAATATCGGCTCCGCAGGAGACTGGGCACAACTAAGAAAGATTTAGGACTACCTGGTGTGCACTGGCTCCTCCCTCTATGCCCCTCCTCCAGACCTCAGTTAGAATTTTGTGCCCGGCCGAGCTGGATGCACACTAGGGGCTCTCCTGAGCTCCTAGAAAAGAAAGTATATTTTAGTTTTTTTATTTTCAGTGAGATCTGCTGGCAACAGACTCACTGCTACGTGGGACTAAGGGGAGAGAAGCGGACCTACCTGCTTGCAGCTAGCTTGGGCTTCTAGGCTACTGGACACCATTAGCTCCAGAGGGATCGAACACAGGCCCAGCCTCGGTCGTCCGGTCCCGGAGCCGCGCCGCCGTCCCCCTTACAGAGCCAGAAGCAAGAAGACGTTCCTGGAAATCGGCGGCAGAAGACTTCGGTCTTCATCAAGGTAGCGCACAGCACTGCAGCTGTGCGCCATTGCTCCCCATGCACACCACATACTCCGGTCACTGATGGGTGCAGGGCGCTGGGGGGGGGGGCGCCCTGGGCTGCAATATGAGTACCTTGCTGGCAAATACCACATAATATAGTCATAAAGACTATATATGTGTAAAATACCCCTGCCAAATATACATTTAAAAAAGCGGGAGAAGTCCGGCGGAAAAGGGGCGGGGCTATCTCCCTCGGCACACTGGCGCCATTTTCCCTCACAGCTCCGCTGGAAGGACGCTCCCAAGGCTCTCCCCTGCAGTTTCCAGACTACATAGGGTAAAAAAGAGAGGGGGGGCACTAAATTTAGGCGCATATAATATATATATAGCTGCTATAGGGAAAAATCACTTGTGTAGTGTGTATCCCTGCATTATATAGCGCTCTGGTGTGTGCTGGCATACTCTCTCTCTGTCTCCCCAAAGGACTTTGTGGGGTCCTGTCCTCGTTCTGAGCATTCCCTGTGTGTGTGCGGTGTGTTGGTACGGCTGTGTCGACATGTTTGATGAGGAGGCTTATGTGGAGGCGGAGCAGGGGCCGATAAATGTGATGTCACCCCCTGCGGGGTCGACACCTGAATGGATGGACATGTGGAAGGAATTACGTGACAGTGTCAACTCCTTACATAAAAGGTTTGACAACATAGCAGATGTGGGACAGCCGGCTTCTCAGCTCGTGCCTGCCCAGGCGTCTCAAAAGCCATCAGGGGCTCTAAAACGCCCGCTACCTCAGATGGCAGACACAGATGTCGACACGGATACTGACTCCAGTGTCGACGATGATGAGACTAGTGTACATTCCAATAGAGCCACCCGTTACATGATTACGGCAATGAAGAATGTGTTGCACATTTCTGATATTACCCCAGGTACCACAAAAAAGGGTATTATGTTTGGGGTGAAAAAACTACCAGTGGTTTTTCCCCCTTCTGATGAATTAAATTAAGTATGTGAAGAAGCGTGGGCTTCCCCCGATAAGAAACTGGTAATTTCTAAAAAGTTACTAATGGCGTACCCTTTCCCGCCAGAGGATAGGTCACGTTGGGAGACATCCCCTAGGGTGGATAAAGCGCTCACATGCCTGTCAAAGAAGGTGGCACTACCGTCTCCGGACACGGCCGCCCTAAAGGAACCTGCTGATAGGAAGCAGGAGGCAATCCTGAAGTCTGTATATACACACTCAGGAATTATACTGAGACCGGCTATTGCTTCAGCATGGATGTGCAGTGCTGCAGCTGCTGGTCAGATTCCCTGTCGGAAAACATTGATACCCTAGACAGGGACACTATATTGCTAACCGTAGAGCATATTAAAGACGCTGTCTTATACATGAGAGATGCACAGAGGGATATTTGCCGGCTGGCATCTAAAATAAACGCAATGTCCATTTCTGCCAGGAGAGGATTGTGGACTCTGCAGTGGACAGGAGATGCGGATTCTAAAAGGCACATGGAAGTTTTGCCTTACAAGGGTGAGGAGTTGTTTGGGGATGGTCTCTCGGACCTAGTTTCCACAGCAACAGCTGGGAAGTCAGCATTTTTACCCCATGTTCCCTCACAGCCAAAGAAAGCACCGTATTATCAGGTACAGTCCTTTCGGCCCCAGAAAGGCAAGCGGGTTAGAGGCGCGTCCTTTCTGCCCAGAGGCAGAGGTAGAGGGAAAAAGCTGCAACATACAGCCAGTTCCCAGGAACAAAAGTCCTCCCCCGTTTCCTCTAAGTCCACCGCATGACGCTGGGGCTCCACAGGCGGAGCCAGGTACGGTGGGGGCCCGTCTCAAGAACTTAAGCAACCAGTGGGCTCGTTCACGGGTGGATCCCTGGATTCTACAGGTAGTATCTCAGGGGTACAAGCTGGAATTCGAGACGTCTCCCCCTCGCCGTTTCCTCAAATCTGCCTTGCCGACAGCTCCCCCGGACAGGGAGGAAGTGCTGGAGGCGATTCACAAGCTGTAGTCTCAGCAGGTGATAATCAAGGTACCCCTCCTTCAACAAGGACGGGGTTACTATTCCACAATGTTTGTGGTACCGAAACCGGACGATTCGGTGAGACCCATTTTAAATTTAAAATCTTTGAACACTTATATCAGAAGGTTCAAGTTCAAGATGGAATCGCTCAGAGCGGTGATTGCAAGCCTGGACGAGGGGGATTACATGGTGTCACTGGACATCAAGGATGCTTACCTGCATGTCCCCATTTACCCTCCTCACCAGGAGTACCTCAGATTTGTGGTACAGGACTGTCATTACCAATTCCAGACGTTGCCGTTTGGTCTGTCCACGGCACCGAGGGTATTTACCAAGGTAATGACCGAAATGATGATACTCCTTCGGAAAAAGGGAGTTTTAATTATCCCGTACTTGGACGATCTCCTTATAAAGGCGAGGTCCAGGGAACAGTTGTTGATCGGAGTAACACTAGCTCGGGAAGTGCTACAACAGCACGGCTGGATCCTGAATATTCCAAAGTCGCAGCTGGTTCCTACAACGCGTCTACTGTTCCTGGGGATGGTTCTGGACACAGAACAGAAAAAAGTGTTTCTCCCGGAGGAGAAGGCCAAGGAGTTATCGTCTCTAGTCGGAGACCTCCTAAAACCAAAACAGGTGTCGGTGCACCACTGCACGCGAGATCTGGGAAAGATGGTGGCTTCTTACGAAGCAATTCCATTCGGAAGGTTCCATGCAAGGATCTTTCAGTGGGATCTGTTGGACAAGTGGTCCGGGTCGCATCTTCAGATGCATCGGCTGATAACCATGTCTCCAAGGGCCAGGGTGTCGCTACTGTGGTGGCTGCAGAGTGCTCATCTTCTAGAGGGCCGCAGATTCGGCATACAGGACTGGATCCTGGTGACCACGGATGCCAGCCTTCGGGGTTGGGGGGCAGTCACACAGGGAAGAAACTTCCAAGGACTATGGACAAGTCAGGAGACTTCCCTACACATAAATATTCTGGAACTAAGGGCCATTTACAATGCCCTAAGTCAGGCAAGACCCCTGCTTCAACACCAGCCGGTGCTGATACAGTCAGACAACATCACGGCGGTCGCCCATGTAAATCGTCAGGGCGGCACAAGAAGCAGGATGGCGATGGCAGAAGCCACAAGGATTCTCCGATGGGCGGAAAATCATGTGTTAGCACTGTCAGCAGTGTTCATTCCGGGAGTGGACAACTGGTAAGCAGACTTCCTCAGCAGGCACGACCTCCACCCGGGAGAGTGGGGACTTAATCCAGAAGTCTTCCAAATGATTGTACACCGTTGGGAAAGGCCACAGGTGGACATGATGGCGTCCCGCCTCAACAAAAAGCTGAAAAGATATTGCGCCAGGTCAAGGGACCCTCAGGCGATAGCTGTGGACGCTCTAGTGACACCGTGGGTGTACCAGTCGGTTTATGTGTTCCCTCCTCTGCCTCTCATACCCAAGGTACTGAGAATAATAAGAAGGAGAGGAGTAAGAACTATACTTGTGGTTCCGGATTGGCCAAGAAGAGCTTGGTACCCAGAACTTCAAGAAATGATCTCAGAGGACCCATGGCCTCTGCCGCTCAGACAGGACCTGCTGCAGCAGGGACCCTGTCTGTTCCAAGACTTACCGCGACTGCGTTTGACGGCATGGCGGTTGAACGCCGGATCCTGAAGGAAAAGGGCCTTCCGGAGGAAGTCATGCCTACGCTGATTAAAGCTAGGAAGGAGGTGACCGCAAACCATTATCACCGCATATGGCGAAAATATGTTGCGTGGTGTGAGGCCAGAAGTGCCCCAACGGAGGAATTTCAGCTGGGTCGATTTCTGCACTTCCTACAGTCAGGGGTGACTATGGGCCTCAAATTAGCTTCCATTAAGGTCCAGATTTCGGCTCTGTCGATTTTCTTCCAAAAAGAACTGGCTTCACTGCCTGAAGTTCAGACGTTTGTTAAAGGAGTGCTGCATATTCAGCCTCCTTTTGTGCCTCCAGTGGCACCTTGGGATCTCAACGTGGTGTTGGATTTCCTTAAGTCACATTGGTTTGAGCCACTTAAACCCGTGGAACTAAAATATCTCACGTAGAAAGTGGTCATGCTGTTAGCCTTGGCTTCGGCCAGGCGTGTATCAGAATTGGCGGCTTTGTCATGTAAAAGCCCTTATCTGATTTTCCATATGGATAGGGCGGAAATGAGGACTCGTCCCCAATTTCTTCCTAAGGTGGTATCTGCTTTACATTTGAACCAACCTATTGTGGTGCCTGCGGCTACTAAGGACTTGGAGGATTCCAAGTTGCTGGACGTAGTCAGGGCCCTGAAAATCTATGTTTCCAGGACGGCTGGAGTCAGGAAAACTGACTCGCTATTTATCCTGTATGCGCCCAACAAGCTGGGTGCTCCTGCTTCAAAGCAGTCTATTGCTCGCTGGATCTGTAGTACGATTCAACTTGCACATTCAGCGGCTGGACTGCCGCATCCTAAATCTGTAAAAGCCCATTCCACGAGGAAAGTGGGCTCTTCTTGGGCGGCTGCCCGAGGGGTCTCGGCTTTACAACTTTGCCGAGCTGCTACTTGGTCGGGTTCAAACACGTTTGCTAAGTTCTACAAGTTTGATACCCTGGCTGAGGAGGACCTTGCTTTTGCTCATTCGGTGCTGCAGTCATCCGCACTCTCCCGCCCGTTTGGGAGCTTTGGTATAATCCCCATGGTCCTTACGGAGTTCCCAGCATCCACTAGGACGTCAGAGAAAATAAGAATTTACTCACCGGTAATTCTATTTCTCGTAGTCCGTAGTGGATGCTGGGCGCCCATCCCAAGTGCGGATTGTCTGCAATACTTGTATATAGTTATTGCCTAACTAAAGGGTTATTGTTTAGAGCCATCTGTTGAGAGGCTCAGTTATTTTTCATACTGTTAACTGGGTATAGTATCACGAGTTATACGGTGTGATTGGTGTGGCTGGTATGAGTCTTACCCGGGATTCCAAAATCCTTTCCTTATTGTGTCAGCTCTTCCGGGCACAGTATCCTGGCTGAGGTCTGGAGGAGGGGCATAGAGGGAGGAGCCAGTGCACACCAGGTAGTCCTAAATCTTTCTTAGTTGTGCCCAGTCTCCTGCGGAGCCGCTATTCCCCATGGTCCTTACGGAGTTCCCAGCATCCACTACGGACTACGAGAAATAGAATTACCGGTGAGTAAATTTCTTATTTTTTTTTTAAGGTTCAAACAAGTAATAACATTCATATAGTGTACCCACTAGGGTTCTAAGCGGGCAGGGGTTGCAGGGGCAGTGCATTCCCCCAACGCCAAAAATGGGGGCATGCCCCAGCCGACTGTGTCACTAATGAGGGCGTGTGTCGCTGGGCTTCACCCAAGCTCTCCATTTAATGTAAATAG
Source organism: Pseudophryne corroboree (assembly GCF_028390025.1). Classification (NCBI taxonomy): domain Eukaryota; kingdom Metazoa; phylum Chordata; class Amphibia; order Anura; family Myobatrachidae; genus Pseudophryne; species Pseudophryne corroboree. The sequence continues at coordinate 344,162,697 of NC_086446.1, forward strand.
ATGCAATGTGCGCATCTATTCATGTGGCGGCAGCACAGAGTGGGCAGGCTGTTTTAGCAGGACACCGTTAAAGGGGCAGGTCACATTTTGCCCTTTAAAAATCAGGCAGGGCGTGGCATTCTGTTGAAACAACCCAGCATGAACACTATTCATATCCAAAATTACAAGGAGTACAACATTGATTGTTTTGCTTTGCAGTAACTTGTCTTACATTAATTGTAAAAAGATAGAAAACAGTCCTTCAAAATAAATTATCCTAGTAACAAGAAGAGAGGCGTGAAGAAAGCGCGGGGGGGGAGACGCAGCAAAGGAAACAATCACAATCCAGACCACTGTTAAAATTGGAAAATACGTATAATATTAACACATATATTATACTGGGTATGATGGGGGTCATTCCGAGTTGTTCGCTAGCAGTTTTTAGCAGCCGTGCAAACGCTATGCTGCTGCCCACTGGGAGTGTATCTTAGCTTAGCAGAAGTGCGAACGAAAGGATCGCAGAGCGGCTACAAAAATTTTTTGTGCAGTTTCAGAGTAGCTCCAGACCTACTCAGCGCTTGCGATCACTTCAGACTGTTCAGTTCCTGTTTTGACGTCACAAACATGCCCTGCGTTCGCCCAGCCACGCCTGCGTTTTTCCTGGCACGCCTGCGTTTTTCCGAACAGTTCCTGAAAACGGACAGTTGACACCCAGAAACGCCCACTTCATGTCAATCACTCTGCGGCCAGCAGTGCGACTGAAAAGCTTCGCTAGTCCTTGTGTAAAACTACATTGTTCGTTGTAATATTACGACGCGCGTGCGCATTGCGCCGCATGCGCAGAAGTGCCGATTTTTTTGCCTAATCTGCTAGCGAACAACTGGAAATTACCCCCGATATGTGATCTCAACGGTCGGGGTTCTGGTGGTCACATGACTGTGACTATTATTATTATTATTATTTTTTAAGGAAAAGATCAGAAATTGACCAAATTCAAGACAGTTCTTACAGCAAAAGCTCATGCTCATAGTGAATGAGGCCTCACACAGAATGTCTCTCATTATAGCAAGAAAGGAACACTGGTGAGGAGATAATAATTACTAAAAAGAGGACTGTGAAGACTCAGAACACCAGATACAGGAACCGAAAGTAGCCGCTGTGCGTTCCACAGTGTGTTCCAGTAACCAGGAAGCACACAGCGGCGTCGGGCAGAGCGAAAGCAGAGGGAGCTGTACCAATATAGAGATGTACTTCGGCGCTGGGACGGTGTGTCTGCTCCCAGCGTGGGGCGACCAACGGCATGTGGAGGAACTGTGTCCCCTGCAGGACACGACGGAGGACAGCGCTGGGATCGGACACCCGATCCCAGTGCTGTCCTGCAGGACACAGTTCATCCACATGCCGCTGGTCTCTCGGCGCTGGGAGCGGACACACCGTCCCAGCGCTGGAGTACATCATCACCACTGCACACCAGACCGCAAACGACTGCAAAGACATCAGCAAAGGTTACCTAGTAATCGTTCCAGCTAGAGATACTGTATTTATTTATTTTTGCCCAATATCACTTGCACTTTGATCTAGCCACATTTCCTGATGAACAGGCTTAGTTCCTTGAAAAATTTACGTCTTGCAGTATGGCAATATTTTGTTGATTACTTTGTAATACACTTTTTCACCGTGGAGTGCCATTTTTTTAATTTCTAGGGGGAGCTGCCTGGCTTTACCTTGGAGTAACATACCTGTACGAACACACACACACACACACACACACACACACACACACACACACACACACACACACACACACACACACACACACACACACACACACACTTGTATGTGCTGCCTGACGAAAGATGTCAAGAAGTTTTATATATTAAAAAAGGGGACAATCTTAACCCATATTTATTTTATTTTCTACCTGGGCTTAATGATGAATCCATGGAGGGGTTAGGACTCAAAATGGTTATCGGACCCCTGCTTTAAAGTGTACCAATAATAAACACTTTTCTCTAACGTCCTAGTGGATGCTGGGGACTCCATAAGGACCATGGGGAATAGACGGGCTCCGCAGGAGACATGGGCAATTTAAGAAAGAATTTAGATTCTGGTGTGCTCTGGCTCCTCCCTCTATGTCCCTCTTCCAGACCTCAGTTTGAATCTGTGCCCGGACGAGCTGGGTGCTGTTCAGTGAGCTCTCCTGAGCTTGCTGTAAGAAAGTATTTTGTTAGGTTTTTTATTTTCAGGGAGCTCTGCTGGCAACAGACTCCCTGCATCGTGGGACAGAGGGGATAGAAGCAGCCCTACTCTCTGAAGATAGGTCCTGCTTCTTAGGCTACTGGACACCATTAGCTCCAGAGGGATCGTACACAGGATCTCACCCTCGTCGTCCGATCCCAGAGCCGCGCCGCCGTCCCCCTCGCAGAGCCGGAAGACAGAAGCCGGGTGAGCATAAGAAGCAAGAAGACTTCGAAATCGGCGGCAGAAGACTCCAGTCTTCACTAAGGTAGCGCACAGCACTGCAGCTGTGCGCCATTGCTCCCACACACACCTCACATACTCCGGTCACTGTAAGGGTGCAGGGCGCAGGGGGGGGGGGCGCCCTGGGCAGCAATTGGAACCTCTTTGGCAAAAGTTTAGCATATATACAGTTGGGCACTGTATATATGTATGAGCCCCCGCCAAGAAAATTTATATTTAAGCGGGACAGAAGCCCGCCGTCGAGGGGGCGGGGCTTCTTCCTCAGCACTCACCAGCGCCATGTTTTTTCTCCACAGCACCGCTGAGAGGAAGCTCCCCAGCCTCTCCCCTGCAGATACACGGTAGAAGAGGGTAAAAAGAGAGGGGGGGCACATAATTAGGCGCAAAAATCATTATAAACAGCAGCTACTGGGTTAACATTAAGTTACTGTGTTATTCCTGGGTTAATAGCGCTGGGGTGTGTGCTGGCATACTCTCTCTCTGTCTCTCCAAAGGGCCTTGTGGGGGAATTGTCTTCAGATGAGCATTCCCTGAGTGTGTGGTGTGTCGGTACGTGTGTGTCGACATGTCTGAGGTAAAAGGCTCCCCTAAGGAGGAGATGGAGCAAATGTGTGTGTGTGAGGGGTGTCTCCGTTGACAACGCCGACACCTGTTTGGATATGTGTAATTAAGTGCTAAGGTGAATTTATTGCACAAAAGATTAGAGAACAGACAGGGAATCTACCCATGTCTGTCCCTATGTCGCAGAGACCTTCAGAGTCTCTCAATTCTCACTATCCAAAATAATAGACACTGATATCGACACGGAGTCTGACTCCAGTGTCGACTACGATAATGCAAAGTTACAGCCAAAATGGCAGGAAAGTATTCAATATATGATTATTGTAATAAAAGATGATTTGCATATCACTGATGACTCATCTGTCCCTGACACAAGGGTACACATGTTTAAGGGGAAGAAAGCTGAGGTAAATTTCCCTCCTCTCATGATGAAAAAGAGCGTGAATCTCCAGACAAGAGACTGCAGTTTCCCACAAAGAATTCTCAGGGAATATCCTTCCCCTACTAGGGCCAGGATACAATGGGAATCTTCCCCTAGGGTGTCACGTTTGCCCAAAAGGTAGACCTGACTTAACAGCTATCCTCAGGGATCCTGCGGATAGTGTACACATTCTGGTACACTACTCAGACCGGCGATTGTGTCGGCATGGGTTTATAGCGCTGTGGCAGCGTGGACAGGTACCTTATCAGCAGAGATTGAGACCCTAGTATGTATATATGTGTATATATTATATATATATATATATATATATATATATATATATATATATATATAGAGATATATATATATGAAAACAGGATTCAATTCCTGCGCTGCATGTCCATGTCTCCAGAGTCTCTATTAATTATTAGTTCTGTGCTGCTCAATCCCACTCCCAGCCAGGGAGTAATTGGTATTGGTGCTAGAAACAAAATAAGGAGAGCGCACCGGTAAACGTAAAATCATTCACTTTATATAAAAAGAGTAATATCCACATACATTGCAGTAAAGATATCCAAACTCAGCGAGGTCCACACGGCCTTCAGAATAGCGCTCAACCGAGCTGGAACTGTCTCGTCGGCTCCGGACCCGGCGGGTGACGTCACAACGTCCTCAGCAGATAGCCACGCCCAACGCGTTTCGACCTATCACAGTCTTCGTCAGGGGATGTCAAATGGGAATCTTCCCCTAGGGTGTCACGTTTGCCCAAAAGGTAGACCTGACTTAACAGCTATCCTCAGGGATCCTGCGGATAGTGTACACATTCTGGTACACTACTCAGACCGGCGATTGTGTCGGCATGGGTTTATAGCGCTGTGGCAGCGTGGACAGGTACCTTATCAGCAGAGATTGAGACCCTAGTATGTATATATGTGTATATATTAGATATATATATAGAGATAGATATATATATATATATATATATATATATATATAGATATATATATTAAAGATGCTGTCTTAAGATATATATATATATATATATATATATATATATATATATATATATATAAAACATGCCCAAAGAGGCATTAGTCTACTGGGTTCTAGAGTAAACGCTATGTCGATTTCTGCTAGACGTGTCCTGTAGATATGCAATGGACAGGTGATGCCGACTTAAGAGGCATATGGAAGGCTGAGGATTTTGTGGAGAAGGGATCTCGGACCTGGTCTTCACAGCTATGGCTGGTAATTCTGATCTTTTGCCTTATATTCCTGCACAGCCTAGGAAAGCACGACATTATCAAATGCAGCCTTTCGATCACAAAGAAACAAGAAAGTCCGAGGTACGTCCTTTCTTGCCAGAGGCAGGGGCAGAGGAAAGAAGCTGCACAACACAGCTAGTTCCCAGGAACAGAAGTCCTCCCCGGCCTCTACAAAATCCACCGCATGTCGCTGGGGCTCCACAGGCGGAGCTAGGCCCGGTGGGGGCACGTCTTCGTAATTTCAGTCACAAGTGGGTTCACTCCCTGTTGGATCCCTGGGCAATAGATATTGTGTCTCAGGGATACTAGCTGGACTTTGAGGAGATGCCCCCTCACCGACGGCCCTGCCGGCTTCCCCCCACGAGAGGGAAATAGTGTTAACTGCAATTCACAAATTGTATCTTCAACAGGTGGTGGTCAAGGTTCCCCTCCTTCAACAAGGAGGGGGTTATTATTCGACCATGTTGTAGTCCCGAAACCGGACGGTTCGGTCAGACCCATATTGAATTTAAAATCCCTGAACATATACCTGAAAGGGTTCAAGTTCAAGATGGAATCGATAAGAGCGGTCATCGCAAGCCTGAAAGGGGGAGATTTTATGGTGTCTCTGGACATAAAGGAGGCATACCTTCATGTCCCCATTTATCCACCTCATCAGGCGTACTTCAGATTTGCGGTACAGGATTGTCATTACCAATTTCAGACGTTGCCGTTTGGTCTCTCCACGACCCCGAGAATCTTCACCAAGGTAATGGCGGAAATGATGGTGCTCCTGCGGAAGCAAGGTGTCACAATTATCCCGTACTGGGACGATCTCCTCATAAAAGCGAGATCAAGAGAGCAGTTGCTGAACAGCGTATCACTTTCTCTGGAAGTGTAACGGCAACACGGCTGGATTCTAAATATTCCAAAGTCGCAGTTGGTTCCTACGGCTCATCTGCCTTTCCTAGACATGCTTCTAAACACAGACCAGAAAAGGGTTTATCTCCCGATAGAGAGAGCTCAGGAGCTCATGACACTGGTCAGGAACCTGTTAAAACCAAAACAGGTGTCAGTGCATCACTGCACTCGAGTCCTGGGAAGGATGGTGGCATCATACGAGGCCATTCCCTTCGGCAGGTTCCATGCGAGGACCTTTCAATGGGACTTACTGGACAAGTGGTCCGGATCACATCTTCAGATGCATCGGTTAATCGCCCTATCCCCCAGGGCCAGGGTGTCTCTCCTGTGGTGGCTGCAGAGTGCTCACCTTCTCGAGGGCCACAGATTCGGCATTCAGGACTGGATCCTGGTGACCACGGATGCAAGCCTCCGAGGGGAGGGGGGGGGGGGGGGGGCAGTCACACAGGGAAAAAAGTTCCAAGGTCTGTGGGCAAGTCATGAGACTTGCCTTCACATCAACATCCTGGAACTAAGGGCCGTATACAACGCCCTACGTCAAGCGGAGACCCTGCTTCGCGACCAACCGGTTCTGATTCAGTCAGAAGCCACCAGAATTCTTCGCTGGGCGGAGAATCACGTAAGCGCACTGTCAGCAGTATTCATCCTGGGAGTGGACAACTGGGAAGCAGACTTCCTCAGCAGGCACGACCTCCACCCAGGAGAGTGGGGACTTCATCAAGAAGTCTTCACGCAGATTGCAAGTCGGTGGGAACTGCCACAGGTGGACATGATGGCATCCCGCCTCAACAAAAAGCTACAGAGGTATTGCGCCAGGTCATGAGACCTTCAGGCGATAGCTGTGGACGCACTGGTGACACCGTGGGTGTTCCAGTCGGTCTATGTATTTCCTCCTCTTCCTCTCATACCCAAGGTGCTGAGGATAATAAGAAAAAGAGGAGTGAGAACAATCCTCATTGTTCCAGATTGGCCACGAAGGACCTGGTATCCAGATCTGCAAGAAATGCTCACAGAGGACCCGTGGCCTCTTCCTCTAAGACAGGACCTGTTGCAACAGGGACCCTGTGTGTTCCAAGACTTACCGCGGCTGCGTTTGATAGCATGGCGGTTGAACGCCGGATCCTAGCAGAAAAGGGCATTCCGGACGAGGTCATTCCTACGCGGATAAAGGCTAGGAAGGACGTGACAGCTAAACATTATCACCGTATATGGCGAAAATATGTTTCTTGGTGTGAGGCCAGGAATGCTCCTACAGATGAATTCCAACTGGGCCGTTTCCTTCACTTCCTACAGTCAGGAGTGAATTTGGGCCTAAAATTGGGTTCCATTAAGGTCCAGATTTCGGCCCTATCCATTTTCTTTCAAAAAGAGTTGGCTTCTCTACCAGAAGTTCATACGTTGGTAAAGGGGAGTGCTGCATATTCAGCCTCCTTTTGTGCCTCCAGTGGCACCTTGGGATCTTAACGTGATGTTAAGTTTTTCCTGAAATCACACTGGTTTGAACCACTTAAAGCGGTGGAGTTAAAATATCTCACGTGGAAAGTGGTCGTGATATTAGCCTTGGCTTCGGCTAGGCGTGTGTCAGAATTAGCGGCTTTGTCACATAAAAGCCCGTTTGGTTTTCCGTATGGATAGAGCAGAATTGCGGACCCGTCCACAAGTTCTGTCAAAAGTGGTGTCATCTTTTCATATGAACCAACCTATTGTGGTGCCTGTGGCTACTCGTGACTTGGAGGATTCCGAGTTACTGGATGTGGTCAGGGCTTTGAAGGTTTATGTAGCCAGAACGGCTAGAGTCAGGAAAACGGAGTCACTGTTTATCCTGTATGCATCCAACAAGCTGGGTGCTCCTGCTTCAAAGCAAACTATTGCTCGCTGGATCTGTAACAAGATTCAGCAGGCTCATTCTGCGGCTGGATTACCGCTGCCAAAATCAGTTAAAGCCCATTCCACTAGGAAGGTGGGCTCTTCTTGGGCGGCTGCCCGAGGGGTCTCGGCATTACAACTATGCCGAGCTGCTACTTGGTCAGGTTCAAACACTTTTGCAAAGTTCTACAAGTTTGATACCCTGGCTGAGGAGGACCTATTGTTTGCTCAATCGGTGCTGCAGAGTCATCTGCACTCTCCCGCCCGTTTGGGAGCTTTGGTATAATCCCCATGGTCCTTGCGGAGTCCCCAGCATCCACTAGGACGTTAGAGAAAATAAGATTTTACTTACCGGTAAATCTATTTCTCGTAGTCCGTAGTGGATGCTGGGCGCCCGTCCCAAGTGCGAACTTTTTTCTGCAATACTTGTATATAGTTATTGCCGCAATAAGGGCTATGTTATTGTTGCATCAGGGTTGAACTGATGCTCTGTTGTTGTTCATACTGTTGACTGGGTAAGTTTATCACAAGTTATACGGTGTGATTGGTGTGGCTGGTATGAGTCTTGCCCTGGATTTCCAAAATCCTTTCCTTGTACTGTCAGCTCTTCCGGGCACAGTTTCTCTAACTGAGGTCTGGAGGAGGGACATAGAGGGAGGAGCCAGAGCACACCAGAATCTAAATTCTTTCTTAAAGTGCCCATGTCTCCTGCGGAGCCCGTCTATTCCCCATGGTCCTTACGAAGTCCCCAGCATCCACTACGGACTACGAGAAATAGATTTACCGGTAAGTAAAATCTTATTTCTCTGACGTCCTAGTGGATGCTGGGGACTCCGTAAGGACCATGGGGAATAGCGGCTCCGCAGGAGACTGGGCACAACTAAGAAAGATTTAGGACTACCTGGTGTGCACTGGCTCCTCCCTCTATGCCCCTCCTCCAGACCTCAGTTAGAATTTTGTGCCCGGCCGAGCTGGTTGCACACTAGGGGCTCTCCTGAGCTCTTAGAAAAGAAAGTATATTTAGGTTTTTTTATTTTCAGTGAGATCTGCTGGCAAAAGGCCACAGGTGGACATGATGGCGTCCCGCCTCAACAAAAAGCTAGGTCAAGGGACCCTCAGGCGATAGCTGTGGACGCTTTAGTGACACCGTGGGTGTACCAGTCGGTTTATGTGTTCCCTCCTCTTCCTCTCATACCCAAGGTACTGAGGATAATAAGAAGGAGAAGAGTAAGAACTATAATCATTGTTCCGGATTGGCCAAGAAGAGCTTGGTACCCAGAACTTCAAGAAATGATATCAGAGGAACCATGGCCTCTGCCGCTCAGACAGGACCTGCTGCAGCAGGGACCCTGTCTGTTCCAAGACTTACCGCGACTGCGTTTGACGGCATGGCAGTTGAACGCCGGATCCTGAAGGAAAAGGGCATTCCGGAGGAAGTCATCCCTACGCTGATTAAAGCTAGGAAGGAGGTGACCGCAAACCATTATCACCGCATATGGTGAAAATATGTTGCCTGGTGTGAGGCCAGAAGGGCCCCAACGGAGGAATTTCAGCTGGGTCGATTTCTGCATTTCCTACAGTCAGGGGTGACTATGGGCCTCAAATTAGGTTCCATTTAGGTCCAGATTTCGGCTCTGTCGATTTTCTTCCAAAAAGAACTGGCTTCACTGCCTGAAGTTCAGACGTTTGTTAAAGGAGTGCTGCATATTCAGCCCCCTTTTGTGCCTCCAGTGGCACCTTGGGATCTCAACGTGGTGTTGGATTTCCTTAAGTCACATTGGTTTGAGCCACTTAAAACCGTGGAAGTAAAATATCTCACGTGGAAAGTGGTCATGCTGTTGGCCTTGGCTTCGGCCAGGCGTGTGTCAGAATTGGCGGCTTTGTCATGTAAAAGCCCTTATCTGATTTTCCATATGGATAGGGCGGAATTGAGGACTCGTCCCCAATTTCTTCCTAAGGTGGTATCAGCTTTTCATTTGAACCAACCTATTGTGGTGCCTGCGGCTACTAAGGACTTGGAGGATTCCAAGTTGCTGGACGTAGTCAGGGCCCTGAAAATCTATGTTTCCAGGACGGCTGGAGTCAGGAAAACTGACTCGCTATTTATCCTGTATGCGCCCAACAAGCTGGGTGCTCCTGCTTCAAAGCAGTCTATTGCTCGCTGGATCTGTAGTACGATTCAACTTGCACATTCTGCGGCTGGACTGCCGCATCCTAAATCTGTAAAAGCCCATTCCACGAGGAAAGTGGGCTCTTCTTGGGCGGCTGCCCGAGGGGTCTCGGCTTTACAACTTTGCCGAGCTGCTACTTGGTGGGTTCAAACACATTTGCTAAATTCTACAAGTTTGATACCCTGGCTGAGGAGGTCCTTGAGTTTGCTCATTCGGTGCTGCAGAGTCATCCGCACTCTCCCGCCCGTTTGGGTGCTTTGGTATAATCCCCATGGTCCTTACGGAGTCCCCAGCATCCACTAGGACTTCAGAGAAAATAAGAATTTACTCACCGGTAATTCTATTTCTCGTAGTCCGTAGTGGATGCTGGGCGCCCATCCCAAGTGCGGATTGTCTGCAATACTTGTATATAGTTATTGCCTAACTAAAGGGTTATTGTTTGGAGCCATCTGTTTGAGAGGCACAGTTGGTATTCATACTGTTCACTGGGTATAGTATCACGAGTTGTACGGTGTGATTGGTGTGGCTGGTATGAGTCTTACCCGGGATTCCAAATCCTTTCCTTATTGTGTCAGCTCTTCCGGGCACAGTTTCCTAACTGAGGTCTGGAGGAGGGGCATAGAGGGAGGAGCCAGTGCACACCAGGTAGTCCTAAATCTTTCTTAGTTGTGCCCAGTCTCCTGCGGAGCCGCTATTCCCCATGGTCCTTACGGAGTCCCCAGCATCCACTACGGACTACGAGAAATAGAATTACCGGTGAGTAAATTCTTATTTCTCGAACGTCCTAAGTGGATGCTGGGGACTCCGTAAGGACCATGGGGAATAGCGGCTCCGCAGGAGACTGGGCACATCTAAAGAAAGCTTTAGGACTAACTGGTGTGCACTGGCTCCTCCCCCTATGACCCTCCTCCAAGCCTCAGTTAGATTTCTGTGCCCGACGAGAAGGGTGCACACTAGGGGCTCTCCTGAGCTTCTTAGTGAAAGTTTTAGTTTAGGTTTGTTATTTTCAGTGAGACCTGCTGGCAACAGGCTCACTGCATCGAGGGACTAAGGGGAGAAGAAGCGAACTCACCTGCGTGCAGAGTGGATTGGGCTTCTTGGCTACTGGACATTAGCTCCAGAGGGACGATCACAGGCCCAGCCTGGATGGGTCCCGGAGCCGCGCCGCCGGCCCCCTTACAGAGCCAGAAGAGCGAAGAGGTCCGGAAAAATCGGCGGCAGAAGACGTTCCTGTCTTCAATAAGGTAGCGCACAGCACTGCAGCTGTGCGCCATTGCTCTCAGCACACTTCATACTCCGGTCACTGAGGGTGCAGGGCGCCGGGGGGGCGCCCTGAGACGCAATAAAACATGATAAAAATACCTTACATGGCAAAAAATACATCACATATAGCTCCTGGGCTATATGGATGCATTTAACCCCTGCCAGAATATACAGAAAAACGGGTGATAAGGCCGCCGAAAAGGGGGCGGAGCCTATCTCCTCAGCACACTGGCGCCATTTTCCCTCACAGCTCAGTTGGAGGGAAGCTCCCTGGCTCTTTCCTGCAGTCACTACACTACAGAAAGGGTTAAAAAAAGAGAGGGGGGCACTAATTAGGCGCAGTATTAAAACATACAGCAGCTATAAGGGGAAAAACACTTATATAAGGTTATCCCTGTATGTATATATATATATATATATATATATATATAGCGCTCTGGTGTGTGCTGGCATACTCTCCCTCTGTCTCCCCAAAGGGCTAGTGGGGTCCTGTCCTCTATCAGAGCATTCCCTGTGTGTGCTGTGTGTCGGTACGTTTGTGTCGACATGTATGAGGAGAAAAATGATGTGGAGACGGAGCAGAGTGTCTGTAACAGTGATGTCACCACCTAGGGGGTCGACACCTGAGTGGATGTACTGTTGAAAATTACGTGACAGTGTCAGCTCTGTATAAAAAAACAGTGGTTGACATGAGATAGCCGGCTACTCAGCTTGTGCCTGTCCAGACGTCTCATAGGCCGTCAGGGGCTCTAAAGCGCCCGTTACCTCAGATGGCAGATACAGACGCCGACACGGATACTGACTCCTGTGTCGACGGTGAAGAGACAACCGTGATTTCCAGTAGGGCCACACGTTACATGATTGAGACAATGGAAAATGTTTTATACATTTCTGATAATACGAGTACCACCAAAAAGGGGTATTATGTTCGGTGAGGGAAAAACTACCTGTAGTTTTCCTGAATCTGAGAAATAAAATGAGGTGTGTGATGATGCGTGGGTTTCCCCCCGATAATAATTGATAATTTCTTAAAAAGTATTGGCTGTATACCCTTTCCCGCCAGAGGTTAGGGTGCGTTGGGAAACACCCCCTAGGGGGGGATAAGGCGCTCACACGCTTGTAAGAACAAGGGCTCTACCCTCTCATGAGATGGCCGCCCTTAAGGATCCTGCTGATAGAAAGCAGGAGGGTATCCAAAAATGTATTCACACACATACTGGTGTTATACTGCGACCAGCAATCGCCTCAGCCTGGAGGTGCAGTGCTGGGTTGGCATGGTCGGATTCCCTGACTGGAAATATTGATATCCTAGATAAGGATAGTATATTATTGCCTATAGAGCATTTAAAAGATGCATTTCTATATATGCAGGATGCACAGCGGAATATTTGCCGACTGGCATCAAGTATAAGTGCGTTGTCCAATTCTACCAGTAAAAAGGTCAGGTGATGCGGATTCCAAACGGCATTTGGAAGTATTGCCTTTGAAAGGGGACATTTGGGGTCGGTCTTTTAGACCTGGTGGCCACGGCAACAACTGGGAAATCCACGTTTGTACCCCAGGTCGCCTCTCAAAATAAGACGCCGTATTATCAGGCGCAGTCCTTTGTTGGCAAGCGGACAAAAGGTTCTTCTTTTCTGCTCGTGACAGAGGGAGAGGAAAAAGGCTGAAGAGATTACCCAGTTCCCAGGAACAGAAATCCTTTCCCGCCTCTGCAAAGCCCTCAGTATGACGCTAGGGCCTTACAAGCTCAGGCACGGTGGGGGCCCGTTCTCAATGAATTTCAGTGCGCAGTGGGCTCACTCGCAAGTAGACCCCTGGATCCTTCAGGTAATATCTCAAGGGTACATATTGAAATTCGAGACGTCTCCCCCTCGCCGTTTCCAAAAGTCGGCTTTACCGACGTCTCCCTCTGACAGGGAGGCAGTTTTGGAAGCCATTCACAAGCTGTATTTCCAGCAGGTGATAATCAAGGTACCCCTCCTGCAACAGGGAACGGGGTATTATTCCACACTATTGTGGTACCGAAGCCAGACAGCTCGGTGAGACCGATTCTAAATCTAAAATCTTTGAACACTTACATACAGAGGTTCAAATTCAAGATTGAGTCACTCAGAGCAGTGATTGCGAACCTGGAAGAATGGGACTACATGATGTCTCGGGACATCAAGGATGCTTACCTTCATGTCAAAATTTACCCTTCTCACCAAGGGTACCTCAGGTTATGGTACAGAACTGTCACTATCAGTTCAGACGCTGCCGTAGGGATGGTCCACGACACCCCGGGTCTTTACCAAGGTAATGGCCGAAATGATATCCCTTCGAAGGAAGGGAATTTTAGTTATCCCTTACTTGGACGATTCCCTGATAAGGGTAGGATCCAGGGAACAGTTGGAAGTCGGTGTAGCACTATCTCAGGTAGTGTTGCGGCAGCACGATTGGATTCTCAATATTCCAAAATCGCAGCTGGTTCCGACGACTTGTCTTCTGTTTCCTAGGGATGTTCCTGGACACAGTCCAGAAAAAGAAAAAAGGTGTTTCTCCCGGAAGAGAAAGCCAGGGAGTTATCCGAGCTAGTCAGGAACCTCCTAAAACCGAACCAAGTCTCAGTGCATCAATGCACAAGGGTTCTGGGTAAAAATGGTGGCTTCCTACGAAGCAATCCCATTCGTTAGATTCCACGCAAGAACTTTCCAGTGGAACCTACTGGACAAATGGTCCGGGTCGCATTTTCAGATGCATCAGCGGATAACCCTGTCACCAAGGACAAGGGTATCCATCCTGTGGTGGTTGCAGAGTGCTCATCTTCTAGAGGGCCGCAGATTCGGCATTCAGGACTGGGTCCTGGTGACCACGGATGCCAGCCTGCGAGGCTGGGGAGCAGTCACACAGGGAAGGAATATCCAGGGCTTAGGGTCAAGCCTGGATACATCACTTCACATAAATATCCTGAAGCTAAGGGCCATTTACAATGCTCTAAGCTTAGCAAGACCTCTGCTTCAAGGTCAGCCGGTATTGATCCAGTCGGACAACATCATGGCAGTCACCCACGTAAACAGACAGGGTGGCACAAGAAGCAGGAGGGCAATGGCAGAAGCTGCAGGGATTCTTCGCTGGGCGGAAAATCATGTGATAGCACTGTCAACAGTATTCATTCCGGGAGTGGACAACTGGGAAGCAGACTTCCTCAGCACGACCTCCACCCGGGAGAGTGGGGACTTCACCCAGAAGTCATCCACATGATTAAAAAACTCGACAGGTATTGCGCCAGGTCAAGAGACCCTCAGGCAATAGTTGTAGACGCTCTGGTAACACCGTGGGTGTACCAGTCAGTGTATGTGTTCCCTCCTCTGCCTCTCATACCCAAGGTACTGAGATTGATAAGATGGAGAGGAGAAAGCACTATATTCGTGGCTCCGGATTGGCCAAGAAGGACTTGGTAACCGGAACTTCAAGAGATGCTCACGGAGGATCCGTGGCCTCTACCTCTAAGAAGGGACCTGCTCCAGCAAGGACCCTGTCTGTTCCAAGACTTACCGCGGCTGCGTTTGACGGCATGGCGGTTGAACGCCGGATCCTGAAGGAAAAAAGGCATTCCGGATGAAGTCATCCCTATCCTGATCAAAGCCAGGAAGGATGTAACCGCAAAAACATTATCACCGCAATTGGCGAAAATATGTTGCGTGGTGCGAGGCTAGTAAGGCCCGACGGAGGAAATTCAACTGGGTCGATTCCTACATTTCCTGCAAACAGGAGTGTCTATGGGCCTGAAATTGGGGTCCATTAAGGTTCAAATTTCGGCCCTGTCAATTTTCTTCCAAAAAGAACTAGCTTCAGTCCCTGAAGTTCAGACGTTTGTAAAAGGGGTACTGCATATACAGCCTCCTTTTGTGCCTCCAGTGGCACTTTGGGATCTCAATGTAGTTTTGGGTTCCAAAAGTCACATTGGTTTGAACCACTTAAATCTGTGGAGTTAAAATATCTCGCATGGAAAGTGGTCATGCTGTTGGCCCTGGCCTGGGCCAGGCGCATGTCAGAATTGGCGGCTTTATCCTGAAAAGCCCTTATCTGATTTTCCATTCGGACAGGGCGGAATTGAGGACTCGTCCTCAGTTTCTCCCCAAGGTGGTTTCAGCGTCTCACCTGAACCAACCTATTGGTGGTGTCTGCGGCTACTAGGGACTTGGAGTCCTCCAAGTTGCTAGACGTTGTCAGTGCCCTGAAAATATATGTTTCCAGGACGGCTGGAGTCAGGAAATCTGACTCGCTGTTTATCCTGTGTGCACCCAACAAGCTGGGTGCTCCTGCTTCTAAGCAGACTATTGCTCGTTGGATTTGTAGTACAATTCAGCTTGCACATTCTGTGGCAGGCCTGCCACAGCCAAAAATCTGTAAATGCCCACTCCACAAGGAAGGTGGGCTCATCTTGGGTGGCTGCCCGAGGGGTCTCGGCTTTACAACTTTGCCGAGCAACTACTTGGTCAGGAGCAAATACGTTTGTAAAATTCTACAAAATTGATATCCTGGCTGAGAAGGACCTGGAGTTCTCTCATTTGGTGCTGCAGAGTCATCCGCACTCTCCCGCCCGTTTGGGAGCTTTGGTATAATCCCCATGGTCCTTACGGAGTCCCCAGCATCCACTTAGACGTTAGAGAAAATAAGAATTTACTTACCGATAATTCTATTTCTCATAGTCCGTAGTGGATGCTGGGCGCCCATCCCAAGTGCGGATTGTCTGCAATACTTGTACATAGTTATTGTTACAAAAATCGGGTTATTATTGTTGTGAGCCATCTTTCAGAGGCTCCTCTGTTATCATGCTGTTAACTGGGTTCAGATCACAGGTTATACGGTGTGATTGGTGTGGCTGGTATGAGTCTTACCCGGGATTCAAAATCCTTCCTTATTGTGTACGCTCGTCCGGGCACAGTATCCTAACTGAGGCTTGGAGGAGGGTCATAGGGGGAGGAGCCAGTGCACACCAGTTAGTCCTAAAGCTTTCTTTAGATGTGCCCAGTCTCCTGCGGAGCCGCTATTCCCCATGGTCCTTACGGAGTCCCCAGCATCCACTACGGACTATGAGAAATAGAATTATCGGTAAGTAAATTCTTATTTTTTTTTTTTAGTTATAGTTATGTGACGTCCCGTGTTGCTTATGGTCATGTGTAACCACTTGCCTGGCATGGTCGCATCAGGGGGGTCATTCCGACCTGATCGCACGCTAGCTATTTTTTGCAGTGCTGCGATCAGGTCTAAACTCTGCAAAACCGTACATGCGTATGCAGCGCAATGCGCAGACGCGTCGTACGGGTACAAAGCGGATCGGTGCTGGGTGGTGGATTTAACGTAGAATCCATTTGCAAAGCCGATCGCAAGAAGATTGACAGGAAGAAGGCGTTTATGGGTGTCAACTGATCGTTTTCAGGGAGTGGTTGGAAAAACGCAGGCGTGTCCAAGCGTTTGCAGGGCGGGTGTCTTGACGTCAATTCCGGGACTGGACAGGCTGAAGTGATCGCAGCGGCTGAGACCTACTCAGAAACTGCACAGACTGTTTTTGTACCGCTCGGCTGCACAAGCGTTCGCACACTTAAAGCGAAAATAGGGGGGGGGGGGTGTAATTCAGAGTTGATTGCAGCAGCAAATTTGTTAGCAGTTGGGCAAATCCATGTGCACTGCAGGTGTGGCAGATATAACGTGCAGAGAGAGTTGGATTTGGGTGGGTTATTTTGTTTCTGTGCAGGGTAAATACTGGCTGCTTTATTTTTACACTGCAATTTAGATTTCAGTTTGAACACACCCCACCCAAATCTTATGGGCCCTACACACTGGCCGATACCAGTGA